>NC_029776.3:72645372-72646026 GCF_000817695.3 Arachis duranensis | reverse complement strand
TTGCAAAAGTGTGATTGCAATTTCGTGCACCAAGTTTTTGGTGCCGTTGCCGGGGATTGTTGAGTTTGGACAACTGACGGCTTATCTTGTTGCTTAGATTAGGACTGTTTTATTTTTGTTGGTTTAGAGTCTTTTAGTTGAGTCTAGTTTCATATTCTAAGTTTGGTGTCAATTGCATGCTTTTGTTTTTCTTTTAATTTTCGAATTTTGCATGTTCCTAGTCCCTTTTTGATTCATAAAAATTCTAAGTTTGGTGTCCTCTTTGTGTTTTTCCCTTAAAAATTTTCGAAAACTGTGTGTTTGATCTTCTAAAAATTTTAAGTTTGGTGTCTTTTTGTGTTTTTCTCTTTCCTCTTTTCAAAATCAAATCTTTTTCATAAAAATTTTTCAATCAGATCTTTTTAATTGCTGTTTTCAAAATCTTTTTGATTAACTAATTGATTCAGTTTTCAATCTGCTTTGATCTTATTTTCTTTTTGATTTTTGAAATTTTATTTTAATTTTATTTTGTTTTATTTTATTTTTTCGTTTATTCAAAAAAAAAATTTATCTCTTTGCAATCATTATCATTTCCCTTTTGTCCATTATGGACTTAAGTGGGATCAATCAGTCTAAAAGGACTCTGGGGTCATATGCTAACCCCATTACAGCTGC
>NC_029776.3:72639960-72640623 GCF_000817695.3 Arachis duranensis | reverse complement strand
CTTTGAGCCAGGACAAAAAGTTCTGCTCTTCAACTCTAGGCTCAAATTGTTTCCAGGAAAACTCAAATCCCGGTGGAGGCCGTATGTGATTACAAGAGTGTCACCATATGGATATGTTGAGCTTCAGGATATTGATTCTGACAAGAAGTTCATTGTTAATGGACAGAGAATCAAGCATTATCTTGAAGGAAATTTTGAGCAGGGATGCTCAAAACTGAGACTTGAGTGATTCTCAGTGAAGGTCCAGCTAAAGACAGTAAAGAAGCGCTTGCTGGGAGGCAACCCAGTCATTAGTAGGGTGTATGATTAGTTCTTACAGAGGCAAATATCAAAAATGAAGGAATTCACAGAGTTACAGAAGGATTCAGCTCAAAAAGCAGAGAAAATGAGCTTACTGGCGAAAAAACGCCAGTAAGGGGCATTTTGGGCGTTAAACGCCAGAATGGGTACCATTCTGGGCGTTTAACGCCAGGTGTGCAGCATCCTGGGCGTTTTGAAAAACGCCCAGTGATAAAGGCTTTCTGGCGTTTAACGCCAGCCAGGGCACCTGGCTGGGTGTTAAACGCCTAAAAGGGGTGCCAATTGGGCGTTAAACACCAGAATGGGTGCCATTCTGGGCGTTTAACGCCAGAAAGGTGGGGGGACCAAGATTTTGTTTTCAAA
>NC_029776.3:72639428-72639728 GCF_000817695.3 Arachis duranensis | reverse complement strand
CAAAAACTCACCCTTTTCTCAATTTCTTTCCATATCTTCTCAAATCTCCTTTCAAATCTCTCTTTTTTTTCGAAAAAACTCCCCCCTCACCTTATAAATTCGTGTTTGGCTTCCTCTTTCCACCACACCATTCGAATTTCCTCTTCCCCTCTCTCTCTCTTCGCTTCTTTCTTCTCTTTTTGCTTGAGGACAAGCAAAACCTCTAAGTTTGGTGTGCTTTTCCGTGATCACTAAGCCAAGATTCATCAAGATCATGGCTCCTAAGGGAAAACAAACCAACTCAAGAGGAAAGAAAGAGAC
>NC_029776.3:72638010-72638581 GCF_000817695.3 Arachis duranensis | reverse complement strand
GAACAAGAGAAGCAGGGGCGTGAACTCCAAGAGTTGAAACGCCAAAAGTTCTCCTCTCAAGCTGAGGGAGCATCTACTTCTCAAAATCAAGGTTGTTGAGTCCTAACTCTGTGAAAACCTCTATCATTAGGAGCCTATGTTTGCGTTTTTTTTTTCCTTTGTTTTGTTTTTATTTTTCGTTTTTTTAGTTTCATTTTATATCTATTTTTTTGAGTCTTGTTTTAATTCATAATTAATAAAATTGAAATTTTATGCCTTAAAGATATGAATGTCCTATGAATCCATCACCTCTCTTAAATGAAAAATGCTTTAATCACAAAAGAACAAGAAGTACAGGATTTCATAATTTATCATTGAAACTAGTTGAATTAGTTTGATATGGTGACAATACTTTTTGCTTTCTGAATGAATGCTTGAACAGTGCATATGTCTCTTGAATTTGTTGTTTTGAGAATGTTAAAATTATTGGCTCTTGAAAGAAGGAGGAAAAAGAGAACTGTTATTGAGGATCTAAAAATTATTAGACTGATTCTTGAAGCAAGAAAAAGCAGTGGATACAAAAAAAAATTTT
>NC_029776.3:72606903-72636709 GCF_000817695.3 Arachis duranensis | reverse complement strand
TGCTTGACAACCACCTCCGTTCTATCTTAGATTAAGTAGTTATCTCTTGGGTTCTTTAATCGGAATCTTCGTGGTATAAGCTAGACTAATGGCGGCATTCAAGAGAATCCGGAAGGTCTAAACCTTGTCTGTGGTATTCTGAGTAGAATTCAATGACTGAATGACTGTGACGTGCTTCAAACTCCTGAAGGCGGGGCGTTAGTGACAGACGCAAAAGAATCACTGGATTCTATTCCGGCCTGATTGAGAATCGACAGATGAATTCCGCTATGCTGTGACAGAGCATATGCAATCGCTTTCACTGAGAGGATGGGAGGTAGCCATTGACAACGGTGAAACCCTGCATACAGCTTGCCATGGAAGGAGACTTGCGTGTTTGAAGAAGAAGACAGTAGGAAAGCAGAGATTCAGAAGATGGAGCATCTCCAAACCTCAACCTATTCTCCATTACTGCGAAACAAGTAATCATTTCATGTTCTTTTGCTTTTCACAATCAATCCTGATAATTTCTGATATCCTGACTAAGATTTACAAGATAACCATAGCTTGCTTCAAGCCGACAATCTCTGTGGGATCGACCCTTGCTCACGCAAGGTATTACTTGGACGACCCAGTACACTTGCTGGTTAGTTGTGCGGAGTTGCAAAAGTGTGATTGCAATTTCGTGCACCAGTGCACAGTCACATTCTGTGCGAGAGTGATGCTGGATTTGTGCTGGAAGCACAATCCTTGTCACGCGATCGCGTCGGTGACACGGCCGCGTCGGTGACGCGGCCGCGTCGTTCATTTTATAATACACACTCATGCGATCACGTGACCCACGCAATCGCATCACCCGATTTCGGCAATTAACATAAATTTAACAGAGAGTTGTGCTGGAGCGAGGCTGCACTTGTGCCAGCAGCGCAATATAGGTCACACGACCGCATGACCGACGCGATCGCGTCGCCCTACCTGGAGCACACTCATGCGAGCGCATGCCCTCCGCGTCGCATGCGCCGCACAGCTCAACCTAAGTTGCCAAATTATCTTATCTTCCTATCTCCCAAATCCTAATTTTTCTTTTCCCTCCTTCTTTCTTCTTTCTCCCTTCCCCTTTCTATCTCACCTTTCATTCTCTATCTCTCTCACCCCTATTAACAAGGTTTTTCTTTTCTTGTTCCCCACTTTTCTACTATTCTTCTTATTTTCATATGCTATCTTCTTTTCTTTTCTTCATTATTCTTATTTTCTTTTCTTTTCTTTTCCTTTTTAGTTGGTGTTATCTATTTATGTGAGTCATTATTTATCATTATATGCTTATGGTTTGTTGTAAATTTGTTTGACAATCATATATATTACTTTTTAAGGGAATGCTTGCATGTTTAAATTCATACTTTCAAGAGCTTATTCTACTTGCATGCTATGTGTTTGTGAAAAAGGCCATATGGCATTATGCACTTATTTACATTATTCTACTCTAATATGCAATGCTTGCTTTTCACAAATTCCCTTTCATATTTTATTAATTAAATTTAATTGTCAATACAAACGTGATGGCTAGTTTGTTACAAATGGTAATCTAATTTGGACATTGAATGCTTGATATATGCTACTCATGCCTTTGCCTGCATGCCAATAAACCTCTCGCATTCCATTGTCCTACATGCACTTGCTATATTTCTATTGATGAGCTTTTCACATGTAATCCAGACCATGTGTTACTGCTATTTATCCTTATTGTGCATTGATTATCACTTACACTATCCTCTTCTTTGCTCTATCTCTTTGCATTTAATTTCCTTTCTCTTTCCTTCTTTCAGGATGGCCACTAAGAAAGGAAAGGAGAAAGCTACTTCCAAACCACCAGCAAGAAGAGGAACTAAAAGAGCATTAGTGGCAGAGCCTTCTTCTACCACAGTCAAGCCCTCAACAAAAAGAGTTAAGAGGATAATAAAGGTTGACGAAAAGGAGAAAGCCTTTCCAGCAAAGGACGCTGCGCGATTTCCCAATCGCTACTGTGAGCAGATGTTCCCTGTCCTAGCAGAAAGGAACTATAACAATGAATACCTTCTAATCCTCCCGTCCAATATTGCCACCTTTGTTAAGCCACAAATTGAACGAAGACAATGGGGTTTCTTACGGAGACAGCCGAGGTAGGTCAATCTCTCTTGGGTAGTTGAGTTCTACTCCAACTTCTACATACCAACCCTGCAGTCTGTTTATGTCCGTCAGAAGCAAGTGCCCATTATAGAAGAGCCCATCCAGCAAGCTCTGAGTCTTCCCCCTTTTCCAGCAGCACTGGACGCTTTTCAAGAAGCCACCCTTCAGCGCCAGAGATACCAACTTGACTGGGACTCCGTCCTCGGAGTCATTGCATTACCTGGCAGCCGTTGGATCTACAGATACCACCGTACCCACCCTAAGGGAATCTTGGCTTCCGCACTTACCTTGGAGGCTCGTGTATGGGCACAGATCATGTCCCATTATGTCTTTCCGAGAACTCATGAGTCCTCCTTCACTGCAGACATGGCTGTTCTACTGTGGTGCATCCTTACAGACCAACCTTTGAATCTCTCAAGACACATCTGGAATACTATAGAGCATGTGCAAATCGCGGGCAACCTACCTTTTCCCTCCCTGGTCTCAGATCTTGTTTCAGCCGCCGGAGTCTCCTACAAAGTTGGGGACACCAAAGCCATGATTCCACGGGATGATCAATATGTCCCTAACGTGAAATACCTCAGACTTTCAGCAGCCACTACAAGCCAGCATACTGAGCCAGTTGAAGATATTCCTTCTTTAACACCACAAGCATCTACAACTGAGAAATTGCTCCAGCAGATTCTTGAAAAATTGGATCGGCATGAACTGAAAGCTAAGATGAGAGAGCGCCGTAACAAGCGCCGATTCACATACCTCAAGGAGCTGATCATGGGCAAATTCAAGGACTCAGACACTCCGGACTCCACTTCTTTTACCAGCACTGGGAGCCATGATAGTCCCGACTGTGGAGATACTGCTACCAGCACACCCCTGTTCCTAACAGATGGCACCGAGGATGGTGCAAAGCCTTAAGTGTGGGGAGGTCGGTCAGTACCTGACTTCCAGAGGTAATTTCTCTTCTCTGTACACCAATAATTAGGATATTTTAGTTAGATTTTCTTCCCTTTATAGAATAGAATAAATTGCAGAGGTTAGAATAGTTGCATGCATGTTCTACTTAATTGAAAAGACAATAAGTTCATTATTTTATTCTTGTGTGTTTACTTCTCTATGATTGTAATCTATATTTTGTTTTATCTTATATGTCCAATATTTATTATATTTACATGCTTGCACATGATTGAGGCCATTATTTGTTTAAACTCACTTATCCAAATCAAGCCTACCCTTTTCAATTACCCTTGTTAACCACTTTGAGCCTTTAAAAACCCCATTTGTTCTATATTTTACCACATTACTAACCTTAAGCTGAAAAACAATTGCATATCCCAAATTGAATCTTTGGTTAGCTTAAGATAGAATTGTGTGGCTAGTTAAGTATGGGAAATTGTGGGAACAAAAGTTGTTAAGGGAATGTGTCATGAAAATTTAAAGGGAATTTGGATACCTACTCATGTGAAACTATAAGAATTGAAAAAAAAATCTATGTGCATTGATAAGCTTTATTTATTTCAATTCAGAAAAAAATGATGATAAATAAATAAATAAGGGGACAAAATTACCCCAATGTTAAATTCAGAATTCAAAAATCAATGCACATATGATAGAATCAAAATACAAAGTTGAAACATGAGTATGGGTTGAAAAAGGGAATTATGGGTAGCTAGGCATGAATTTAAAGTATATAGAGTATATGTATATTAGGTGAGAGCTTAGGTTAATTAAAGATTCAATTTATAAAGCTCACTTAACCATATGTATACCTTTACCTGCACCTTGGCCCCATTACAACCCTGGAAAGACCTCATGATGTTTGCATTGGTATATTAACTGTTGTTGATTGGTTAGGAGAAAAACAAAAGTTAGAAAACATGACTAGAGAAGAATAGAGTGATCACCCTATACACTAAAGATCAGAGCGTACATACATTATCAGTGAGGGTTCGATGCTTGAATTTTCATGTTTCCTGCTTTCATAAGCTATCTTCTTGCACTTTTGTCTGTTTTATTGTATAATGATAGTATTAGTGGAATTTGATTTGTAATTGTTTTGAAGGGCTTATTTACTTTTGATCAAGTGGACAATAATCATATAGTTGCATTTATTTATATATGTAGGATTGCATTGCATTTCATGAGTTTCTACATGTTCATACTTATTTCCTTGTCTCCTTCAATTTAGCATGAGGACATGATAATGATTAAGTGTGGTGAGGTTGATAAACCACTATTTTATGGTTTATATTGTGTTTAATTGTGTGATTTTGTCATGATCCTTACCCACTTATTCATTAATTTAGCATGCATTTAGATTTCCTTCCTAAATTTAGTACATGTTTGAAAATTGCTCCCTAGAGACCTTAATTATTTAATTTCAATTCTCCATTATTCCATTCGATGCCATGATCCTTGTGTCAAGTGTTTCAGGCTTTATAGGGCATGAATGAGTTGGAGATTGGAAAGGAAGCTAGCAAAAATGGAAGGAACACAAGAGTTTGAGGAGATAACCAGCGAGAAGTGACGCGGTCGCATGGCTCACGCGACCGCGCGAAGGAGCGCAAATCGCAGTGACGCGGCCTCACGGATTGGAAAGCGCAAGCGACGCGGTAGCGTGGACGACGCGAACGCGTGGCGAGGAAAAAGCGCAAGCGACGCGTCCGCATGGATGACGCAATCGCGTGACATGTGCGATCTGCATAATCTGCAGAATTCGCTGGGGGGCGATTTTGGACCTTATTTCGGCCCAGTTTTCGGCCCGGAACAGCAGACTAGAGTCAGAGACTATACAGAAACAACAGACATTCATTCAGTAGTTTGGAGATCTAGTTTTCTCTCTTAGGTTTTTCTCTCTAGTTTTTAATTTTAATCTTTAATTGATCTTAGCATTGGAACATTGAGAAGAGTTATTTCCTCATCAAGACTTCATCACTCTAGTTTGTCTTCTTAACTTGGTTCTATTCTTCCATGTTCCTTGTTTTTGTTCAATTTTGTCATTCAGATACTCTTACGATTATTTAATGCAAGGATTATTTCTTTTTCATTCAATTTCAATTTCAATAACTATGTCTTTTTTTATTCCCTTTCATGTTTTATGGATTTATTATTTACAATGCGTGAGTAGTTTTATTACTTGATGGGGAATTGATTAAAAAGGAACTCTTGAGTTGGAAGGATTGAAAGAAAATTTGTAATTGGGTTAACTGTTGAATTACCATCCTATCACCGACGCCAATCCCTTTAAACTAAGTGGGTTGTAACTTGTGAACAGATCCAGTAATTCAACTTGTTTGACTTTCCCTTAATTATAAATCAAGGAATTGGCAAGATAGCACATAATAAGATAGCACACTTCTCTGCAACTCGTTGGGAGACAACCTGGGACTTAAAACTCCCAGTAATTTTAATTTAAACTCTTTGTGACATATTTCTGAATTAATAGGCAGATTTTTGGTGAATTAAGAACTATACTTGCAACATAATCATTTTAATAATTTTTAATTCACCAGCTTCTGCTTCCCATTATGTGGCTTATGGATGAGAGAATGTGCTCTAACTCTCCTCATGACAATTAAATCAAGGAATTGGCAAGATTGATTGTGATTAGAGAAATTGGATTGCCAAGGAATTGGGATCTAATCAATTTCAATCTGCTATAGATCTACCCATATAATTGAGAAAGGAGTTGAAACCTAATTGATTCATGATGGATTATGATATCTCCAATCCCTGATGAATCATTTCCTTTGAATTTTTTCAATTTGTATCTCTCTGAGTTTACTTTAATCTGCAATTATTCACTACTGTTTTGATCTCAATAGCCAATTCCCTTTATAATTCATGCAATTTAAGTTTCCCTGCAATTTAGATTCTGTAATTTCACTTTCTTGCACTCTAAGATTCAGTTATTTACATTTCTTGCAATTTAAGTTTCAGCTCTTTTAGTTTCTTGTTGTTTATGTTTCAGCAACTTATTTTCCCAATCATTTATGTTTCAAGCAGTTTACATTCAGCACTTTCAATTCCTTGCAATTTACATTCTGTTAATTAATTTTCACTCAAATCACCAACTGTCACCTTAACTAAATTGATCACCCAACTAAAATTGCTTGATCCATCAATCCCTGTGGGATCGATCTCACTTTTGTGATTTTTACTACTTGATGTGACCCGGTACACTTGCTGGCTAGTTTGTGCAAAATCAAATTTCCACAATCAGGTAATCTAGGACCGCCTCTGGCATTCCCAAGACCTTATATCTTATATGCATGGAACCTTTATGATGTTGAGAACCTCATACAATGTTGTTATTTTTCAGATGCAGGTTGAGAGGCACCTTGCTAAGCGTCTGGACTTCTGATGCGGAGTGGTATCTGGGTTTCATTTTGATGTATAGTTATGTATATATGTACTTAGCTTCCTCTCCAAATGACTTATTTATTTTGATCATCTTAGTGGTTTATGGAGAGCTAGGATTTTGGCTATGCATTTTGGGTTTTGGGATATGTATATGTATATATATATATATATGTGTGTAAATATTCTCCGGCCAGCCTTAGCTACGCAGGCTAAGTTAGGAGCTTGTTATTTTGTACTTGTGGCCTTCTATTCCCACTTTCTGTTTATTTATACCTATGATCTTTAGTTTTCTTCGCATGCAAATAATCTCGTTTCCTAAGTGTTGCGCTTTTATTTTCGCGATTTTAGTTTCACCTATTTTTCAAGGCTCCTAGTTTATTATATTCTTTCTACTATTATATGTATATATTTTATTTGAGAGGTCGTAATACCACACCACCTCAGTTTTACGGCTTAAGCGTAAAGCTCTGTATGATAGGGTGTTACAACATGCTTGTCAATTTTTTGTGGTTATTGTTGTAATTTAATAATATATTTATTATTATTATTTATTAATTAATCTATTGTTGGATCTTCCATTTTTTCTATCTTGGAGTGCATTTGGCTCCATGTTAATATGTGGATAAAAATTACTGTAAACTAAAGGAAAGGAAACTCAAATAGGGACATTTGAAATTATAGTAGTTCATAATTTGTGGTGCACTATCTGTTTCATTTGTAATTGGAAATGTACTATCAAGAAAGACTTTAGCTTTAATTGGTTAGTTTAATTCCCAATTTGAATGTTAATTCCGAGAAGATTAGAAATTGAAACTTAAGATACTATGTTGGAAGACTCAACAGGTTAGTGTTTGCTCTTTGTTGCATGTTTCATACCCACTTTTGTGTTGCTTTTGAGTCTTTTTATCATTCCAGAGTCTCCTATATGGCAGGTAAGAAACAAATTCTTAGTTACATTGTCATTCAAAAGTGGAAACACAAGAGAATACGGACCAAAAATTAACTACAGGTGAACAAAGACCAAGGAAAAGAATTTGAGCTAGCATTGAGAACACTTACCGAAAAAGATGCTGATATATCTTAAGAGACAAAGGATGTAAATTAATTATATATTTTCATAGCAAGTAATCATATTTTAAAGAAAATTACTTAATATAATTATTTTATTTTGCAAGTGTCTTAATTCATTTGGTTTTGCTAATTTATGGATATGATTTATTCCTAATTGTCACGTAAACCTTCCTCTTTTCTTTACTTAATGCATTTGTGCAAGTTAAAATTGTCTTCTTACATGCTTATACTCTATAATGTACAGTTTTGACGCTTTGCGAATAGGTCAGTCTCCTATTTTCCTCTTATTCTTCTAGCATTTCAGCACACCAATTTCCTAAATTAGATTTTGATGAGCTGGAAATTCACTGTATCACCACAATAAACCCCTCTTGGCAAGTATACCAAATTATCGTCAAGTAAAAACTCACAATGAGTGAGGCCGAATCCCACAGGGATTGATTGATTATGCAACTTTAGTTAGCAGGGTACTTAGTCAAGCTAATCAAGAATAAGTGTTGAGTGCAAAAAATTAAATGACAGAATCATAAATGACTTAAAGATAAAAGAAAGCAATAAAGTGCAGGAATGTAAAGAGCATAAAGATAAATTGCTGAAATGTAAAAGGCAGAATTGAAAGTGGAATGGGTTGATGAACAAAAATTAAAGAAAGCTATAAAGAATGGGGAAGATAAGAATGGAAAAGATTCATTGGAGTTGGGAGATGTTTCTCTCTTTGGATCAAATTCAGATCATCTCATCTTCAATCATGAAACACATTGACATCTTGGCAATCATGATTGATTGAACCCCAATTTCTTAGTGATTCAATCTCTCAATTCTTGATAATTAGCCAATTCCTTGGTCTAATTGCTCATGAAGAGAGATAAACTTGGCCCCTGATTTTACCACACATCCTCATATATCCAAGTAGTGGGTAGATTTCATGTCACCATACTCAATCCCACAATCTAGATCTACTCAATGTGAGAAGGGATTTCAAGCATGATTCCATATTTCCTTTTCCAAGGTTCCCATGAAACCAAATTTGCATTCAATCTCTTTTCCAAGATAATTGAACACTAAGCATGAAGAACGAAATTCCTTCTAGCAAATCAAAGAGAGTGAAAAGAAGAAGAAATTCACTATCATTTAATCCATCAAGTACAATAGAGCTCCCTCTCCCAATGAAAGAGAGTTTAGTTGCCATAGCTTAGAGAAAAGTATAAGAAATGGAAGAAGATGAAGTGAGGTAAAAGTTCCAAGCCCCCTTTCAATACTCTTCAAGGGGTATTTATACTACTCCTATTCTAGAAATGAAAAATTACAAAAAGAAACGAAAATTACAATTGAAAACTAAAGAAAATAACAATTCATTAGAGACATGTGACTGGCGTGTGAGTGGCGTGCCATGCCTAGAACATTTGCTTGGCTTGGCGTGCCACACCCAAATCTCACGTGGCACGCCCTACGGTGAGATTGGCTTGGCGTGCCATGCCCAAATCTCAAGTGGCATGCCCATGATGAAAGTTGAATTGGTGTGCCACACCCAACGTCCAAAGAGGCACGCCCATGTTAAGACCTTTAAGCTCCTCTTCTGGAAAATTGACCTCGCGTGCCACGCCCAGCAGTGGCGTGCCATGCCCTTGTTAGGATCTTCAATCTTCTCGTCTGGTAATTTGAACTGGCGTGCCACGCCCAGGTCTGGCATCCCACACCCATGTTGGTGCATAAGCATTCCCTTCTAGTCCAGTGAGCTGGCGTGCCATGCCATGGACTCAAGTGGCACGCCCATTGATAGTTAGCTTCGCATGCCACGCCTAAAGTTTCAAGTGACATGCCTTCGATGAGGTCTTGACCCTTCTCTCCGGAGAATTTGTACTGGCGTGTGATGCACGAAATTGCAATCACACTTTTGCAACTCCGCACAACTAACCAGCAAGTACACTGGGTCGTCCAAGTAATACCTTACGTGAGTAAGGGTCGATCCCACAGAGATTGCCGGCTTGAAGCAAGATATGGTTATCTTATTATTCCCAGTCAGGATATCAATAACCATTCTTAGTTTTATTTGTAAAAAGTAAAAGAACATGAAATAAATAATACTTGTTATGCAGTAATGGAGAACAGGTTGAGGTTTCGGAGATGCTCTACCCTCTGAGTTTCTACTTTCCTATTGCCTTCTTCTTCAAACACGCTTAGCTCATTCTATGGCAAGCTTTATGTTGGTGGATCACCGTTGTCAATGGCTACCATCCGTCCTCTAAGTGAAAACATATCTGCTACGGTTTTCCGCATGGCTAATCATCTGTCGATTCTCACTTGTGTCGGAATAAGATCCATTGATCTTTTTGCAAACTGTTACTATGCCCAACAGTCACGAGTTTGAAACTCGTCACAGTCATCCCTTCCTAGATCCTACTCAAAATACCACAGACAAGGTTTAGAATTTTTGGATCTTAGAAATGTTACCAATTGATTCTAGCCTATACCATGAAGGTTCTGATCTCACGGAATTGAATGCTCTGTTGTTAGGGGAGACAATCAAGCTATTGCAGGTAGAACAGAAGTAGTTGTCAGGCACGTGTTCATAAGTTGAGAATGGTGATGAGTGTCATGGATTATCACATTCATCACATTGAAGTACGAGTGAATATCTTAGAATAGAAGCAAGCACGATTGAATAGAAAATAATAGTAATTGCATTAATTCATCGAGACATACGTACAATAAGGAATGTAAAAATGTCATGAGGTACAAAATGAATCTCTAAAAGTAGTTTTTATACTCAACTAGTAACCTAGGTTTGTAGAAAATAAGTAACTAAGTGCAGATAGTGCAGAAATCTACTTCTGGGGCCCACTTGGTGTGTTCTTGTGCTGAGCATTGAAGCTTCCACGTGCATAGGCCATTCTTGGAGTTAAACGCCAACTTTGGTGCCAGTTTGGGCGTTTAACTCCAGTTTTGGTGCCAGTTCTGGCGTTTTATGCCAGAAAAAGGTCTCTTACCAGCGTTTGGACACCAGTTTCGGCAATCAAATCTCAGAGAAAGGATTGACTATTATACATTTCTGGAAAGCCCAAGATGTCTACTTTCCAACGCAATTGAGAGCGCGCCAATTGAGCTTCTGAAGCTCCAGAAAATCCACTTCGAGTGCAAGAGGGTTAGAATCCAACAGAATCTGCAGTCCGTTCTCAGGTCCCTCAATTTCAGCCAGAAAATACCTGAAATTACAAAAAAACACACAAACTCATAGTAAAGTCTAGAACTGTGATTTTTGCATAAAAACTAATAAAAATATTATAAAAAGTAACTATAACATACTAAAAGCTATGTAAAAACAATGCCAAAAAGCGTATAAATTATCCGCTCATCACAACACCAAACTTAAATTGTTGCTTGTCCCCAAGCAACTGAAAACAAAATAGGATAAAAAGAAGAGAATATACAATAAATTCCAAAACATCAATGAAGCTTAGTTCTACTTAGATGAGCGGGGCTGGTAGCTTTTTGCTTCTGAACAGTTTTGGCATCTCACTTTAACCTTTGAAGTTCAGAATGATTGGCATATATAGGAACTCAGAATTCAGATAGTGTTATTGATTCTCCTAGTTCAGTATGATGATTCTTGAACACAGCTACTTATGAGTCTTGGCCGTGACCCTAAGCATCTTGTTTTCCAGTATTACCACCGGATACATAAATGCCACAGACACATGACTAGGTGAACCTTTTCAGATTATGACTCAGCCCTGCTAGAGTCCCCAGTTAGAGGTGTCCAGAGTTCTTAAGCACACTCTTTTGCTTTGGATCACGAATTTAACCACTCAGTCTCAAGCTTTTCACTTGGACCTTCATGACACAAGAACATGGTTAGGAAAAGCTTGATTTAGCCACTTAGGCCAGGATTTTATTCCCTTGGGCCCTCCTATCCATTAATGCTCAAAGCCTTGGATCCTTTTTACCCTTGCCTTTTGGTTTAAAGGGCTATTGGCTTTTTCTGCTTGCTTTTTTTCTTTTTCTTTCTTTATTTCTTTATTTTTTTCGCCATTTTTTCCGCAAGCTTTTTCCTTTTCACTACTTTTTCTTGCTTCAAGAATCAATTTTATGATTTTTCAGATTATCAATAACATTTCTCTTTGTTCATCATTCTTTCAGGAGCCAATAATTTTAAAATTCATAAACTTCACTATAAAAAATTGCACTGTTCAAGCATTCATTCAGAAAACAAAAAGTATTGCCACCACATCAAAATAATTAAACTAATTTCAAGATAGAATTCTAAATGCATGTACTTCTTGTTCTTTTGCAATTAGAAACATTTTTCATTTAAGAAAGGTGAAGGATTTATGGGACATTCATAGCTTCAAGGCAAAGACACTAGACACTAAAGATCATGTAATAAAGACAAAAACATTGACAAACATAAAGCATAGGAAACCGAAAAACAGAAAGATAAGAGCAAGGAAATTAAAGAACGGGTCCACCTCAGTATGGCGGCTAGTTCTTCCTCTTGTAGATCTTATGGAGTGCTTGAGCTCCTCAATATCTCTTCCTTGCCATTGTTGCTCCTCCCTCATAGCTTTTTGGTCCTCTCTGATTTCATGGAGGATAATGGAGTGCTTTTGGTGCTCCATCCTTAGTGCTTTTGGTGCTCCTATCCTTAGTTGCCCCCAATAGTTGTGTGGAGGAAAGTGCATCCCTTGAGGCATGATGATTGGATTTCTATCGGTAAAGAAATTCACAATATAATCGCGTTGTAAGTATAGTTTCTAAACCAACAGAGAATCCTTTCGCACAAAAGTTTGGTTGTCACAAGTAACAAAACCCAATAAAATTTATAACTGAAGTATTTAAACCTCATGTCGTCTTCTCAAGGAATTGCAGGGAGGTATGATTTATTATTGGTTATGGAAAAAAGTTATGAAAATCAGTATTTTTTGGGTTTTGAAAGGTTTAAACAAGAGAAATAAATTACAGAAATTAATAAATCAATAGCTAAGAAAACTCTTGGCAAGGCATAAAAATTAGAAGTCCTATCCTAGTTATCCTTATCAATTGTGATGAGAATTGCTCGTTGCTCCACTAAGTTAACCTCTAACTATGAAGGTAAGTCAAGTGGATAAATTAATATGAATCCTCAAGTCCTAGTCAATTCCCAAAGAAAGACTAGAGTTAGTGGAATTCAAGTCAATCAGCAACTTCCAATTATCAATCAACAAAAGAGTTTGATAACTCAAGAGTCTCTAATTACTCAACCAAAGCCAAGAATATAGAAAGCTAAATAAAAATCATATATCTGAAATACCTCAAATTACATTAATAAAAGAAATCAAATCTAACATGGAAAAGTTCATAAGCCAATTTGACAACATAAGTCATTAATAAATAAAAGCATTATAGTATCTAAAAGTAGAAGAGAAATCAAAATAAAGGAATATTGAACCTGGTATAAATGAAACAATCCTAATAACTAAAAGAAATCCTAATCCTAAAACCTAAGAGAGAGGATAGAACCTCTCTCTAGAAACTACATATAATCCTAAACTACATATAAGCCAGTTCACAAACTTGCAAGACAATTAATAATTAAACATGGATATATGGGAATGAGCTATTGAACCCTCACTGGATTTGTGTTTACTCTCCAATCACTCAGTGTTTAGGGTTAGTCACTCTATTCTTTTATAGTAATGCTTTCTAAAACTTTATTCTTTATCTAATCAATCAACAAATATCTAATGTATACATACAAACATCATGAGATCTTTTTTCAAGGTTGTAACGGGTCTAAGGTAATGGTGAGGGTGTATATATAAGGCTAAGTAATCTAATAAAGTGAATCCTTGACTAGTCTAAGATCTCACCTAATATATACATACTTTATTTTAAAAATCATGCCTAGCTACCCAAATTTTCCCACTTGTGTTACATATTCATGCACCACTTATATTTTTGATTTTATCCCATGTGCATTGATTCTTCTATTTTGCATTGGGGTACTATCGTCCCCTTATTTAATTACTTAATAATAAATACTTTTTTATTTTTTTATTTTTTTTATATATAAAAATAATATATTAATGCACATGGTGTTTTAATTATTTTGATTTCACATGAGTATGCTCCCAAATTTCAAATAATTTTATCAATTAATATTTTTTCTATCATCCCATGTTCCCATAAATGTCCCCACACTTACTTGATACACAATTTCTATCTTAAGCTAACCAAGGATTCAACTTGGAATTTTTAATTTATTTTTCTACTTAAGGCTAGTAATGTGGTTATATAACAGAAGGGGATTAAAAGGCTCAAGGGAGCTAACAAGGGTGACGTAAAAGGTAGGTTTATTTGGGATAAGTGAGAAAAAATTTAAATAATGGCCTCAATCATATGTTGGTATGTATCTATATTCTATATCAGACATATAGACTAAAACAAATTAAAGATTGCAAGCATAGAAAATAAGTGCGAAACACACATGAATGAAATTTATGGTTGAATGTAACCATACAATTAAGCTCAAAATTCACGGGTTGTGTGTTCTTTGGCTCATAAACCATATATCAGTTATGTATATCATGCAAGTAGAAATTAAGAGTTTCTATTCAACTCAATGTGAATCATAGAATGGCTCTTATAAAAATAGGTATTTTCCTTGAAAAATATTATCAACTAACCAACATGTATTGCTATATATATACAACGTGTGTGGATTATTTTGATTCTGTTACACTAAAGCTTCTAGTTTACTCATTTTATTTGTAATTAAACCAACTTATCATATGCTAAAAGGGTAAACTATACTAATTAATCCACATATTCTATAACTAATAATCTAAAAGTGCAAATTAAGCTAAATATCTAAGATATATACAACCCAAAGTGCAAAATACAAAAATAAAATAAAAATACAACAAAAGAAAAACAAAAATGTGCAAGTACTAAAAGACAAAATAAGATAAGAGAAAAAAAATAAAATAAAATACAGAAAAATAAACAAAATAAGATAGAAGAGTCTGTAGTGGTTCACTAAAAAGATTCGCCAGAGATGGCGACCTCCCCACACTTAAATTATAGCATCGTCTTCGATGCTCAATCAAGCTGGGTGAGAAGTAGTGTCATCTTCGGAAGGATGTGCTGCTGGGGGCTCGGTGGTAAGCTGAGGGTCTGTAGTCTCCAAGAGTGTCAGAGGAGCTGCCTACTGAAGCGGAGGCTCTGTCTGTAGGGGAGCCGCTGGATCTGCGGGCTATATTTGATGTGGCTCCTATGATGTGGTGCAGCCTGCTCAGGTCCTCCCTGCCCAGTCTCTGCATGTGCCTCCTCGTCATGATCGTCCGCCTCCGCATTAGATGGCTCTGTTGGTGTGTCAGGCTCGGAGGGGATTTCACTGCCGGATCGGATCATCAACTTTAAGTGCTCATAGCGGCGCTTGCTATGACGCTCAGTCCTCTCGTATTGCCACTGGTTGCGGTACTCCATCTGGTCGAGGTGCTCGAATAGGCGGTGCATAAGGTGGTAGACGGGCTCTGAAGCAGGTGGATGTGCTGTGGTAGTGGCTAATGCCGTAGGTGCTGAAGGGGCAGTAGAAGATGTGGCCGCCTCAGCGGGGGTAGTGAGGAAAGGCGGCCTGTAGCCCAAAACTTGGAACTTCCTGTTGTGATGGATAATTTTCATGCAGTCGGCGACAGTTGGCTTCTCATCTGCGAGCTCCCAAGGTACCTCAGCTCAGCGGCCTAGCTGAGTGATCAGATATGGAAAGGGCAGAGTGCCTTTGACATGGACCCTGGCCATGTAATACCGGATGAAGCGGGGAAGATAAAGGTCCTTACCTTCTATCACACACCAGATGAGGGTGATCATGGCAGTTGGCACCTCTGTCTCATGAGTGCTCGGTATCACGTAGTTACTCAGAATCTGTTGCCAAAGTCGAGCCTCATCATTCAGATAGATAAGCTTTATTCCCTTTGGCACCACTGTGGACTTGCCCATGACCCATGGGACAGTAAGATCAAGAGCTATAGTCTGCTTTACTGTGTCCCAGTTAAATCTCAGGAATCTCATATCCTCTTCAGCCTTTTGGTAACCATCTGGTTGATCTGACTTAGGCTAGAGTTGGAGGATGTCTTCAATAGCTTCCTCAGTAATCAAGCTCTGCTTCCCTCTGAGGTGCACTGCATCCAGGGAAGTTTTGAAGTAGTTGCAGTAGAATTCCCTGACCCAGGATGCATTGACCTCAGTCAAGTTCCTCTCCAGGAAGAACTAGCCTCTTTGTTTTATCTGACCTGAGGTGTATTGCTGTAGTTCTTCCAGAATTTTGTGGGTCCTTTCCAGGTATAGGTTCCTAGAAGTGGCAACAACCAGATACCTAAGTTCACAGTATCTATTGGTAAACTTGACTTGGTCTGTGGCAGGCAACAACTGATCTGTCTTTTCCTGCGGGGTAAAATGCTTTTCCCACCAGGAATCGTCATGGAGGATATCTAGGATAGTGGTGGAGGATTCTCCTTATTTCTGTTTGCTTGTAGTTGCGTTACCTTTTCCCTTACTTTTGGGATCAGACATCCTAAAGAGCAGAAGTTGTAGGATACAGGTGAAGAACTAATGCAGGAAAACAGGTAGGAAAATAGGATTTATCAATATAAGCATAAAGGCAAAAGAGCAACAGAAGCATGAAATGAGTTAAATATAAGTAAATTTTGGACTGTATGCGAGTTAAAAGTCTGAGAGTAAAAAAAATCACAATCCAAAATATAAGATAAGTAGAATTCATGTGAATTAGGAAAAACATTAATCATGCCTTGAGTTAGAAAGTTAAAGTAGTTAGGTAAAAACCAAAAGAGAAGTTAGAAAGTTAAAATGATTAGGAGTTAAAAAGGAAGTTAACGTAAGTGGCATGATAATGGATTTCCTTGTAAACAATAAATTCACAAACTTTAAGAACAATCTACTCAAATTCAAGCAAATATTGCAGTTTATTAATGATGAAACATATAAATAACAGAATTGCAAAATGAAACTAAAATCATCAATAATGCAGTTTATTAATCAGGGAACCAGAAAGAGTAAGAAAGCTAGCCCATGCATCCATGAATTGGTTTGGTTATAGCCAATTAGTGCAAAATTCTAAATTACCAAAACCAATGCATGAATGGGAGTTGAGGGAAACAAAATTCTTGAAAAAAAATTGGGCAGCATTCTGGCTAAAATTGGATGTTCCCGAGGAATAAACAGCAACCAATTCAGTTCATATGACATTAAATTAATTCTAAAAAGAGTAACAAATAGCAAGAACATTAAAGAACAGTGTAATAGCAGCATCAAACATTAAAGAACAGCATATGAACAGCATCATCATCACAGCAAATTCAAAATTGTGAATAAGAGAAAAACAGGTAACAAGAACGGCGTAATTATTAGGCCTAAATCCACTAACGACATCCTAGCTACCTAACCACCTAAAATCCACTACAATCATGCATCTCTAACTATCATAATTTGAACAAATTTTGAAAAATATGCAACTAACTAACGAACTGATAGAGGAATCGATGTTCGGTGGATCCTAATGTGTAGAGGAACAAAAGTATAGATCAGAGAGAGATGGTAGGAGTGTGGTGGTAGTGGCGGCAACACGGCGGCTCTGGTAGGCAGTGCGGCATGGTGCGGCGGCAAGGGCGCGACGCGATGGTTCTAGTGGTTGGTCGGTGGTGGTGGGTTGGAGATGAGGGAGGAGAGAGTGCAGAAGAGGACGGAAGAAGAGAACGGGTTGATGTGAGGGGGGTTAGGGGTTCGCGTAGGTTGTTTTAGTTGATTCAAATCCACGCAAACGCGTGGAGCACGCGATCGCGTGATTTGGGGTGGAAAGGGAATGACGCGGACGCGTTATTGAGGCGATCGCGTGAGTGAGGTATAATGTAAGTAACGCAAACGCATCAAACATGCAAACGCGTCGCTTGTAATTGTGCTAAACGCACAATTCCAACGTCATTTTGGTGTACCTCTCTGTTTCCCTTTAGGGGGCCATAATATCCACGCGACACATACGCATCGCCCACGCTTTCGCGTGGTGTGTGTGTCGTGTAAGTGACGTGATCGCATCACTAACGCGAACGCGTGGCCCAATTTGTGCCTAACACACACCAACCGCACGATTCTAGCCTAACTCGACGCCCGCACGTGGCCTGTGCACTCGCGTGGGGTGATTGCTTTTTTTATGCAATATGCAAAATGCAATGCTGATGTGTATGTTATGCAGAATTTCAAGTTCAATAAAATAGAATAAAATAAAACTTAAAAACAAACAAAACGAAATAAAACTGAAATTGAAAAAGGAACGATCATACCATGGTGGGTTGTCTCCCACCTAGCACTTTTAGTTAAAGCCCTTAAGTTGGACATTCTGGGGAGCTTCTTGTTATGGTGGCTTGTGTTTGAATTCATCCAGAAATCTCCACCATTGGTTGGAATGCCAACAGCCTCTGGTGTCCCAAATAAGGCATGTAAAGCCCTTGAGTAAGTTCAAACAGGCTTCAAGGCTCCCGGGGTGTGGAATGTCAGAATAGATTCCAGGATCACAAACCTTACTTTTACACCCATTTTTGTCTTGATCTGCATTTTGCCAGCTGGGTGGTGAGCAATCTGAATTCTCACTGAAACGACCAAACAGCTTCCGAGACCTATTCAATCAAACTTGAAACCAATCCTTGCACTTCAGATTGAGGCGTGGACTCTTATTGGATCTTGCATACCAGCTCTGAGTACAAACCATTTTCCTCTTACCCTTAAAGCTGCAGAGAGCTCTAAGATGGCCATCTATTTCAAGCAAACCATATTCAGGTGGAAAAGTAAAGATAAAGGTTAAGGATTTTACCCACTTGAAGTTGGAATTGGGTGGTACTGAACTTGGAATAAGATCCATTGAACTTTTTGCACACTGTCACTGTGCCCAACAGTCACGAGTTTGAAGCTCGTCACAATCATCCCTTCCTAGATCCTACTCAGAATACCACAGACAAGGTTTAGACTTTTCGGATCTCAGGAATGTCGCTAATTGATTCTAGCCTATACCACGAAGGTTTTGATCTCACGGAATTAAATGCTCTGTTGTCAGGAGAGACAATTAAACTCATGAATCAGGAGCCCAAGAGATACACACTCAAGCTGTTGCAGGTAGAATGGAAGTGGTTGTCAGGCACGCGTTCATAAGTTGAGAATGGTGATGAGTGTCACGGATCATCACATTCATCACATTGAAGTACGAGTGAGCGATTGAATAGAAAACAGTAGTAATTGCATTAATTCATCGAGACACAACAGAGATCCTCACCCCCAACCTTGGGGTTTACAGACTCATGACGTCAAAGGTACAATAAGGAATGTAAAAATGTCATGAGGTACAAAATAAATCTCTAAAAGTAGTTTTATACTCAACTAGTAACCTAGGTTTACAGAAAATAAGTAACTAAGTGCAGATAGTGTAGAAATCTACATCCGGGGCTCACCTGGTGTGTGCTTGGGCTGAGCATTGAAGCTTCCACATGCATAGGTGACGAACTGATTTTCTATCGGTAAAGAAACTCACAAATATAATCGCGTTGTAAGTATAGCTTCTAAACCAACAGAAAATCATTTCGTACAAACGTTTGGTTGTCACAAGTAACAAACCCAATAAAATTTATAAACCAAAATATTCAAACCTTGGGTCGTCTTCTCAAGGAATTACAGGGAAGTATGATTTATTATTGGTTATGGAAAACAGTATTTTTGGGTTTTGAAGAGGTTTGAACAAGAGAAATAGATTACAGGAATTAATAAATCAATAACTAATAAAACTCTTGGCAAGGTATGAAAACTGGAAGTCCTATCCTACTTATCCTTATCAGTGGTGATGAGAATTATATTTTGCTCCCACTCAGTCAACCTCTAACTATGAAGGTAAGTCAAGTGGGTAAATCAATTCAACTCCTAAAGTCCTAGTCAACTCCTAAGGAAAGACTAGAGTTATAGGAATCTAAATCAATCAGCAAAGATATTAATTATCAATCACGATGAGTTTGACAATTCAAGAGTTACCAATTAATCAACCAAAGCCAATAGTAATACATCTAAATTATAAATAAGAAAAAGCAATAATAATTCTGAAATACCTTTAATTGTATTAATAAAAGAAAATCAATCCAACATGGAAAAGTTCATAAATCAAATTGGAAAAATAAATAAAAAGAACATTGGACCTGTAATTGAAGAAGATGAAAATATTCCTAATTCCTTTAAGAGGAATCCTAATCCTAAATCCTAAGAGAGAGGAGAGAACCTCTCTCTCTAAAAACTATATCTAAATTATGAAAAGTGATTAAGAGTGTTGTATGAAGTATTTATGAATGGATGCATTCCCTCGATTTATAGCCTCTAATCTGTGTCTTCTGGGCCAAACACTTGGTCAAAAATAGCCCAGAAATCGCTGCTGGTTTGTACAGGTTGCGGCAAAGTGACAACGCGTTTGCGTGGATTGAAATTTGCAGATGCGACGCGTGCGCGTCATCCACGCGTCCGCGTCGCCTAAATTCGAAGCAGCTATAGAAAATTATATATCGTTACGAAGCCCCAAATTTTAGATTTCCAACGCAACTGGAACCGCGTCATTTGGACTTTTGTAGCTTAAGTTATGGTCGATTTAGTACCAAGAGGTCAGGCTGGACAGCTTTAGCAGTTCCTCAGTTCCTTGTATTCCTTCCAGTTTTGCATGCTTCCTTTCCATCCTCTAAGCCATTCCTGCCCTGTAATCTCTAAAATCACTTAACACACAATCAAGGTATCAAATGATAATAAGAGAGGATTAAACATAGCAAAATTATGACTAAAGAAGCATGTTTTCAATCATAGCACAGAATCAAGAAGGAGAATGTAAAACATGCAAATCATATGAATAAGTGGGTAAAGAGTTGATAAAAACCACTCAATTGAGCACAAGATTAACCATAAAATAGTGGTTTATCAATAGGCCATTCTTGGAGTTAAACGCCAGAGTTGGTGCCAGTTTGGGTGTTTAACTCCAGTTTTGGTGACAGTTCTGGCGTTTTACGCCAGAAAAAGGTCTCTGACAAGCGTTTGGACGCCAGTTTAAGCCATCAAATCTCGAGCAAAGTATGGACTATTATACATTGCGAGAAATCCCAATATGTCTACTTTCCAAAGCAAGTGAGAGCGTGCGAATTGGGCTACTGTAGCTGTAAAAAAATCCACTTCGAGTGCAGGAGGGTCAGAATCCAACAGCATATGCAGTCCGTTCTCAGCCTCTGAATATGATTTTTGCTCAGGTCCCTTAATTTCGGCCAGAAAATACCTGAAATTACAGAAAAACACACAAACTTATAGTAAAGTCCAGAAATGTGATTTTTGCATAAAAATTAATAAAAATATTATAAAAAGTAACTAAAACATAATAAAAGCCATGTAAAAACAATGCCAAAAAGCGTATAAATTATCCGCTCATCATCGTGCCACGCCTTCAACCTGGCACGCCATGCCTTTCACCTGGTGTGCCATGCCCTTGTTGGAGGCTTCATTCTTTCTTTCTGGTTAAGTGGACTGGTGTTCCATGCCCAGGACTCAAGTGGAACGCACATGATGGTGATGGGGGATTACATGCTTGGCATGCCACGCCCCTAGTACCAAGTGGCTCGCCCATTGAAGTTGCTCCTTCCCTTCTCATCTGGACCATTGTATTGGTGTGCCACGCCTTCGACCTAGCGTGCCACGCTTAGCTTGGGGGATAGAACTGGCGTGGCACGCCCTTGATAACTCTTCAAAGATCCCTTCTTGGAAAACATTACTGGTGTGCCACGCCCAGCAATGGCATGCCACGCCCTTTGTTGATCTTAAAGCACCTTCTTCTGGAAAATATGCTTGGCGTGTGACGCCCAGCAGTGGCGTGCCATGCCCATGGTTGAGCTTGGAGTTCCTTCTTTGGACATCATAACTGACGTGCCATGCCCATGATAGATCTTCAACCTCCTTCCTTAGAAAAGATAATTGGCGTGCCACGCCTGGCCTTGGCGTACCACGCCCATTGTAGTTCATCAAAGATCTTTTTCTGGAAATTATAACTGGTGTGCCACGCTTGGCCTTGGTGTGCCATGCCCATTGAAACTCTTCAACGACTCTCTCTGGAAGTATAACTGGCGTGCCACGCCCAATTGCTGGTGTGCCATGCCCAGTCGAAGATAGTGGCATTTGCCTGAAGTGGCATGCCCAAGACACACGCCTAAGACACACGCCCAGCTCCTTTGCTTGCTTTCTTCATCTTTTGTTGCTCTTTTCACCTGAAATCCAAGCAAGACTCATTTCAAAGCAATGTCCCATAAATTCATCATATAGTTCTTGTAAATGCATCAAATGAATGAGAATTCACCAATTCTATGGTCATTTTAGATGAGAGAAAGAGGTAGATGATGCGAGTCATCACAACACCAAACTTAATTTTTGCTTGTCCTCAAGAAAATGAATGTGAATTGATCTAAATGATTGAAGCTTGATCCTTAAGAGAATGCAATCAACAATTAGAGACGATGACTAAGTATCAAGTTATGCATGAACTTTGTTATTGCTTTCTTATCATAATGAACCTTGAAGTAGTAAAGTTTGTTCTTTTTCTTTTGATTGCTCTTTTTCTTCTTTTATTATTCTTTTGTTTCCTTGATTGACAACTACTCTAAATGTTTTGTCTCAAGACCACCCTTTAAAGTAAGCTTTCAATTAGCACTCCCAAACCAGTTGGTTTTAGTGTACTAGGTGTTGAGATACCCCAAAGAATTTACTTGCTCAGGTCTCTCTTCTTGACACATATTCACCATAAGCATCTACTAGGATCTTGGCTCTTTGAGCTATTTATTTTTTCTTTTTTTCCTAGTAGTTGATGCTCAGAGCCTTGGGTCTTGCTTACTACTTCTTGGTTCTGTTGATATTCAAGGGTTATCCTTAGCATCTACTTGTTATGTCCTCTATGTCTAATGATCGGGGGAAAACTTGTCTCTCAACATGCCTTGGCATCAATCTAGTTGAGCAAATTCATGAATAGAGTTGATAATTGCAGAAATTAAAATGGCGAGAAAGTAAATGACTAAAAGTAAATAGCAGAATTGTAAATGGGAATGGGGGAATTGCTCAAAAAAGTAAAATTCAGAAATTAAAGAGAATGGGTAAGATCAGAAATGGGGAGTTCATTGGGCTTAGGAGATGTTGCATTCTCCGGATCAATTTCATTTTCATCTCTTCCTCAATCAATGCACTTATTGATCTCCTTGGCAATCTTAAGTGATTGAATCACAATTTCTTGCAATTCAATCTCTTAAATCTTGATCAACAGCCAATTCCTTGGTCAATTGCTCATGAGAAGAGATGAAGTGTGGTCACTGATTATACCACATGCACTTCCCAAATCAAATGCTTAGAGGGTTATAGCCACATACCCATCCACACTCAATTTGGTCCGGCATGAGAAAGCATTTTTAGCTAATCTCTTCATTCCTCTTTCAAGGATCCACAGAGATCCATGTTTGAATAGCTTCTTTTCCAAGATCACTATCCAATTGGATGAAGATCGAAGGCTTTCAAGTAAAATCAAAAGGAAAGATAGAAGAAGAATAAGAAAATTAGTATTGATCTATCAAATTACAACAGAGCTCCCTAACCCAATGAAAGGGGTTTAGTTGTTCATAGCTCTAGAACTCAAAATCAAAGATGGAGAATACATGATAAAGCTAGAAGTGCAAAGAAAGTAAATACAAAGAGTAGTTCTCTCTCTTCGCTCCTCTCAAAAAAACTCCTCTCTATTTCAAAACTACTCCTATATATACTACTCTTCTCAGCTTCTAGTTAGTTCTTCAAGTCTTGGGCCTCTGGATCTTTGAAGCAGTTCCTTTCTTCAATTGGGCTTGGCTTATTTGCAGAGAGAAAGTGTGAAGTGGGCAGAGACTTTAGCTCAAGACGTTAGGGGTGTTTAATATTTAATGAAAATACACGTTCAAGAACGTTAGTGACAGTTAACATTGTCACTAACGTTGCCATGCACCCCTTTACCTCACGTTAAAGCCCACGTTAACTGGGTTAACGTGGCTTTTAACTTTGCCTTGCTAGCCTTCGAGAACATTAGTGACACTCAACATTGTCACTAATGTTCAAGTGTGCCCCTTCTTGCTTCACGTTAAAGCTCACGTTAACTAGGTTAACGTGGCTTCTAACGTGGCTTTTGCCAACCTTCGAGAATGTTAGTGACACTCAACATTGTCACTAACGTTCAAGTGTGCCCCTAGGTCTCACGTTAGAGTCCAAAACGTTAGTGACAATGTTGAGTGTCACTAACGTTCTCGAAGGTTGGCAAAAGCCACGTTGGAAGCCACGTTAACCTAGTTAACGTGGACTCTAACGTGAGACCTAGGGGCATACTTGAACGTTAGTGACAATGTTGAGTGTCATTAACTAAGTTAACGTGGAGGTTAACGTGGCTCTTGGGGGTTGTGTGGTTGCTCCAATGTTAGTGACAATGTTGAGTGTCACTAACGTTGTCGACAACTCTCTATCTCTTACGTTAGCTCCCACGTTAACAAAGTTAACGTGGGAGTTAACATGGCTCTTTGCACCTTAGGCCAACGTTAGTGACAATGTTGAGTGTCACTAACGTTGGCTTCTCTTCCCCCTTTAACGTTAGAGGCCACGTTAACTGGGTTAACGTGGCTTCTAATGTGGCCATTTGTGAGCAATTGCCAACGTTAGTGATAATGTTAAGTGTCACTAACGTTGGCTCAACTTCTCTTCTCCACGTTAGAGTTCACCTTAACTTAGTTAACGTGACTCTTTAACGTGGGTATTGATGGCTTTTGAGAGTGTTTTTGGCAATTACTTTTCTCCTTAACTTTGCAAGTTACCTCCCATTCCTTGCTTCCTTTAGTCCTGAAATCAAGCAGTAGAGTGCATCAAAGTTCTAGTCCACATCATGGGTAATGCAATATACAATTTTGTCATTAAAATCATGCAAAATCCTCATGAAATAATGTAAAATGCACAATGTGTGCTTGAATCAAGGTCTGAGTGAATATCTGCCCAAAACTAACTTATTTCCTAAGAAAATGCATGAAATTACCTAAAAACAGTAAAGAAACGGTCAGTGAAACTGGCCAAAATGCCCTGGCATCACAACACCAAACTTAAAACTTGCTTGTCCCTAAGCAAGTACTGGAACAAGAGAATGATGAATGGAATCTCCAGAGAAATGAGTTATTCTTGTGGAAGTCATATTACTGATTTTATGGTGGTTTCATGCATAGCAGCTTAGGTTCATTCCACTACTGGCTTTCAGACCTTTATCATCTCCTAAAAGACTCATTTTGTTATATCCCATGAGACCTTTATTTATTGATCCTTTTATTGTTATTTCAAGGGCTTATTTGTGTTTTTAGGCTAAGTGTTTTCTAAGGGGGCAACTCTTTAGGATAAGCTTTCAGCCAACACTCCCGAACCAGTTGGTTCAAGGTGCTAGGTATTGAAGCACCCCTAAGGACTTACTTGCTCAAGTCTCTCCCCCATACATACACACCACAGGCATATAGTTCATTTATTTTCTTTCCTTCAGACCTTGGTGTCCAGCACCTCTTTGGGTTACTAAATGCTCTGTGGTGAGGGTTACTCTTGATAATGGATTTTCAGCTGATAATCCCGGGTTAGTTAACCCAAGTTACCAGGTGATGAAGCACCCCAATGAGCTTATTCATCCAAGTAAATCCCTCACACAGGAGCACCACAGACACATGTCTTAGGGTAAACCATTGGTGCCTAGCCTTATTGCTTACTCTTTTTCTTTTGTTTTTCACTTCCCTTGTTCTTTCCCTTTTCTCTTATTAGGATCTTGTTGTTATCTTAGTCTCATGGGTATATCAAAAGTAAAGCATTCAGGATAGATAGATGTCATCCTAACCTTGTGGTTGAACTAACTTACCTAACTTATGCCTACCCCCAAAGATTCATGAATGCACTTCCACATTATGAACTCCTTTCTGGTCTTTTGTAAACATAGACATTCTCTTCTTCATACAAATAGACAAGCTTACAAGTAAATAAGGGAAAGATGCAGTGACACTCAAACCAGAATCACAGACCATGCTCAACAACAAGGTAGAGTTTTGAAAAAAAAAACATGTTTAGGCCTCACTGGTAATCATTAATCAAGATTGCATTTGAGCTTCCAATGTTCGAACTGTAAATATATGGAATTAAGTAACAATACAACCTTCAGGTGACAACTTCTAATCGCCTTCTTTTCGTTCTCCTCCTACTCTTTGCTTCCTTGAGTGAAGGGGCACCATAAGGTTCCTGTGAAGTTATTGGAAGTTGCTTGTTCCCAAAGCACTTGAGGAATAATTAGCTTGCATGTGCTTGTGTCTTATGAACTTGCTTTGGTGTGTGAACACCAAACTTAGTTCCTTGTTTAGCACACAATCTTGCATATATGCTGATAAACTCATATCTTGTTGTTAATAGAACAATTATTAACTAAAGTCTAACTACATCTAGATGATTACCCTCAATTGGTCAGAGCTAGCAATGTGTTTTTGGGAGCAGGTGTAATTCTAACCGAATGTCCTTTTGGTGGGACACCAAACTTAGAATTACACTGTCTCCTTTGACTGTCCTGGTGTGAAACACCAAACTTAGCTCCTTGCAATACAGGGGAAACAACTTGTGATCTTTATTGAAATGAAGATCAAAATGACTACCTGAGGTTGGGTTGCCTCCCAACAAAGCGCTTTTTTTTATTGTCGCTAGCTCGACGAGTCCTTACTCACTTGAGATGGTATTTCATCCTGGGGTTTTCCCCCATGTTGCCCAGATAATGCTTGAGTCTTTGTCCATTCACTGTAAAAGTCCTTTCTGAACCTTTGTCCATGACTTCTACCTGCCCATACGGCGAGACCTTTTTGACAAGAAAGGGCCCGGACCACTTTGATTTGAGTTTTCCTGGGAACAGTCTTAGTTTGGAATTGTATAGGAGCACTTGCTGCCCCCTTTCGAAACTTCTGGGTGCAAGATGTGAGTCATGTCTTCTCTTTTCCTTCTCCTTGTACATCTTGGTATTTTCATAGGCTTGTGACCTGAATTCCTCCATCTCTTGCAGCTGCAAGATTCTCTTTGCACCAGCAGCAATGCTATCAAAATTTAGTATCTTGATAGCCCATAAAGCTTTGTGTTCTAGCTCCAGTGGCAAGTGACAAGCTTTACCATACACCAGTTGATATGGGGACATTCCAAGTGGTGTTTTGAATGCTGTTCTGTATGTCCAAAGAGCATCATCCAGCTTCTTTGACCAATCCTTTCTTGATGCACCCACAGTCTTTTCCAGAATTCTCTTTAGTTCTCTGTTGGATATCTTAGTATGTCCATTTGTTTGGGGGTGGTAAGGTGTGGCTACCTTGTGTTTTACCCCGTAACGTAGGAGAAGAGCCTCTAATGGTCTGTTACAAAAATGGCTCCCTCCATCACTGATGAGGGCTCTTGGGACTCCAAACCGGCTAAAGATATTCTTCCTGAGGAAGTTCATAACCACCTTGTTATCATTTGTTGGAGTTGCAATGGCCTCCACCCACTTGGAGACATAATCCACAGCTACAAAGATCTACTTGTTTGCATATGAAGTTGGAAATGGCCCCATGAAATCTATTCCCCACACATCAAACAGTTCCAGCTCTAGGATGAAATTTTGTGGCATGGCATTTCTTTTGGGCAAGTTTCCCGTTCTTTGGCATTCATTGCAGCTTTTTACCAGTTCTTTGGCGTCCTTGAAAAGGGTTGGCCAAAAGAACCCACTTTGAAGAACCTTTGCTGCAATTCTGTCCCCTCCAAAGTGGCCTCCATAACTTGAGCTATGGCAATTCCATAGCACCTCTCATCCTTCTTCTTCCGAAACACATCTTCTGAGGACTCCATCTGAACACTTCTTGAAGAGATATGGCTCATCCCAGACAAAGTATTTTGCATCATTCATGAGCTTTCTTTTCTGATGTTTATGTATCTCTGGTGGTAAAGCCCCAGTTGCCATGAAGTTGGCTATGTCTGCAAACCATGGAGCCTTGTGAACTATCATCAACTGCTCATCAGGGAAGAGCTCGTTCACTTGGGTATCATGTGCCCCACCTTCATCCTGAGGGATTATGGAGAGGTGATCTGCTACCTTGTTCTCCACTCCTTTCTTGTCTCTGATTTCAATATCAAATTCCTGCAACAATAAGATCCATCTTATTAGTCTTGGTTTTGATTTCTGCTTAGCAAACAAATATTTAAGTGTTGTGTGATCTGTGAAAACAATCACTTTTGCACCAATGAGGTATGATCTAAACTTGTCAAATGCGAAGACTATTGCCAGCAGTTCCTTTTTGGTTGTGGTATAATTTCTTTGAGCATCATTAAGGACCTTGCTGGCATAGTATATCACATGGACTAAGCTATCTTTTCCTCTGTCCTAACACTGCCCCTATTGCATAATCAGATGCATCACACATTAGTTCAGAAGGTAAGTTCCAATCAGGTGGGGAGATGATAGGTGCAGAGGATAGCCTCATTTTCAAGTTCTCAAAAGCCAACATGCTTGTTTCATCGAAGACAAATGGTGTGTCAGCTACAAGGAGATTGCTTAAGGGCTTTGCTATCTTTGAAAAATCCTTAATAAACTTTCTGTAAAAACCTGCATGCCCTAAAAAGCTCCTAATTGCCTTGACATCACCGGGTGGAGGAAGTTTTTCAATAATTTCCACTTTAGCTCTGTCCACCTCAATACCCTGGTTAGAAACCTTATGACCAAGGACTATTCCTCCTGTCACCATGAAGTGACATTTTTCCCAGTTCAAAACCAGATTGGTCTCTTGACATCTCTTCAATACCAGGGCTAGGTGATGTAGGCAACTAGGAAAAGAATCTCCAAATACTGAAAATCATCTATAAAAACTTCAATGAATTTCTCTATCATGTCTGAGAAGATAGAAAGCATGCAGCGTTGGAACGTTGCAGGTGCATTACATAGCCCAAATGGCATGCGCCTATAAGCAAACACTCCATATGGGCATGTGAAGGAGGTTTTCTCTTGGTCTCTAGGATCAACCACTATTTGGTTATATCCTGAATAGCCATCGAGAAAACAATAAAATGCATGGCCTGCAAGTCGTTCCAACATCTGGTCCATGAATGGAAGCGGGAAATGATCTTTTTGTGTAGCTTCATTGAGTTTTCTGTAGTTTATGCACATCCGCCATCCAGTGACGGTCCTTGTAGGAATTAATTCGTTCCTCTCATTCAGAACTACAGTGATTCCTCCCTTCTTTGGGACAACATGTATAGGGCTGACCCATGGGCTGTCTGAGATAGGGTATATCACCCCTCCCTGCCATAACTTCATAACCTCTTTCTGCACCACCTCTTTCATAATTGGGTTTAGCCTCCTTTGAGATTGAATGGATGGTTTGGCATCTTCTTCTAACAGTATCTTGTGCATGCATATGGCTGAGCTTATTCCTTTCAGGTCAGTAAGAGTCCATCCAATGGCATCCTTGTGCCTCCGCAGTACTTGGAGTAGTTCATCCTCTTGATCCTAGTTGAGGGATGAGCTTATGATTACTGGGTAACTTCCGTTTTTCCCCAAATATGCATATTTGAGAATAGGTGGCAGTGCTTTGAGCTCAAGCTTTGGTGCCTCTGACTTTTGATTTTCCACCTTGGGCGCTTCTTGTTTATGAATTTCTGTTGCTGCAACCTCTTCACTGGATTCATATTCCTCCCCTACTACCCTCTCTGGCTCTTCAGGTTCTTCTTCCTCAAAGTCCTCATGTATTTCTTCCTCAAGCGCATCTAACCTCATGCATTCCCCGAATTGCTCTGGTGGATAACTCATGGCCTTGAATACGTTGAAGGTCATCTCTTCATTGTGTAATCTCAAGGTGAGGTCACCTTTTTGGACGTCAATGACAGCTCCTGCAGTGGCCAAGAAGGGCCTCCCTAGGATAATGAAAGCCTTGGGTACCTCTTGCATATCTAGGACCACAAAATCTGCTGGGAAAATGAACTCTCCCACCTTTACCAACAAATCCTCTACTATGCTGTGAGGGAACTTGAATGATCGGTCTGCCAATTGTAGGGCCATCTTTGTTGGTTTAGCCTCTTCGATCTTCATCTTCCTCATCATAGCTACTGACATCAAATTGATGCTGGCTCC
>NC_029776.3:72601172-72603750 GCF_000817695.3 Arachis duranensis | reverse complement strand
AAGCATATATGCACAAGGGCTAAGGACTAGCAAGTCTACTCCACAATTGAATTGAGCTATTAAATATTTTTACAAACTTGCATGAAAGGAGATGATCATTGGTGGAAACATGTAATTGAGCATCAAACCCTCACCGGATGTATTTGCACTCTATTCGCTGAAGAGTTTAGGGTTGATTCTCTCAATTCTCCCCTAATCATGTTCTCCAAGATTTGTTTTTCTTCTAACAATCAACAAATATTGTATGCATGCATACATATATCATGAGGTCTTTTCTTTGGTTGTAATGGGGCTAGGGTCAAGGTAGGATGCATATTTGGTCAAGTGAGCTTGAAATTTGAATCTTTGATAAGCTTAAACTTCCCACCTAACCTATGACATCCTATACAATTTCAAAGCTAACCTAACTACCCATTTTTCACTCTTTCACATACTCATGTATTCCTTTTCAATTTCACAACACCTATGCATTGATTTTATTGGACTATACTTTGATTTGGGGCATTTTGTCCCCTTTTTATTTCTTTCTTTTTCTTCTTTTTCTTTCTTTTTCTATTTTTTTCTTTTTTTCTTTTCCATATTATTTTTCTTTTTCTTTTTTTTTTCTTTTGTTTTTCTCATTTTTTTTTCTTTCAATATACAAGAGCATCAATGCATAAGGTCTATTCATTTGATTAATACATGAGCATGTACCCAATTCCCAATATTTTCAATAAAAATACAAAACTACCTTTTTATTCACCCAATGTCCCAAGGTTCCCACACTTGAATGATACTCACATACACTAGCCTAAGCTAATCAAAGATCCAAATTAAGGACTTTTATTGTTTTTCGCTTTAAGGCTTGTAATGTGCTAAAATTAAGAACAAGTGGGTTAATCGTAGGCTCAAAATCGGCTAACAAAGGAATATAAAAGGTAAGACTTTTGGGTAAGTGAGCTAATGAAATGATGGCCTCAATCATATAAATGCATGTATACACAAAATAATGGAAATAAAGAATTAAACAAAGCAAAGATTACAATCATAGAAAGAGAATAATGCACACAAGAAGGAAAAATAAGTGGTTATAAGATGTAACCACACCATTAGGCTCAAATCTCACTTGCTTGTGTTCTTAGCTCAAAAATATGATCCACAATATATATTTTTCAAGCAAGTTCTATGAAGAGTTTTCACTCAAATCAATTGAGGTGCCCTATAGATAGATATCTTGAAAATTTTCATTATTTTGACTAAGCTTATTGTGTATATATATGCAAAAATAAGAAAATGCAAGTAAAAATCCTAAAATGAAATGCAAAAGTGTTGGGATTAGAAATTTGTCACCCAAAATCGCCGAACGGTCGGACGACCTCCCCACACTTAAAAGTTTGCACCGTCCTCGGTGCACTCAAAGATGAGCAAGGGGGTACGGCGACTCTCCGGATTGCTACGTGTTCTTAGTCTTGCTTCCGTTATTGCTTGTGGTGCATTCATCATAAAAAAAACAAAAATATAACACCATAAGATGAGAAGATATAAAAGCAAGGAAGCATACATTGTTGGAATGAGGTAAATCACTAGAAATGAGTGAGTGAATTAGTGTGACATGAATGACGAATAAGTGTGTGAATTCTAAATTGTGCGGTTTAGAACACACATTAGCACAAAAGTTATGTCACAAAAGAAGCATGCACTTTACTCATTCTAGTATGCTTGAGATGCTTTAAGTAAACTTGTAAGGTAAAACAAGTATTAAAGAAGCATGAAAGCATTCAAGTCAAACACATATGGATGCATATGATCATGAAATACCATGCATTAAGGTAAATGCACATCATCATCCATCATCAAGAGGTTGCCTAATCACAAAATAAGGTTCAAATCACATGGTGGCCAAATCATGTAATTCAAGAAGAGTTAAAAGCTCGAAGGCAATTCTCATCACTTGGTATTTTTCAAAAGATAAGCATGCAAAACTCAAGACTAAGTAGCAAAATATAACCTCAATCATAGGATCCAACAAAGATTATCTAAAAACATTAATGCTAAATTAGCATTTAGGCAATAAGGGGGAAGCAATGCATAGTAAACAAAGTCAATAATCCAACACTTATGAAGAAAATTGAGAAAATAAAATGAGAACCAAACTAAAGCTATCTAACAAACTAACTATCTAACTAATTAACTAACTAAAATAAATGGTTATCAATGGTGTTTGGAAGTGTTGGATGAGGGGTAGGAGGAGGGAAGAAGAAAGGAAAAGGAAAGAAATAGAAAGAGGAGAAGAAATGAAATGTGGTGAAGGAAGGAAATCCGCGCGTGCGCGCGCATGCCGCGCGCGCGCGGATGGTGTATTTCGAGAGTGGCGCGTACGCGCCATGTGCGCATGCGCGCAAGTGGGGTTGTGCCAAAGGCATAACGTTGGCGTGGCATAGGCATAACTCTCTGGAAAATGTATGGAATGTGGAACTTCTCAATCCACGCGTACGCACGCATGGCGCGCGTGCGTGGATGGTCCAAAATGCATGATGTGCGCGTACGCATGTAGTGCGCGTACGCGTGGATGGTGCTCTGTTTTGTTTTTTTTTTTGTT
>NC_029776.3:72599238-72599813 GCF_000817695.3 Arachis duranensis | reverse complement strand
ATATGGAGGTGTTTGGTGAAAATAGGCTTGTGAGTGTGGTTGAGGTTCATGTTGAGGATATGACTCATAGGCATATGGTGGTGGTTCTTGAAAATCACAAGGAGATTCACCATAGCCATTTGATTGGTATGCATCATAGAATGGCTTTTCTTCATAGTGCATTGGTGTGGGTTGTTGCCATGAAGATTGATCATAAGCATATGGCTCCTCCCACCTTTGATTATCCCATTCTTGATACACAACTTCATTATAGTTCTCATCACCTACAACATAATTGTAATCACACTCATAGCCGAAGTGAGAATTCATGGTAGCAAGAGAAAGTAAAAACAAAAGCTAATGGAAAACAAGAGAAATAAAATTCTACAACTAGCAAATAAAGCAAAAGGCAATATATTCACAATATTCACATATATACAATAACCAATAACACAACACCATTGCAATTCCCCGGCAACGGCGCCATTTTGACGATTGGATTTTTGACGGTTTAGAATTTCTCAAATAAAATTTCGTCGAAGTATAGTTTCTAAACCAAGCAATAATCCTTTCATACAAAAAGTTGTTTGTCACTA
>NC_029776.3:72596144-72598747 GCF_000817695.3 Arachis duranensis | reverse complement strand
AAATTATGACTAATGGTAACTAACTTCTAAAGTATGAGAGTATGTTCATTTCCCCTTCAATTCTTGGCTTAAATAGCATCAGAAATGTGTTAGATTGGGCCACAAGGCTTCTAAAATCGCTGGCCACATTTTGCTTTAAGTGGACTAGGTGGCAGCAACGGCGCGTGCGCGTACTATGCGCATGCGCGCTACCATACGTGTAGCAACTATGGCAAATCTTATATCGTTGCGAAGCCCCGGATGTTAGCTTTCTAACCCAACTGGAACCGAATCATTTGGACCTCTGTAGCTCAAGTTATGGTCGTTTAAGTGCGAAGAGGTCGGCTTGACAGCTTTCCGGTTCTTTCATTTCTTCATGAGTTCTCCAACTTTTCATGCTTTCTTTCTTCATTCCCTTGATCCAATCTTTGCCTCCTAAACCTTAAATCACTTAACAAACATATCAAGGCATCTAATGGAATCAAGGAGAATTAGATTTAGCTATTTTAAGTCCTAAAAAGCATGTTTTCACTCTTAAGCACAATTAAAGGAGAATATACAAAACTATGCTATTTCATTGAATAAATGTGGGTGAAAGGTGATAAAATCCCCTAAAATCAATACAAGATAAACCCTACAAATGGGGTTTGTCAGTAACCAACTTATGTTTCAAGCTTCTCAATGGCAGCATCTTGGTTCTGCATATTTGACTGCACTTCCTCTCAGAATGCTTTACTGTCTTGGATGTCTCTGCATATGCTCTCAAGCAGGGTTTCAATTTTAGAGATTTGGTCATTAAATAAGGAATGGGCTGTATTGTTGTTGGGGTTGTGACGTCTCTGGTCTTGGCCTTGGTCTTGTTGATTACCCCACCCAAAGTTTGCGTGATTCCTCCATCTAGGGTTGTAGGTCTTGGAGTATGGATCATGGTTGTATCTAGGTGAATTCCCAATGTAGTTGGCTTGCTCCTGAGTGCCTTCTTCCTCTTCACTTGCTTCCTCTTGAGTTGAAGTGGTGATTGCTGCCACTTGACTTCTCTCCATCTTCTTGGTGAGGTCGGCTAGCTGCTTGGTGATGAGCTTGTTTTGAGTAAGCAGAGCATCTACATTGTTCAGCTCCATTACTCCTCTAGTGTTCCCTCTTTCGGAAGCATAGAAGTAGTCATTCTCAGCTCCAGTTTCAATGACATATATGGCTTCCTCAATGGTCTTCTTCTTTTTCAAAAAACCTCCGGATGAATGGTCTACGGCCTTCTTAGATTCATATGACAGTCCTTCATAGAAGATGTGCAGCTGCACCCATTCATTGAACATATCAGATGGACATCTCCTTGTTAGGTCTTTAAACCTCTCCCATGCTTCATATAGAGTCTCACCATCTTGTTGCCTGAAAGTTTGGACCTCAGCTCTCAGCCGATTGACTCGGTGAGGGGGGTAAAATCTTGCTAAGAATTTATTCATAACATCATCCCAAGTTGTCAAGCTCTCCTTTGGAAAAGACTCTAACCACTTGGTTGCCTTGTCTCTGAGAGAGAATGGGAACAACAACAGTCTATAGGCATCAGGTTGAATGGAATTGGACTTCACTGTGTCACATATTCTCAGGAAGGTGTTTAAGTGTTGGTTGGGGTCTTCTTGAACACCTCCTCCGAACGAGCAATTGTTCTGAACCAGGGTGATGAGCTGTGGCTTTAGTTCAAAGTTGTTGGCATGGATGGTTGGTTTTTGGATGCTACTTCCGCAATTTCCTGGGTTTGGGTTGATGTAAGAGCCCAAGACTCTTCTATCTTCCCCACCAGGATTTGCTCTACCTCCTCCACCATGGTTGTGAGCCTCTTCCTCACGATGGTCTTCCATGGTTGTTTCAAAGTATTCTTCACAGTGTTCCTCCTCTTCTTTAGCACCCACTACACGTTTTTCTTTTGCCTCCCTTCTTAATCTTAAAAAGGTTCTCTCAGGTTCAGAATCAAAGGAAGTTGAAGCTCCACTTCTTCTCCCTAGGAAGTTGAAGCTCCGCTTCTTCTCCCTATCATACAACCAACAGAGTACAAGCAAAGAAAAGTAATGCAGAAAGTATCTTGTTAGAATTACTTGTTAGTTTCAGTGATGCAATATATCAAACAGTTAGTGGGTTAGTGAACTGAATTGTAAATAGCAAAGAAAAACTAAGAAACAGGGGAGGGGAAGAATTAAACTAAGACGGAAAGCAAATTAACCAAACAGAAAAGTAAATCAAACAAAATACAAATGCTCAATCTAGTGATCCTCTAATGTAATCATTGTCGATGCACAATCAATCCCCGGCAACTGCGCCATAAACTTGATCGAGGGAAAACTTGTCTCTCAACAAATTCCCATTCGGCAAGTGTACCGAATTTGTCGTCAAGCAAAAACTCACAATAGAGTGAGATCTAATCCCACATGGATTGATTGATCAAGCAATTTTAATTAGAGGAATGATCTAGTTGAGCGAATCCAAGAATAGAGTTGATAATTGCAGAAATTAAAATGGCAGGAAAGTAAATGACTGAAAGTAAATAGCAGAATTGTAAATGGGAATGGGGGAATTGCTCATAAAAGTAAATTGCAGAAAATAAAGAGAATGGGTAAGATCAGAAATGGGGA
>NC_029776.3:72594700-72596003 GCF_000817695.3 Arachis duranensis | reverse complement strand
AATTTCTTGCAATTCAATCTCTCAAATCTTGATCAATAGCCAATTCCTTGGTCAATTGCTCATGAGAAAAGATGAAGTGTGGTCACTGATTATACCACGTGCACTTCCCAAATCAAATGCTTAGAGGGTTATAGCCACATACCCATCCACACTCAATTTGGTCCAGCATGAGAAAGAATTTCTAGCTAATCTCTTCATTCCTCTTTCAAGGATCCACAGAGATCCATGTTTGAATAGCTTCTTTTCCAAGATCACTATCAAATTGGATGAAGATCGAAGGCTTTCAAGTAAAATCAAAAGGAAAGATAGAAGAAGAATAAGAAAATTAGTATTGATCCATCAAATTACAACAGAGCTCCCTAACCCAATGAAAGGGGTTTAGTTGTTCATAGCTCTAGAACTCAAAATCAAAGATGGAGAATACATGATAAAGCTAGAAGTGCAAAGAAAGTAAATACAAAGAGTAGTTCTCTCTCTTTGCTCCTCTAAAAAAAACTCCTCTCTATTTCAAAACTACTCCTATATATACTACTCTTCTCAGCTTCTAGTTAATTCTTCAAGTCTTGGGCCTCTGGATCTTTGAAGCAGTTCCTTTCTTCAATTGGGCTTGGCTTACTTGCAGAGAGAAAGTGTGAAGTGGGAAGAGACTTTAGCTCAAGACATTAGGGGTGTTTAATATTTAATGAAAATACACGTTCGAGAACGTTAGTGACAGTTAACATTGTCACTAACGTTGCTGTGCACCCCTTTACCTCACGTTAAAGCCCATGTTAACTGGGTTAACGTGGCTTTTAACTTTGCCTTGCTAGCTGATGAGCGGATAATTTATACGCTTTTTGGCATTATTTTTATATAGTTTTTAGTAAGTTTAAGCTACTTTTAGGGATGTTTTCACTAGTTTTTATGATAAATTCACATTTCTGGACTTTACTATGAGTTTGTGTGTTTTTCTGTGATTTCAGGTAAATTCTGACTGAAATTGAGGGATTTGAGCAAAACTCTGAAGAAGGCTGACAAAAGGACTGCTGATGCTGTTGGAATCTGACCTCCCTGCACTCGAAATGGATTTTCTGGAGCTACAAAACTCCAATTGGCGCGCTCTCAACGGCGTTGGAAAGTAGACAACCAGGGCTTTCCAGCAATATATAATAGTCCATACTTTATTCGAAGAATGACGACGTAACTTGGCGTTGAACGCCAAGTACACGCTGCTGTCTGGAGTTAAACGCCAGAAAAACGTCATGATCCGGAGTCAAACGCCCAAAACACGTCATAACCTGAAGTTTGACACCAAGAAATGCCT
>NC_029776.3:72590727-72592911 GCF_000817695.3 Arachis duranensis | reverse complement strand
TGGTGTCTTGCATGTTTTCTTTGCATCAAAAATTTTTCAAAATTATGTTCTTGATGTTCATCATGATCTTCAAAGTGTTCTTGGTGTTCATCTTGACATTCATAGCATTCTTGCATGCATCTTGTGTCTTGATCCAAGATTTTCATGTTTTGGGTCATTTTTGTGTTTTTCTTTAAAACTTTAAAAATCAAAAATATCTTTTCCTTATTTTCCTCCAAATTTTCGAAATTTTGGGTTGACTTGGTCAAAAATTTTTAAAATTAGTTGTTTCTTACAAGTCAAGTCAAAATTTCAATTTTAAAAATCTTATCTTTTCAAAATCTTTTTCAAAAATCATATCTTTTTCATTTTTTTTATAAATTTCGAAAATTTCAAAAATCTTTTTCAAAAATATTTTCAAAATCTTTTTCTTATCTTTTTATCAAATTTTCGAAAATTAAGCTAACAATTAATGTGATTGGTTCAAAAATTTGAAGTTTGTTACTTTCTTGTTAAGAAAGGTTCAATCTTTAAATTCTAGAATCTTATCTTGTAGTTTCTTGTTAGTTAAGTAATTTTTAAAAATTAAATCTTTTTCAAATATCTTTTTCAAATATATCTTTTTATCTTTTATCTTATCTTTTTCAAAAATTTATCTTTTTCAAAATTTGATTTCAAAATATCTTATCTAACTTCTTATCTTCTTATCTTTTTAAATTTTGATTTCAAATCTTTTTCAATCAACTAACTAACTCTTTGTTTGTTTCTTATCTTTTTCAAAACCACCTAACTACTTTTCCCTCTCTAATTTTCGAAAATTCTCCCTCTCTTTTTCAAAAATTCTTTTTTTTGTTTTAAATTTTAATTTTAATTATATTTCATCTTTAATTTTCGAAAATCACTAACTCTTTTTCAAAAAAATTATTTTCGAAAATCCTCTCCCTCTCCTCTCTTCTTCTATTTAATTATTTAATTACTAACACTTCTCTTCACCTCCCTTCATCTAAAAATCCGAATCCAACCCTCTTCATTCTTCTACCCCCTTCTTCTTCTACTAACATAAAGGAATCTCTATTGTAACACCCTACCATACAAAGTCTTATGCTTAAGTCATAATTCAGAGATGGCAAGGTATTACGACCTCTAAAACAAAAATTAGTACGTATAGTAATATGAACAATTAATTATAACTAGGAGCCTTTGTAGAAAAAGGGGTAAACAAAAACCGCAACCTTAAAGCGCAACACTCCAATCGATAACATAACGAACAAGGATAATCCAACGCGTGATTATATATATGCAAAAGAGTGTCAAAAACAGGAATATCAAGACTCAAGATCCGGATGCGAAGATAACCGGTCCGAGCATAACAATATATATACATATGATAAAATAGGGAAAACCCTAAAGGAAACCCAAAGGGACACAAATACAGAAAACCTATTCTCCAAAATCTCCCATAAGAGGAGTCATCATAGTTTGTATTATTTAGTGGAGATATAAGTATCTAAACAAAACATGTAAACCAAAAACATGGTCCCCAAGAACAAGGAATCTTCGCAATCAAGAAGTCTCCAACATGCCTCAGCGAGAAACCTCACGTCCTGCATCTGAAAACCACAAAATCCGCATGGGTGAGAACCAGAGGTCCCCAGCATGGTAACAGCTTCCACATATATAATACATAATAATGGAGGAAAGTCGAAGGCAATCCTAGAACTCCCTCCAAATAATATCAAAGCTTATAAACAAGCTAAACCATATAAGGGTATCTGACTAAAGATTCTTCAGTCTAACTAAAACTTCCCTTTCCAATTCCTTCAGACCTCCCAACCACCAGCAGGATACAATATAGCAAACACAGTTATATCAAACAAGGAATATACAAATAGGAGCAAGTAAGACATCTAGACAATTAGCAAGTTATATGCAGTCAAATAGGCAAATCTCAAACAATTCACATAGTATGCATATGATGAATGCCTGTCCCTAGTGGCTGATGATATCATCTTGGCGGTTATAGAGCCAACCCGACAAGTCCTGGTCGCTAACCATTGGACTGTCCCTCTGTCACGCATCCCCAACTCGAGTTATACTCGTTATAAACTTGATCATAAACATGATCCATATCAATCACCCTCACTGGTGAATATTTACGGGGGTTCGAGCTCATCCGGGCCTTTCACAGTGCCCGGCCACACTTAC
>NC_029776.3:72587024-72587566 GCF_000817695.3 Arachis duranensis | reverse complement strand
TAATCCATCATGGAGAAATCATCCAAATTTCTCCTGGAAGGATCAACAAAAGCCTCAACAGAGCTTTAACAATGGTGGACGCAATAGGCTGGGCAATAGCAAGCCATATCCATCATCTTCTCAGCAACATACAGAGAATTCTGAACAAAACACTTCTAATTTAGCCAATATTGTCTCTGATCTGTCAAAAGCCACTTTCAATTTCATGAATGAAACAAGATCCTCCATTTGAAATTTGGAGGCACAAGTGGGCCAACTGAGTAAGAAAGTCATTGAAACTCCTCCCAGTATTCTCCCAAGCAATACAGAAGAGAATCCAAAAGGAGAGTGCAAGGCCATTGATTTAATCAAAGTGGCCGAATGCACTAGGGAGGATGAGGACGAAAATCCTAGTGGGAAAGACCTCCTGGGACGTCCTTCAAGCAAGAAGGAGTTTCCTATTAAGGATCCAGAGGAATCTGAGGCTCATCTAGAGACCATAGAGATTCCATTAAATCTCCTTCTACCATTCATGAGCTCTGAAGAATATTCATCCTCTGAAA
>NC_029776.3:72586536-72587017 GCF_000817695.3 Arachis duranensis | reverse complement strand
TCCTCTGAAGAGGATGAAGATGTGACTGGAGAGCAAGTTGCTCAATATTTAGGAGCTATCATGAAACTGAATGCCAAGCTGTTTGGTAATGAGACTTGGGAAAGTGAACCTCCCTTGCTCATTAGTGAACTAGATACTTGGATTCAGAAAACTCTACCTCAAAAGAAACAAGATCCGGGCAAGTTCTTAATACCTTGCACCATTGGCACCATGAGCTTTGAAAAAGCTCTATGTGGTCTTGGGTCAGGGATAAATCTGATGCCACTCTCTGTAATGGAGAAGCTAGGGATCATTGAGGTACAGCCTGCCTTGTTCTCATTACAATTGGCAGATAAGTCTTTGAGACAAACTTATGGAATGGTAGAGGACGTTTTAGTAAAGGTTGAAGGCCTTTACATCCCTGCTGATTTCATAATCCTAGACACTAGGAAGGAAGATGATGAATCCATCATCCTAGGAAGACCTTTCCTAGCCACAGCAG
>NC_029776.3:72575409-72582870 GCF_000817695.3 Arachis duranensis | reverse complement strand
TCCCGAGAGGATGAAAGTAGCCACAGTTGATGGTGAACCCCTATACAAAGCTTGCCATGGAAAGGAGTAAGAAGGATTGAGAAGAAGCAGTAGGAGAGCAGGCATCCTTGGGCTCTTCAGCATCTCCATCCGCTTATCTGAAATTCCCACCAATGAATCTGCATAAGTATTCTATCCCTTTTATTATTCCTTTTTATTTATTATTTATTCCAATAATCACAATTACCCTTTAATCTGCCTAACTGAGATTTACAAGGTGACCATAGCTTGCTTCATACCAACAATCTCTGTCGGATCGACCCTTACTCACGTAAGGTTTATTACTTGGACGACCCAGTACACTTGCTGGTTAGTTGAACGGAGTTGTGAAAGCCGCAGTATTGTGCACCAAGCTTTTGGAGCCATTACCGGGGATTATTCGATTTGTGTGAAAGTATAAATCACAATTTCGTCCACCACTAGCCTTCGAGAACGTTAGTGACACTCAACATTGTCACTAACGTTCAAGTGTGCCCCCTTCTTGCTTCATGTTAAAGCTCACGTTAACTAGGTTAACGTGGCTTCTAACGTGGCTTTTGCCAACCTTCGAGAATGTTAGTGACACTCAACATTGTCACTAACGTTCAAGTGTGCCCTTAGGTCTCACGTTAGAGTCCACGTTAACTGGGTTAACGTGGCTTCTAACGTGCACGTTAACTAGGTTAACGTGGCTTCTAACGTGGCTTTTGCCAACCTTCGAGAATGTTAGTGACACTCAACATTGTCACTAATGTTGGGATGGCTAAGAATGGCCACGTTAGAAGCCTCGTTAACCTAGTTAACATGGACTCTAACGTGTGACCTATGGGCATGCTCCAACGTTAGTGACAATGTTGAGTGTCACTAACGTTGTTGACAACTCTCTATCTCTTACGTTAGCTCCCACGTTAACAAAGCTAACGTGGGAGTTAACGTGGCTCTTTGCACCTTAGGCCAACGTTAGTGACAATGTTGAGTGTCACTAACGTTGGCTTCTCTTCCCTCTTTAGCGTTAGAGGCCACGTTAACTAGGTTAACATGGCTTCTAACGTGGCCATTTGTGAGCAATTGCCAACGTTAGTGACAATGTTAAGTGTCACTAACGTTGGCTCAACTTCTCTTCTCCACGTTAGAGTTCACGTTAACTTAGTTAATGTGACTCTTTAACGTGGGTATTGATTGCTTTTGAGAGTATTTTTGGCAATTACTTTTCTCCTTAACTTTGCAAGTTACCTCCCTTTCCTTGCTTCCTTTTGGTCCTGAAATCAAGCAATAGAGTGCATCAAAGTTCTAGTCCAAGTCATGGGTAATGCAATATACAATTTTGTCATTAAAATCATGCAAAATCCTCATGAAATAATGTAAAATGCACAATGTATGCTTGAATCAAGGTCTGAGTGAATATCTGCCCAAAACTAACTTATTTCCTAAGAAAATGCATGAAATTACCTAAAAACAATAAAGAAACGGTCAGTAAAACTGGCCAAAATGCCATGGCATCATCTAATTGTTCATTATGGATTACTCACTTTCCAAACTTCTATTCATGATTTTGTACTTGTTCTTCGTCTCTTATTTTGAATTGAACTCACTTAGGTGTTGATTCCTTACTTTTGTTTTGCAACAACTCATCATTGACTCTTTTTTGGAAACAAGTTAAATTTATTGATATTGTAAAGCTTAGCAATCAACATTTTCTTTCTTAAAATAAAACTAAAAGATTATGGACTCACAGATAGATTCTTAACTCATACAAAAAAAGCAACAACTAGCATATCAAAGGGTCTACTAAACAGTAAATTCAGAAAATAGCTTCCAATTGAGACTCAACCACCTTTGCTCATTATGATGCAGATCACTGCATAGGTCCCTACCCCTTATCCTTTTTCTTGGAGGATTCATCACCATTCTTCTTTGTCCTGGGTTGTCCTTTGGCTTACAAAATCCTAGCCTCCTCATGAAAGTCCTCTCATTCTCCTTGTGCTTAGCCAAAATCTCCTCCTACCTGGCACTAAGGTCTTCTATTCCTTGCATAAATATTTGATAGTTGTAGTTTAGAGTGGCTACCACATTACACAAGTGATTCAGCTTTGCTTGTGTGCTTATATCATATTGTTTTCTTGAAGTGGTTCTAGCCTCATAAAGGGACCTAAACTCAGTAAGATTCTTTGTTGAATCATTTGTTGCTCCAGAATTTTGTTGAGGTTGGCTTGCATTTCTCCCAAATGGAATTACCCTTGCAGCTCCTTAATTTGCTCCACATTTCCTTGAAGTTGCTGGATGCTCTCTTGCATTTGTTCCTAGTGCTTCTGTTGCTCCATAAGTCTGTTGATGTCTCCTTGCATATGGTGGATGTTCCCCTGCATTTTCTCCGAATTAAAACCTTCTGGAAATTATGCTTGAACTTATGGAATAGGTGGCTGAATATATGCCTCTTGTTGTTGTGGTGGCTCTTGTGGTGCTTGCACATGAGCTCTATCCTCTCTTGCCCTTTGCAATGGGTTGAGGGCCACCACTTTCTCCATCTTCTTGGCTGTGATTGGCTTCTTTTCTTCTAGCAAAGTTTCATCTATAACAATTTCTACTCCAGCCTCATCACATAGACCCTGGATGATGCTTGGAAAAGCCAGCCTTTTACTATCCTTGGTGCTTTTCAGCACCCTATGAATTTTGGCTGCAATCATCTCCCAAACATTCACATTCTCTCCCTTCATGATTGATGTTAGGCATTTATCGTCGATCTAGATTTTCACAAAATAGAATTCCATCGTTGAAAGTATAGTCTATACCAATGATGAATCCATATTTGACAATATATTTTGGTTTGATTTGAGTGGATTTCATCACATAAACCCACATTTATTCATGTAAATAGCATGCTTTTGTGTTTTCTCTCTAAATTGTGACTAATTGTGAAAACATGCTATTTTGAGCTTAAATTAGTGATTTTAATCCAACTTTTATGCCATTACATGCCATGACATGTTTGTTGAGTGATTTTAGGTCCTAGGGCAAGTTTGGCAAGGCAAAAGTGGAAGGAAGCATGTACAAAGGGAGAAAACATGAAGAAAACAAAGGAGAAGCACACATTGGAGTGTGCGTGCGCACAACTACCTGTGCATATGCACAAGAGCCACAAAACCATGTGTGTGTACGCACGACATCCTGTGCGTACGCACAAGAGAAAAATCAGCATGTGTGCATGCGCACACACCTGTGCATACGCACAGGTCCAGTGCGTGACTAATTTAATGGAAATCGCTGGGGGTGATTTCTGGGCCTCCAGAGCCCAATTTTTGGACCTTCTGAAGCTAATTCTTCCTATATTAGACAAGGCCTCACTCAATGTGAAAGAGGGGGGAGAAATTAGGTTTAGTTTAACATTTTGTAGGTTGTTTTCTAGAGAGAGAAGCTCCCCATTCTCTCTAGAAATTAGAGTTCTTAGTTTATTTTCTTTGTAATTTTCTTTTTTAATTCTTTTCTTCTTATAGTTTCATCTACCTTTCTTTATTTTATTGTCTTAATTCCCTTACATTATCTTGTTAATGTCTCATTTTCCTTGCTTTTTATGTTTATGAACATTCTTGTTAATTCAATTTACATTTAATGCAATTTATGTTTTCAAGTCATTTATTGCTTTATTGAGTTGCTATCTTTATTTTCCTTCCTTGGTAGTTGTAGAATTTATTATTTCTTGTCATTTTATCATGATTTCTTTCTATGCCTACCAAGTGTTTGTTAAAATGCTTGGTAGGATTTTTGCCTAGTTTTCTACACTCTTAGTTGGGAAATTGTGTGGTTTGGGTGAACTTGAGTGGTGGATGTCCATTCCACATTGTGTGAGGGTTGTTAATTAATTTGGTTTCCACTAATGATAGTCTTTCACTAAGTTAATTAGTGAGTTGATTAGGACTTGTGGATTGAAATTAATTATGCCCTTTTTACTTATTCTCGATGTAGGGTTGTCTAATTGGGATTAATCCACACACAATTATCATGTTTGTGGTCCACAACTATGATAGGAATCTCTAATTATGCCCTTTTTACTTATTCTATTTGCATTGCTTTTACTTGCATGTTAAGTTACTTTCTTGTTATTTACCTTTCTTGCCATTTACATTTCCTTGCCTTTTTATTTCATTGCACTTTATATTTCTTGCAATCTCATGCCATCTACCCCATTTCCCCTAAAAGCCAATAACATGACACTTAATTGCAACTCCAAGAGAAGATAACTCGGGATTTAAAACTCCCGGTTATTTTGTATTGAGTTTATTATTTGATTGATGGTCAAATTCTCGGGTTAGGACTATACTTACAATGCCAATTCTATTTTGAGATAAAATTCCTAACCTATGCAATTCAGCCATTGTCAAAAACTATATGATAATGATGCCACAAAGAGTATAAAATGTACGCTCATCACATACGCATGACCCACGTGTACGTGTGAGTAAGAGCATCGTCAAGCAACGTATACGTATGACCCATGAGTACGCATGACCAGAAATTCTCCAGGTGACATGTACGCTTGACCCACGCGTACGCGTGACATGCAGCATGTGGCTTCATTAAAAAAATGTGACTGGCGATTTTTGAGCTCAAAGAGGCCCAAATCCAACTCATTTTTGAAGCTACTAGAGGCATAAATCAAAAAGGATGAAGAGGGAGCAATTAATGTAGTATAGGAACATGCCTTAGCTTAGTTCTAGAGAGAGAAGCTCATTCTTCTCTCTAAAAATTAGGATTCTTAGTTTAATTTTCTCTGAGGTTTAGATTTTGATTCTTATTTTGATCTAGTTTTCCTTGTTCTTTATTGTTATAGCACTTTGATTCTCTTAGTTTCTCTTGTTATTCTCTTTATTTTTCCATTTTCCATGTCCTTGAACTCTTGTTACTTTTAAGTTCATTTAATGCAATTTAATATTTTGATGTTATTGATATTTATTTGAGTTGTTATTATTATTTTCTTACTTTTGGTAGCTTTAGATTTTATTATTCTTGCAATTTAATATTCTTTTACTTTTATGCACACCAGGTGTTTGATAAAATGCTTCGCTTAGGTTTAGAGTAGACTTTCAGCATTCTTGGTTTGGAAAGAGAAACTAGGTAATCTTGTGTCATTAGTACCCTATTTAGATTGGTGATCTAGAGTTGTTAGCTGATCTTGTTTCCATTGACATTACTTGTGGATTAGGGTTAACTAGGCATATTCGACATTCTTCTGATGTTGGAGATAATGTAATAGGCTTGACTCTTGATAATTATTGTGTTCTGATTAATGATTAGGATAGAAAACCTTAATTCTCAATCCTTGCCATGAATGTCTCTTTATTATTTCTTATCTTAGTTGTTTAATTTACTTTCTTGTCATCTACTTTTCTTCTCATTTAAATGCTTGTCTTCTTATTTGCAAACCACCCCCTTAAACCTCACAACCGATAACATGCATACCTCACTGCAATTCCTTTGAGAGACAACCTGAGATCTAATACTCTCGGTATTTTTATTGGTTTGCACTTGTGACAAATAAATTAAACTTTGATCGAGGGGTTATTTGTCGGTTTGGAACTATACTGGCAATGAAGTGATTTCTTTTATTGAGAAGAAATTCTAAACCGAGGATAAACCTCCCATCACTTTACCTATAGATTAATTTGACATAACCCAGTAATTATCCGCTATTAGAGTTTACCTAAACCATAAAAAACATTCAATTTCTCAATACCCAAACTAAAAAATCTCGAAATTAAGAAGAGGAGAACTGGGCAAGAAATGAAAATTTCTTACCACTTTGTTCGGATAGAATTGAAGATCATTCTGAGACCAACACGTGGCTGCTAACGGCTCGTCAATCAGAGCTTTGGATTGAAAGTAACATGGAATTGAATTTTTTGACGAGGGTTTGATTTTCTTTTGGCGTTGAATCCCTCTCTTCTGTGTGCTTTGGTGCACGAAATTGTGATCATCAATGGCGCCATCAACATGGTACGCACAATTGTAATCTCAACTCTTTATCACAACTTCGCACAACTAACCAGCAAGTGCACTGGGTCGTCCAAGTAATAAACCTTACGCGAGTAAGGGTCGATCCCACGGAGATTGTTGGTATGAAGCAAGCTATGGTCACCTTGTAAATCTTAGTCAGGCAGATTCAAATGGTTATGGATGATATATGAATAAAGCATAAAGATAGAGATACATATGTAATTCATTGGTGAGAATTTCAGATAAGCGAATGGAGATGCTTTGTCCCTTCCGTCTCTCTGCTTTCCTACTGTCTTCATCCAATCCTTCTTACTCCTTTCCATGGCAAGCTGTATGTAGGGTTTCACCATTGTTAGTGGTTACCTCCCATCCTTTCAGTGAAAATGTTCTATGCACCCTGTCACGGCACGGCTAATCATCTGTCGGTTCTCAATCAGGTTGGAATAGAATCCAGTGATTCTTTTGCGTCTGTCATTAACGCCCAGCCTTCAGGAATTTGAAGCTCGTCATAGTTATTCAATCATTGAATCCTACTCAGAATACCACAGACAAGGTTTAGACCTTCTGGATTCTCTTGAATACCGCCATCAATTCTAGCTTATACCACGAAGATTCCGATCAAGGGATCCAAGAGATAAACATTCATGCCTTGTTTGCTTGTAGAATAGAAGTGGATGTCAGGCACTCGTTCATAAGTGAGAATGATGATGAGTGTCACATAATCATCACATTCATCATGTTCTTGGGTGCAAATGAATATCTCAGAACAAGAATAAGCTGAATTGAATAGAAGAATAATAGTAATTGCATTAATACTCGAGGTACAGCAGAGCTCCACACCTTAATCTAGGGTGTGTAGAAACTCCACCATTGAAAATACATAAGAACAAGGTCTAGACATGGCCATGAGGCCAGCCCCCATGATCTAAGATAGCATAAGACTAACGATAGCTACCAAGATAAGAATACAATAGTAAAAGGTCCTATTTGTAGAGAACTAGTAGCCTAGGGTTTACAAGGATGAGTAAATGACATAAAAATCCACTTCCGGGCCCACTTGGTGTGTGCTTGGGCTGAGCATTGAAGCTTTCATGTTTAGAGACTTTTCTTGGAGTTAAACGCCAGATTTTGTGCCAGTTTGGGCGTTTAACTCCCATTCTTGTGCCAGTTCCGGCGTTTAACGCCGGACAGTTTTGAGCTGATTTGGAACGCCAGTTTGGGCCATCAAATCTCAGGCAAAGTATGGACTATTATATATTTCTGGAAAGCCCAGGATGTCTACTTTCCAAAGCAGTTAAGAGCGCGCTAATTGGGCTTCTGTACTTCCAGAAAATCCACTTCGAGTGCAGGAAGGTCAGAATCCAACAGCATCTGCAGTCCTTTTCAGCCTCTGAGTCATATTTTTGCTCAAGTCCCTCAATTTCAGCCAGAAAATACCTGAAATCACAGAAAAAA
>NC_029776.3:72573238-72574378 GCF_000817695.3 Arachis duranensis | reverse complement strand
AAAAGTGAATTTTAACTAAAAACTAATAAAAATATACTAAAAACTAACTAAAACATACTAAAAACATACTAAAAACAATGCCAAAAAGCGTATAAATTATCCGCTCATCACAACACCAAACTTAAATTGTTGCTTGTCCCCAAGCAACTGAAAATCAAATAAGATAAAAAGAAGAGAATATGCAATGAACTCCAAAAACATCTATGAAGATCAGTATTAATTAGATGTGCGGGGCTTTAGCTTTTTGCCTCTGAATAGTTTTGGCATCTCACTCTATCCTTTGAAATTCAGAATGATTGGCTTCTATAGGGACTCAGAATCCAGATAGTGTTATTGATTCTCCTAGTTAAGTATGATGATTCTTGAACACAGCTACTTTATGAGTCTTGGTCGTGGCCCAAAGCACTCTGTCTTCCAATATTACTACCGGATGCATACATGCCACAGACACATAACTGGGTGAACCTTTTCAGATTGTGACCCAGCTTTGTTAGAGTCCCTAATTAGAGGTGTCCGGGGTTCTTAAGCACACTCTTTTTGCTTTGGATCACAACTTTATTTTTTTTCTCTCTTTTTTTTTTTCGTTTTTCTCCTTTTTTCTCTTTTTTTTTTTGAATATTCACTGCTTTTTCTTGCTTCAAGAATCATTTTTATGATTTTTCAGATCCTCAGTAACATGTCTCCTTTTTCATCATTCTTTCAAGAGCCAACATTCATGAACAACAAATTCAAAAGATTTATGCACCGTTCGAGCATACATTCAGAAACCAAAATATTGCCACCACATCAAAATAATTAATCTTTTATAAAATTTAAATTTCATGCAATTCTTCTCTTTTTCAATTAAGAACATTTTTCATTCAAGAAAGGTGATGGATTCATAGGACATTCATAACTTTAAGGCATAGACACTAAGACACTAATGATCATAAGACACAAACATGAATAGACATAAGCATGATCTTGAGGCATCTCAGGGATTTGATGATGAGAGGGGTCTCTTGTTTGCTCCATCCTTTTCTTAGTGATGGGCTTGTCCTCATCAATAGGGGTGTCTCCCTCTATGTCAATTCCAACTGAATAACAGAGGTGACAAATGAGATGAGGAAAGGCTAACCTTGCCAAGGTAGAGGACTTGTT
>NC_029776.3:72569406-72573049 GCF_000817695.3 Arachis duranensis | reverse complement strand
GCCACAGGCTTGAGGTCATGCCTTCTCAATTGAACCGGCTTTCCTCTTGAATCTCTCTTCCATTGGGCGCCCTCTTCACAAGTGACTGTGAGGACTTGGTCCAACCTTTGATCAAAGTTGACCCTTTTAGTGTAAGGATGTTCATCTCTTTGCATCATGGGCAAGTTGAATGCCAACCTTACATTTTCCGGACTAAAATCCAAGTATTTCCCCCAAACCATTGTAAGCCAATTCTTTGGGTCTGGGTTCACACTTTGATCATGGTTCTTGGTGATCCATGCATTGGCATAGAACTCTTAAACCACTAAGATTCCGACTTGTTGAATGGGGTTGGTAAGAACTTCCCAACCTCTTCTTCGGATCTCATGTCGGATCTCCGGATATTCACTCTTTTTGAGTTTAAAAGGGACCTCGGGGATCACCTTCTTCAAGGCCATAACTTCATAGAAGTGGTCTTGATGCACCCTTGAGATGAATCTCTCCATCTTCCATGACTCGGAGGTGGAAGCTTTTGCCTTCCCTTTCCTCTTTCTAGAGGTTTCTCCGGCCTTGGATGCCATAAATGGTTATGGAACAACAAAAAGCAATGCTTTTACCACACCAAACTTAAAAGGTTTGCTCGTTCTCGAGAGAAAGAAGAAAGAAGAGAGTAGAAGAAGAAGAAATAGAAGAGATGGAGGTGGCTTTGTGGTTTGGCCAAGGGGGAGAAGTAGTGTTTAGGTTGTGTGAAAATGAAGGAGTGAAGATGGGTTTATATAGGAGTGGAAAGGGGGTGTATGGTTTGGCCATAATGGGTGGGTTTGGGAGGGAAAGTTAGTTGAATTTGAATGGTGAGGTAGGTGGGGTTTTATGAAGGATGGATGTGAGTGGTGAAGAGAAAGATGGGATTTGATAGGTGAGAGGTTTTTGGGGAAGAGGTATTGAGGTGATTGGTGAATGGGTGAAGAAGAGAGAGAGTGGTAGGGTAGGTGGGGATCCTGTGGGGTCCACAGATCCTGAGGTGTCAAGGAAAATTCATCCCTGCACCAAGTGGCGAGCGAAAATGCTCTTTATGCCAATTCTGGCGTTAAACACCGGGCTGGTGCCCATTTCTGGCGTTTAACGTCAACTTCTTGCCCTTTCCTGGCGTTTAACGCCAGTCTGGTGCCCCTTTCTGGTGTTAAACGCCCAGAAAGGTGCCAGACTAGGCGTTAAACGCCCATTTGCTGCCCTTACTGGCGTTTAAACGCCAGCAAGGTCTTCCTCCAGGGTGTGCTATTTTTCTTTCTATTTTTTATCCTGTTTTTGCTTTTTCAATTGATTTTGTGACTTCCCAAGATCATCAACCTACAGAAAGCATAAAATAACAAAGGAAAAATAGATAAATATAACATTGGGTTACCTCCCAACAAGCGCTTCTTTAATGTCAGTAGCTTGACAGTGGGCTCTCATGGAGCCTCACATATGCTCAGAGCAATTTTGGAACCTCCCAACACCAAACTTAGAGTTTGAATGTGGGGGTTCAACACCAAACTTAGAAGTTGGTTGTGGCCTCCCAACACCAAACATAGAGTTTGACTGTGGGGGCTCTATTTGGCTCTGTTTTGAGAGAAGCTCTTCATGCTTCTTCTCCATGGTTACAGAGGGATATCCTTGAGCCTTAAACACAAGGGATTCTTCATTCACCTGAATGATCAATTCTCCTCTGTCAACATCAATCACAGCCTTTGTTGTGGCTAGGAAGGGTCTGCCAAGGATGATGCATTCATCCATGCACTTCCCAGTCTCTAGGACTATGAAATCAGCAGGGATGTAATGGTCTTCAACTTTTACCAGAACATCCTCTACAAGTCCATAAGCTTGTTTTCTTGAATTGTCTGCCATCTCTAGTGAGATTTTTGCAGCTTGCACCTCAAAGATTCCTAGCTTCTCCATTACAGAGAGGGGCATGAGATTTATGCTTGACCCTAGGTCACACATAGCCTTCTTGAAGGTCATGGTGTCTACTGTACAAGGTATTGAGAACTTCCCAGGGTCCTGTCTCTTTTGAGGTAATCTCTGCCTAGTCAAGTTATCCAGCTCTTTGGTGAGCAAAGGGGGTTCATCCTCCCGAGTCTCATTACCAAATCACTTGTCATTTAGCTTCATGATTGCTCCAAGGTACTTGGCAACTTGCTCTTCAATGACATCTTCATCCTCTTCAGAGGAAGAATGCTCATCAGAGCTCATGAATGGCAGAAGTAAATTCAATGAAATCTCTATGGTCTCAGTGTGAGCCTCAGATTCCCATGGTTCCTCATTAGGGAACTCATTGGAGGCCAGTGAACATCCATTGAGGCCTTCCTCAGTGGCGCTCGCTGCCTCTTCCTCCTCTCCAAATTCGGACATGTAGGTCATGTTAATGGCCTTGCATTCTCCTTTTGGATTCTCTTCTGTATTGCTTGGAAGAGTGCTAGGAGGGAGTTCAGTAATTTTCTTACTCAGCTGACCCACTTGTGCCTCCAAGTTTCTAATGGAGGACCTTGTTTCAGTCATGAAACTTTGAGTGGTTTTGATTAGATCAGAGACCATGGTTGCTAAGTCAGAGTGGCTCTGCTTAGAATTCTCTGTCTGTTGCTGAGAAGATGATGGAAAAGGCTTGCCATTGCTAAACCTGTTTCTTCCACCATTATTGTTGTTGAAACCTTGTTGAGGTCTCTCTTGATCCTTCCATGAAAGATTTGGATGATTTTTCCATGAAGGATTATAGGTGTTTCCATAGGGTTCTCCCATGTAATTCACCTCTTCCATTGAAGGGTTCTCAGGATCATAAGCTTCTTCTTCAGATGAAGCGTCCTTAGTACTACCTGATGCAGTTTGCATTCCAAACAGACTTTGAGAAATCATATTGACTTGCTGAGTCAATATTTTGTTCTGAGCCAATATGGCATTCAGAGTATCAATCTCAAGAACTCCTTTCTTCCGATTCATCCCATTGTTCACAGGATTCCTTTCAGAAGTGTACATGAATTGGTTATTTGTAACCATTTCAATCAGTTCTTGAGCTTCTGCAAGTGTCTTCTTTTGATGAAGAGAGCCTCCAGCAGAACTATCCAATGACATCTTAGACAGTTCAGACAGACCATCATAGAAGATACCTATGATGCTCCATTCAGAAAGCATGTCAGAAGGGCACTTTCTGATCAATTGTTTGTATCTTTCCCAAGCTTCATAGAGGGATTCACCTTCCTTTTCTCTGAAGGTTTGGACTTCCACTCTAAGCTTACTAAATTTTTGAGGTGGAAAGAACTTTGCCAAGAAAGCATTGACTAGCTTTTCCCAAGAGTTCAGGCTTTCTTTAGTTTGTGAGTCCAACCATATCCTAGCTCTGTCTCTTACAGCAAAAGGGAATAGCATAAGTCTGTAGACCTCAGGGTCAACCCCATTGGCTTTGATAGTGTCACAGATTTGCAAGAACTCAGCTAGAAACTGATGAGGATCTTCCAATGGAAGTCCATGAAACTTGCAATTCTGTTGCATTAGAGAAACTAATTGAGGCTTAAGCTTAAAGTTGTTTGCTCCAATGGCAGGGATAGAGATGCTTCTCCCATAGAAGTCGGGAGTAGGTGTAGTAAAGTCACCCAGCACCTTCCTTGCATTGTTGGCATTGTCGGCTGCCATGTCC
>NC_029776.3:72567996-72569339 GCF_000817695.3 Arachis duranensis | reverse complement strand
TGCTCATATGAAAGAGAAGAGAACAAGAAAATATGGAATCCTCTATGTCACAGTATAGAGATTTCTTGAGGTGTCAGAGGAAAAGAAAAATAGAAGGAAGAGGTAGAAAATTCGAACTTATCAAGGAAAGATGGAGTTCGAATTGTGCATTGAGGAGTAGTGTTAGTCCATAAATAGAAGGATGTGAGAAGAGGGGAAGAAATTTTTGAAAATAAATTAAAAATATTTTAAAAACATTTTGAAAAAGATTAATTGATTTTCGAAAACTAAGAGTGGGAAAGAAATCAACTGATTTTTGAAAGAGATTTTGAAATTAGAAATTAAAAAGATATGATTGAAAACTATTTTGAAAAAGATGTGATTAGGAAGATATGATTGAAAAGTTATGGTTATAAAAAGATGTGATTGAGAAGATATATTTTGATAAACAATTTAAAAAGATTTGATTTTGAAAATTAATGACTTGGCTAACAAGAAAAGATATGATTCAAACATTAAACCTTTCTCAACAGAAAAGGCAACATACTTGAAATGTTGAATCGAATCATTAATTGTTAGCAAGTATTTTTGAAAATGGAAAGAAATTGATTTTGAAAACATGTGATTGAAAAGATATGATTTGAAAAAGATTTGATTTTGAAAAATTTTGAAAACTTGAAAAAAATTTGCATTAAAAATAAAATCTTTCCTCTTGTGCCATCCTGGCGTTAAACGCCCAGAATGGTATACATTCTGGCGTTTAATGCCCAAAACTCACCCCTTTTGGGCGTTAAACGCCCAGCCAGGCACCCTGGCTGGCGTTTAAACGCCAGTTTTCCTTCTTCACTGGGCATTTTGAACACCCAGCTTTTTCTGTATAATTCTTCTGCAGTATGTTCTGAATCTTCAATTCTCTGTATTATTGACTTGAAAAGACACAAATTAAAAATTTTTTGGATTTTTAATAATGAGGAATAATCAAAATGCAACTGAAATCAAATAAACAATGCATGCAAGACACCAAACTTAAAAGTTTGTATACTATTGACACTAACAAGCTGAGAATGCATATGAGAAACAACAAAACACACAAGACAAGAGAATTTAAAGATCAGAGCAAGTAAATCATCAAGAACAACTTGAAGATCACTGAAGACACATGAATAATGCAAGAAGAACAGAAACATGCGATTAACACCAAACTTAAAATGAGACTAGTGTCTCAATAAGAAACATAAAATATTTTTGGTTTTTTTTTTATTTTGTAATTTTTTTGGTTTTTTTCGAAAATTAAGTGGAAAAGAAAATAAAGATATCAAAATTCTTAATGATAATTCCAGGAATCATGCAATGTTAGTCTAAAG
>NC_029776.3:72561786-72567755 GCF_000817695.3 Arachis duranensis | reverse complement strand
TGGTGCGCGTAAATTGTGATCATCAATGGCGCCATCAACATGGTATGCACAATTGTAATCTCAACTCTTTATCACAACTTCGCACAACTAACCAGCAAGTGCACTGGGTCGTCCAAGTAATAAAGCTTACGCGAGTAAGGGTCGATCCCACAGAGATTGTTGGTATGAAGCAAGCTATGGTCACCTTATAAATCTTAGTTAGGCAGATTCAAATGGTTATGGATGATATATGAATAAAGCATAAAGATAGAGATACTTATGTAATTCATTGGTGAGAATTTTAGATAAGCGAATGAAGATGCTTTGTCCCTTCCATCTCTCTGCTTTCCTACTGTCTTCATCCAATCCTTCTTACTCCTTTCCATGGCAAGCTGTATGTAGGGTTTCACCATTGTCAGTGGCTACCTCCCATCCTCTCAGTGAAAATGTTCTACGCACCCTGTCACGGCATGGCTAATCATCTGTCGGTTCTCAATCAGGTTGGAATAGAATCTAGTGATTCTTTTGCGTCTGTCACTAACGCCCAGCCTTCAGGAGTTTGAAGCTCGTCACAGTTATTCAATTATTGAATGCTACTCAGAATACCACAGGCAAGGTTTAGACCTTCCGGGTTCTCTTGAATGCCGCCATCAATTCTAGCTTATACCACGATGATTCCGATCAAGGGATCCAAGAGATAAACATTCAAGCCTTGTTTGCTTGTAGAACAGAAGTGGTTGTCAGGCACTCGTTCATAACTGAGAATGATGATGAGTGTCACATAATCATTACATTCATCATGTTCTTGGGTGCAAATGAATATCCTAGAACAAGAATAAGCTGAATTGAATAGAAGAACAATAGTAATTGCATTAATACTCGAGGTACAGCAGAGCTCCACACCTTAATCTATGGTGTGTAGAAACTCCACCGTTGAAAATACATAAGAACAAGGTCTAGGCATGGCCGTGAGGCCAGCCCCCATGATCTAAGATAGCATAAGACTAAAGATAGCTACCAAGATAAGAATATAATAGTAAAAGGTCCTATTTGTAGAGAACTAGTAGCCTAGAGTTTACAAGGATGAGTAAATGACATAAAAATCCACTTCCGGGCCCACTTGGTGTGTGCTTGGGCTGAGCATTGAAGCATTTTCGTGTAGAGACTTCTCTTGGAGTTAAACGCCAGCTTTTGTGCCAGTTTGGACATTTAACTCCCATTCTTGTGCGAGTTCCGGCGTTTAACGCCGGGCAGTTTTGAGCTGATTTGGAACGCCGGTTTGGGCCATCAAATCTCGGAAAGCCCAGGATGTCTACTTTCCAACGCAGTTGAGAGCGTGCCAATTGGGCTTCTGTAGCTTCAGAAAATCCACTTCGAGTGCAGGAAGGTCAGAATCCAACAGCATCTGCAGTCCTTTTCAGCCTTTGAATCAGATTTTTGCTCAGGTCCCTCAATTTCAGCCAGAAAATACCTAAAATCACAGAAAAACACACAAACTCATAGTGAAGTCCAAAAAAGTGAATTTTAACTAAAAACTAATAAAAGTATACTAAAAACTAACTAAAACATACTAAAAACAATGCCAAAAAGCGTATAAATTATCCGCTCATCATGCTTCCACGAGAGAACGGGGAGGAAAGGGATTGGAGTTTATATAAGTAGGTCTTGGGTCCGGTTTAGGTTCGGTTCGATTGGTTCGATCCGTTGGCCGGTTTTGGGCCAAAATTTTTAAAATTAGTGTTAAAATTCATTGATTAATTATTTACTAATTACTTGGGGTTTACATCGACCTGCAAAGAAAAAGCCAGCTAGAAAGTATTACAACCTATAAGTATACAAAATACAACATGTTTCTTCAAAATAAAATCTCTAAGAGGGATATACAATTCTATATTGAAAATAGGAGAAAAGATGCTACATAAAATAGAATAAACCCAAAAGTAAAATCTTTGCTTTCGCCAAAAGGAGTCTTGCACACTCAGCGAGGTGCGTCACGTCCTGCTTCTAAAAAATCAACAAAATCTGACAAGAGGCAAGAACCTAAAGGTTTTCAGTAGGGTAATAGCTCCAAATAGAGACCATGTAAAACTACATGAACTCGCTAGACAATCCTAGTCTCCAAAATATACCAAGTTCAAGCCTAAGGTTCCACGAATCCCAAGTGGTCAATCTGCTAAGTTCTTAGCTAATTCAATGACTTCTGTAAGACCCAAAAATCTAGAAAAATCTTATCATGAGCTAATTACAATTTATTTATTCATTAAAGATTTTATTTTTATAAACTATTATATTAAAAGTAATTAAATCAAGTTCTAATAATTAAAATAAAAATTTTACTTAATTTTTCAATTAATGAATAACTTTGTATATTTAAACTATAAAGCTTAGTAGTTATAAAAGTATAAGAATTTTATATGACTTAGTTTAGATAATTCAGATTTTAGAATTTAATAATTTATTTAATTTTTATAAACAAAGAAAATTAATTATATTATCTCCAATTTTAAATTAAAATACTTGATTAAAAGTCAATTAGCAAATTGATAATCAAATAATATTTTTAATATAATTTTAAGGGATTAAATTAGATTTTTAATTAATACTTTATACCCTAATTTCATTAAAATTACCAAATTCTAATTTACCCAAAAATTCCTAATTTCACATTTTCTCCAAAAAAACCATTCCCAAATTGGAAACCCTAACCCTAATCCTTTTACCCTAACCGCCATTCCCTTTCTAAAAATTAAAACACAACACACGTACACAGGGGGGAGAAAGGGAGAACGGAGAAGGGGGGAACCAAGAAAGAAAGAAAGAAAGGAAAAGGGACAAAGAGAGAGAACTAGCGGAGGAAAAGAGAGAAAGAGGAGCAGTGATGGAGAAGATGAAGAAGGGTGAGCTAAGAGGAGGGAGCTGTCCATGCTACGACCATCCAACTCGCGTTGCCACCATTCCATCGAGCTGCTGCCGCTATCGCACATAATAGAAGGAGAGGCAGATGGAAAAGAGTGTCACGCGGGAGAGGGGATGAAGCTTGAGGAGAGAGAGATGACATGATGGGAGAGAGGGGGAAAGCCACCTGCAACACCAGTGAAGCTCCTATCGCCGTCAGAAGCTGCAACCATGCCGCCGCCCTTCCAACTGTTGCAAAGGTTGTTGCTCATCGTGTATGGCCACCGAAGAAGTTGTTGTGGCCGCCGGAACCACCGCCGAAGCTTCTGTAATTTGGTTCAGTCATTATTCCTTTGTTACGGTAAGCTTCTTCATTTTAGAACACTTGAAAATCAATATTCTGTTATGTTTGGTTAAAGATTATGAGGTTTTGGTAACATAGGGTCGAGTTCTAGTTATTGCAAGTTGCGATTGAAGCTGCCGCTACTTGGTTCAGTTTCTTCTTAGTTGCGGCAAGCCTTTTCGTCTCGAAAATTCATTTTGTTGTTATTCTATTATCTTAGCTGAGGTTTTGTGTAACAACCCTAATTTTCGAGTACGCGAGATTTTTTCTAAAGGCACGGAATTCTCCGGAAGATCAGTAAAGGGAACACCTCTATTATATCATCAAGCATCTCAATCCTCATTATCATTATGTCATCCTTAAGCTAGAACCTCCTTTGAGGCAAGCTTGATAATGCAATCGCGAAGAACCTAGTTTTTGAACCGTATCGGTTGGCAGTTTTGATTCTGATTTTCGTAAATAGTCTCTATTTGACGAACCAGACTCGATTCATGAGAGGAGAGAGATAATAGTATAATATTATCATTATATTAGTATTAGAAGATGATTGAATGATATTATAAGGTTACCTGGTCTGTTTTAGTTAAAAACAGAAAATCGGTTTAACCGGGTTCACAGTTTACTGGTGCAGCTTAGCACCAGCACTCTCTAATGACTTTAGCAATGCTAAGGCCTCATTATACATGTTCTATTATCATAATAAATATGTTACTAGTGTCATTTATGCTAGTAGCTCAGAAAATAATTTTTAGAGATGTTTTTACGAGTGTTCCGATACACCTAGTTTTAGTAGTTGTACACTAGAGATATTTTAATATTATTTTAATCCACCTCCAAGCCAACCAATCACAGCTCACCCTACACCCCCAAAACCCCCAAGGCTGCCTCATTTGCTCATTGTGGCCGAAAATCACCAAGAGAAAAAGGAGAGAAAGTTCTTGGTTCATAAATCTTCAAAGCTTGATTTCTTCTGAACTAAAACTCAAATCAAAACTCCGATTTCACCAAAATGATCCTCTCTTCTTCCTCTACATAACCATATAACATATCAAGGCTGGAAATAAGGTGAGATGGCTGTCTCCCTCCCTCTTCAATTCGGTTTTCAAGGAAAACCATGCTAAACATGTATTTTCTGGATGTTCTTCCTTAGATCTCTTGCTTAGCCTGACTTATGAGCCAAGAATCTTATATTCCCAGCATGTTTAAGGTGATAAATCCCTTCCTAACATGTTGATTAAGGTTTGGTCAATTGAGGTTTTATGGATTCAAAGTTGTTCTTGATGTGTTTTAGTAGGAAAAAGTGCAAAAAGAACACCTAAAATCATAACCGGATTTGAGGCAGCAAATCAAGGTAGAGTTTGGTAAAATTAATCTTGATTAATTATGTTTGAGTTGTATGATTATAATATGATTTGGTTATGCTTGAAATTGATTGTTTATATGAGTGATTCTTGTTGAAATTTTGGTGAAAATGAATTCCCCATTTCTGATCTTACCCATTCTCTTTACTTTCTGCCATTTATTTCCATGCTCACTTCCCCAAATTCTCATTTAAGATTCTGCACTTTATTTTCTGCTATTTACTTTTCCGCCATTTAATTTTCTACAATTCTCAAACTATACTCTATTTAGCTCAACTAGGATACTCTTCCAACTAAAGTTGCTTGACCAATCAATCCCTGTGGGATTTGACCTCACTCTATTGTGAGTTTTTACTTTACAACAATTCGGTATACTTGCCGAAGGGAAATTTGTTGAGAGACAAGTTTTCGTGCATCAACTAGTAAATAAACTAGGGCAACATAGTTAGTCCTTGAGTTGCGACTAGGGTTAGGTATTATATGAAAAGTTAAACTGTTTCAGTATAGACTTAATGAACCTATACTTGGGACAGGCTAACTATTCATACCGAGATTTACATAAGCTTTAAATGCATACGTTAAGTAGAGAAAAGAGTAACTAGAGCAGAGTAAAGAGATACAGAGAACAGAGTAAAGAGATAATGAGAAAAGAGTAATATAACAAAAAGAATAGAGGAGAAGAGTATAAGAATAAAGAGTTAAGCCTTGTGGCACGATGTTCTGTTGTATGTTCATCTGCTGCTTTTCCATTGGCCCTAGAGGTCCTGTAGGCCCAAGTTCACCTACAGTGAGTTGTAATTCCTGCAGGCCGAAGTTCACCTACAGTGATATCAATTGTGTAGCTTAGGGTGTTGCTTCTGTAGGCCGAAGTTCACCTACAGAGAGTTGTGATTCCTGTAAGCCGAAGTTCACTTACAGGGGCGCCTTTTCTGTAAGCCGAAGTTCACTTACAGAGGTGCCATTTCTATAGGCCGAAGTTCACCTATAGAAAGTTGTTATGTTGTGATTGAACAGAGAAAGAAAGAGGTAATGTATAAGAATGTGAAAGTGATGATGAATAACGAGATTAATAATGAATGATGGTAATGATAATGATTATGTGATGATCTGCTGCATGAAGGCAGTCAGATAGATGGTGGTACGACCACTGAGAACGCTTTCCTGGGATACCTTGCTATAATGCTTTGCTGTAAGACAGAGGTTGCTTACAGAGGTATCAAGATGAATGTGCTCCTGTAAGACAGAAGTTGCTTACAGTGAGTGTGTTGTTGCTCCTGTAAGACAGAGGTTGCTTACAGTGAGTCTGTTGGGCATATATCAGCTAATAAGTTTCGCCCTGTAAGACAAAGGTTGCTTGCAGTGGATACCCTGCAAGACAAAGGTTGCTTGCA
>NC_029776.3:72554959-72561120 GCF_000817695.3 Arachis duranensis | reverse complement strand
TTACAAGGTGACCATAGCTTGCTTCATACCAACAATCTCTGTGGGATCGACCCTTACTCACGTAAGGTTTATTACTTGGACGACCCAGTACACTTGCTGGTTAGTTGAACGAAGTTGTGTCCACTCGTGCCAATTTCATAAATTCCATAATTTTACAATGAGTACAACTCAAAGAATAGTGATCACAATTTCGTCCACCAATTATCTAGCTATATCTGGGGGTGTTCTAACAAAAATTCTATTCTTAAATAAAGGATGGATCACTGGATGTTGTTAACTGCTTGTGATGTGTTTATTTGTGGTTGTTTATAACTGTTTTATCTGTTATCAGTTGTGAATTGATTATGTATGATTCCGTCTATTAACCCAAATGTTTCAAAAAAAAAAATACCTCGTAAAATAACTACGCTTTTAACAACGAATCAGGCTCATATGATAAATAATAGATAATAATTAGGAAGACAAGTTGGTAGTTAGATAATAATTAGGAAGACAAATTGGTAGCGCTCAGTTTCTGGTGTGTCCTAGGCGTACTGAAAATTGGGTCGTTACAATTTGGTATCAGAGCAGTTCGTTCCCAGTAGAGCCTGGGGAGTGGACTGACTATGCTTCATTGCATACTCTGTTGTGTGTCTCATGCGTATAGGATATCCCAGTGATATATGTTGCATGATTGTTTCTGTGTTTTCATTTTGGGAATGTTCACACTTGACTCGAAGTGTTAAGACTGATCACCTTAACAATGATTGTTTGGTGTGAACAAGACTATAATGGATTCACGGAGACAAGGCGTACGGGAAGGAATTCCTAATGTTAACTACGAGAGGGAACAGGAAACGTTTATGGCTACCATGAACGACGTGGCTGAAGTAGTGTGTTTATGACTACCATGAACGCTGTGGCTGAGGCAGTGAATGAGGCTGCAGAAGCAGCAGCTAGGGCTGTTGATCGTCTTGGAGTGAGAAACGGACATGAGAATGAGCATGGGGGAGATAGTGGAAATGATGAGAATAACTTAGGGCATCTCGAAAGACCTATGACCCTTGCGACTTTTTTGAAGGTTAAACCGCCTAAGTTTAAAGGTACACTTGTTGCGACTGATGCTGACAATTGGTTTCGAGCTATTGAACGATCACTGCGAGGGCAGCTCGTGATGCTAAGGAGATGGAACTTATGCAGCTGAAACAGGGTAATACAACAATTGCAGAATATGCCCGTAAATTTGGTGACTTGTGCCGTTTCTCCAAGATCTGACAAGGGAATCCTGCTGACTTTGAAGAATGGAAGTGTTTGAAGTTCGAAGGGGGCCTTTGTGTTGATCTGATGAGTTCAATAGTTTCGCTGGAGATACGTAATTTTGCCGAATTAGTCAACAAGAGCAAGTTAGTGGAAGAATGTATTAAGAAAGTGACTATGGCTAAAGTGAGTCGCCAAGGATTTCCACCAAGGCGTCTTAGCAATCATCAGACAGCTGGGAGAAGGGTGCATTTTAAAGCACGTAGCATACGACAGTGTAAGAACCTACAAGTTGGTAACATTACTGATCGCCGTATGGGTAAGAATGGAGGTAAAGTAAGGCAAGGTAATGGTAAACGAGAGTTAGCACTCAACAACAAGGACGAGTGTTTGCTATCACTATTGACAATGTTGTGCAGTCGAACACCCTCATTCAAGGTTAGGTTATGTCAAGAATCGATTTCTAACTGTACTGTATGACTCGGGTGTATCACATTCCTTTATTTCTTTAACTGTTGCTCGTGAGTTGGGACTAGATTTTTCTGAGTTGAACTTTGATCTAACTGTCCATACACCTGCATCTCAAAATGTTTTGACTGGTTTAGTGTTCCTGCAAGTACCGTTCACTATTAGGAACAGAACTTTTATACATGATCTAATCTGTTTGCCTCTATGTGGTTTAGAAGTTATTCTCGGGTTAGATTGGTTATCTAAGTATCATGTTTTCTTTGATTATTTTAAAAGAACTGCTGTTATTCCATCTAATAGTCTATGTACTAAACCATTTTTGTTCCACACCCTATATCTGAATTCTGTAAGAGTTACCTTAGGCGGGAGTGATTGTGAGGGGTACGTTCTGTTAGCGGCTAGCTCGAATGATAGTGAATTAAGCTTGGAACGAATCCAAATAGGTGAAAGAATTTCCTGATGTTTTCTTGGACGACATACCTGAGTTTCTTCCTCAGCAAGAGATAAAATTCAGCATTGATCTAGTACCTGGAACTGGACCGATTTTCATAGCACCGTACCGGATGTCACCATTGCTTGCGGAGCTGAAGAAGCTATGAGATAGGATCGTAGTGGCCTATGGAGGTACAAGAACAGAATTTGTGTGCCTAACTCTGGAGAATTGCAACAAAAGATTCTTACAAAAGCTCATCAAAGCAGACTTTATATGCATCTTGGAGTGACGAAGATGTATTGAGCTTTGAAACAAATATTCTGGTCGCCGGACTTAAAGAAAGAAGCAGCTGATTATGTCTCAAGATGTTTAACCTGCCATAAGGTGAAGGTGGAACATCAGGAGCCGTCAGGAACCCTGCAACCCTTAGAAATACCACAATGGAAATGGGAGCAGATTACTATGGATTTTATCACGATATTGCCAAGGACTTCAACAGGACACGATGCCATTTGGGTAATTGTGGACAGGTTGACAAAATCAGCGCACTTCCTTCCTATTCGAGTTGACTATACATTAGAAAGGCTGGCACGAATATATATTCAAGAAATCGTACGATTGCACAGAATACCTTCATCAATTGTTTCAGACCGAGATCCGAGGTTTACTTCCAGATTTTGGGGAGTTTTCCAGAAAGCTTTAGAAACAGAATTGCATATGAGTACAGCATACCATCCTCAGATAGACGGACAATCAGAGCGGACAATCCAGACATTGGGAGACATGCTAAGATCTTGTGTGATAGATAACCAAGGTAGTTGGGATAAATATTTGCCGTTGGTCGAGTTCGTCTACAACAACAATTACCAACAATATATCGGGATGGCACCATATGAAGCTCTCTATGGAAGGAGATGTCAGACACCATTGTGTTGGAATGATGATGGAGAAGCTAGTGTCTTGGGTCCAGACTTAGTGCAAGAAACTACTGAGAAGATAAAGGGGATTCGCCAGAAGATCCAGACAGCACAGAGTCGTCAAAAGAGCTATGCCGATAATAGACGTAGACCCTTAGAGTTTAGTGAGGGAGACCATGTCTTTCTTAAAGTAACCCCGACTACTGGAATAGGTAGAGCCCTTAAGACTAAAAAGCTTAACCCTCGATACATAGGACCTTTCCAAATACTTAAAAGAGTCGGTCTAGTAGCTTATCAAGTAGTCCTCCCTCCATATCTGTCAAACCTTCATGATGTTTTCCATGTCTCACAACTTAAGAAATATATTCCCGACGAGAGTCACATTTTAAAACCAGAGACAGTACAGTTACGAAACGATTTGACATATAAAGCATCACCAGTTTGGATTGTAGAAAGAAGCGATAAGTAGCTAAGAGGCAAAACTCTTCGCTTGGTCAAAATAGCTTGGGGACAAAGAGGAGAAGAAGAGCACACCTGGGAACTCGAAGATAAGATGAAAGTTGATTACCCGCATCTAGTCTCAGGTAACTAAAATTTTGAGGGCAAAATTTTCTTTTAGGAGGGTAGAAGAGAAGAGAGATAATGGTATAATATTATCAGTATATTAGTATTAGAAGCTGCTTGAATGATATTATAAGGTTACATGGTCTGTTTTAGTTAAAAATAGAAAATTGGTTTAACCATGTTCATAGTTTACTGGTGCAGCTTAGCACCAACACTCTCTAATGACTTTAGCAATGCTAATGCCTCATCATATACCTTCTATTCTCATATTAAATATGTTACTAGTGTCATTTATGCTAGTAGCTTATAAAAGAATTTTTAGAGATGTTTTTACAAGTATTCCGATACATCTAATTTTAGTAGTTATACACTAGAGATATTTTAATATTATTTTAATCCATCTCCAAGCCAACTAATCACAACTCACCATACACTCCCAAGACCTCCAAGGCTGTCTCATTTCTTGATTTTTGCCGAAAATTACAAGAGAGAAAAGAGAGAAACTTTCATGACACTTAAATCTTCAAAGCTTGATTTCTTTTGAACTAAAACTCAAATCAAAACTTTGATTACACCAAAATGATCCTCTCTTCTTTCTATACATAACCATATGACTTATCAAGGTTGGAATAAGGTGAGATGACTGTCTCCCTCCCTCTTCAATTCGGTTTTCTTGATGTTTTTCCTTAGATCTCTTGCTTAGCTTGACTTTTGAGCCAAGAAGCTTCAATTCTCAGCATGTCTAAGGTGAGGAATCCCTTCCTAACATGTTGATTAAGGTTTGGTCAGTTGAGGTTTTATGGATTCAAAGTTGTTCTTGATGTGTTTTAGTAGGAAAAAGTGCAAAAAGAACACCTAAAAGCATAACCAGATTTGAGGCAAAAAATCAAGGTAGGGTTTCGTAAATTAATCTTGATTAATTGTGTTTATTTTTTGTGATTATGATAGAGTTTGGTTAAGCTTGAAATTGATTGTTTATATGAGTAATTCTTGTTGAAATGTTGGTGAAAATTTGATGAAATTTGATGAAACTCAAGCTATGAATTTGTGTTCTTGGAGCTGCTAGAAAAAGAAACCCTAACCCTTAAATTGAGATTCAATTTGTGTTAAAATCAAGTAGAAAAGATGGGGTTTTGGTGGCTGCTAATGTATTTTGAATTACAGTAAAAATCGGTTGCTGAAAAGATTGAAAAACGGATAAAAACAGAGAAAGAATCTGAAGAATTTATGAAGAACATGAAGAACACTTTGAGTGTGATGAAGAACAATGAAGAACAGGTTTTAGATCCTTAAAAGGGCAAGGAAGTAAAATTTTTGGTGTTTAAGGGGTTATTTGGTAATTTCTGAAAGTTAGGGTGGTTAAAGTAGAAATATTAAAAGTTAGGGGTGTAAAAAGTGAATTTTAAAGGTAAAAAGGTAAAGGAAGGTTAATTTTCGAAAATTTAATAATAAAATAATAAATAATAATAAAATATTAAATAATAATATTTAATTAAAAAATAATATTTTAATAAAAATAATAAAATAATGCGAAAAAGGCAGTTTTCTGTAAAAGCTTTAGAAAGACAACTTTAAGTGCAGAATCTCATAGTTACCTTCATAAAACACTTAGGGAGTGGTAAGAACATATTAGTGAGGCAAAGATAAAAGAAAGATAAAAGTTAAAGGAAAGATAAAAACCAAAGAGAAGTCTGTAAAGTTTTAATAACAGAAGAACAGACAGAAACTAACGAACGAACTAGGGCAACGTAGTTAGTCCTTGAGTTGCGACTAGGGTTAGGTATTATATGAAAAGTTAAACTGTTTCAGTATAGACTTAATGAACCTATACTTGGGACAGGCTAACTATTCATACCGAGATTTACATAAGCTTTAAATACATACGTTAAGCAGAGAAAAGAGTAACTAGAGCAGAGTAAAGAGATACAGAGAACAGAGTAAAGAGATAATGAGAAAAGAGTAATATAACAAAAAGAATAGAGGAGAAGAGTATAAGAATAAAGAGTTAAGCCTTGTGGCACGATGTTCTGTTGTATGTTCATCTGCTGCTTTTCCATTGGCCCTAGAGGTCCTGTAGGCCCAAGTTCACCTACAGTGAGTTGTTATTCCTGTAGGCCGAAGTTCACCTACAGTGAATATCAATTGTGCATCTTAGGGTGTTGCTCCTGTAGGCCGAAGTTCACCTACAGAGAGTTATGATGCCTGTAAGCCGAAGTTCACTTACAGGGGCGCCTTTTCTGTAAGCCGAAGTTCACTTACAGAGGTGCCATTTCTATAGGCCGAAGGTCACCTATAGAAAGTTGTTATGTTGTGATTGAACAGAGAAAGAAAGAGGTAATGTATAAGAATGTGAAAGTGATGATGAATAACGAGATTAATAATGAATGATGGTAATGATAATGATTATGTGATGATCTGCTGCATGAAGGCAGTCAGATAGATGGTGGTACGACCACTGAGAACGCTTTCCTGGGATACCTTGCTATAATGCTTTGCTGTAAGACAGAGGTTGCTTACAGAGGTATCAAGATGAATGTGCTCCT
>NC_029776.3:72533773-72554173 GCF_000817695.3 Arachis duranensis | reverse complement strand
AGAGTCTAGGCTAGCCTGGGTGCCAGCTTAGGGACCTCTTGAACAGGTCAGGACCTGGGATGTTATATGTATATATATGTATATAGTTATTATCTAGCTATATCTAGGGGTGTTCTAACTAACAGACTATACTCTAACAAATGCTGAATCACCGAATGTTGTTAACTGCTTGTGATGTATTTATGTGTGGTTGTTTATAACTGTTTTATCTGTTATCAGTTGTGAATTGATTATGTATGATTCCGTCTATTAACCCAAATGTTTCAAAAAAAAAATACCTCGTAAAATAACTACGCTTTTAACAACGAATCAGGCTCATATGATAAATAATAGATAATAATTAGGAAGACAAGTTGGTAGCGCTCAGTTTCTAGTATGATCATGACGTACAAGAAATTGGGTCGTTACATTTTGCGGCATTATTTGTTATATGATTGAGTTTCATTTTTTACATGTTACGATTAGAGTTGCCATGGTTACCGTGAAAGTGGTATGGAGCTGTGGTTATGGGTGTCGTTGTTTGGGCTAGGAGAAAAACGAGTTTGTGACGCATTTTAGAGTTTTCGAGTTTTGATTATTCAAGATAGGGGTGCTTTTCTTAAACTTATTTTATTTTCAAGAATTGTTATAAATCGATATTGACACAAAAAGATATTTTTGGTGATTATGTGAGTCTTATAGATTGAACTGATTTGCTCTAGAAAATTGTGATTGTTTGTCTGGTGGAATTGTTGACTATTTGAGTGATTGATTTTGTTGACTATTTCCGAATTGGTTTTCTTGAGATTTGAAAATGTTTTGTTATTGAAAATGAGTTTATTTTAGAGGAGATTTAATGTTAAAATTTTGTTTGATATTTTGAAACGATTTGATTATTAAAAATGATTTGCTATTTGGAAATTATTATAAAGGGTTTGAGGAATATTTTGTTGGGACCCTTGAAGGGTGACAAAAGTCAGAGTTTTAGAGGAGATGCTACCGAAATTTTTATGAAAATTGGACCTTTGCTTGAAGTGGTTATTTAGAAAGATTTAGGTTAAGAATTTTATGATTTGATTATGAGTTATTAAGAAAATGATTACGTTTTGAGTTTGATTATTTAGAAAAGAATGAATTAAGTTTTGAGTATGAATTTTCGATGAATGATGATGACATTGAGACTAATTATTGACCATCTGTTGCAAGATGTGACCGGGTACTTTAACTCCCCGGGTTCCCTCATAGGCATACTATTGAGCTTAGAGGTTGAGGTTTTTCCCATGGAATATTATTGAGACTATTGAGCTTGAGGTTTTCCCCATGGAATATTATTGTACTTGGAGTTTGACTCCATGAAATATTATTGAGCTTAGAGTTTGACTCCATGAAATATTATAGAGCTTAAAGTTTAACTCCATAGAATATTACATTATTGAGATTGGAGTTTGATTTGATGGAATATTATATTTGAGCTTGAGTTTGACTCCATGGATATTATTTTTGAGCTTAGGAATGTGTGCACAGAGGGACTGTCCAATGATTAGCTACCAGGACATGTCAGATTGACTGTATAACCGACAGAGGAGCTCATTAGCCATAGGACAGACATACATCATATGCATTTGTATATTTTGCTTGGGTGTGCATTGTTTTGGTTAGCCTATTTGTTTAACTATGCTTATCTGCTATATGTCCTACTTACTGTATCTACATCCTATCTGTGTTTTCCTTATTTGTATTGTATGTGTTGTGTGCAACTGAGAGATGCCTCATGCTGTTGGTGGTGAAGTTGAGGGTTGTTTTCCTGATGTGATAATTTGATTGCTGATTTGATTGAGTTGTTTGAGCTGGGGGCTGTGATTGTTTTCTCATTGAGTTTATAGTAAAGTATGAAAGATCAAGCTGGTTCAGTATAGACTTAATGAACCTATGCTTGGAATAGGTTGGTTTTTCATACAGTCTAGGAAACTGATTAAGATTTTCTTATAAGAAAAGGGAGGTTTTAGATTTTTTGGTTAATTAAATATTGGTTTTTAAAAAGGTTTTGGATTATTAGCGATTGGTTTTTGAAAGATTCATAAGACGAATGATAATTACTGCCTTGAAATCAATTATTCTCTCTATGCATATCTTCTTATGATAATTCTTAACCCTCTACTGAGAACCCTTTTGAGAACGATGTTCTCACCCCTGCAGTTTTATCTTTTCAGGGTGGACGAGGAAGCTTGTGGAATTTTTGTTAAGTTCCTAGATATGTTATTTTTGTTTTTATAATATTTGTAAGTTGTTGGAGTAAGAAGTTTTGGATATATGTATATGCTTATTTATTTTCAGTTAAAAAGTATTTTCGTTTTATTAAAAAGAAAACAGCGATACGGTTTCAAATGAAAGGCTCCTATTTTATTATTAAATATATGAAGTCGTCGTAATAGTTCTCGCTATCAGAATGGTGCAGGCGGAAGCGTGACATTTTGATAGTAAGGGTGTTACAATTTCTAATCTCAGTTCTTCCCAATACAAGTTATCATTCCTCTCAGCATCGTTATATCCATAACCACAGTTGATCAGTACTCAATAATTTATTAAGTAGTAGGGAGAAACACAAGTTATGAGATTCAACCACAATCAAAAGCAATTACAGTAAGTAGGGCAAATAGCAGTTAAACATAAATAATCATATCACGAAGGGAATCATCAACCTTCCAGAACAGAATCCTCAACCTTCCAAATCAGAGAGAGAGACTGTGATGAAATGATAGGGAATCCTCAACCTAACTCGTTCATAGCATAGCAAGAAATTTAGATTAACAGAATCCTCAACCTTCTATCCAATTTCTTGGTAGAAAATCTTCAACCCCACTTGTCCACCACAACAAAAAAGAGAATCCTCAACCTCAGTTTGTCTATCCATGAGCAGGATCAAACCATCGTCCTCAAAATGTCAATCATAATGTCTTTTCAATTATAATCACAACACAAAAGAGAGAATTCTCAACCTCAACTTGTCTGTCACAGCAAGAGAGGGTATCTTCAACCTCAACTCGCCTATTCGTTTTGGGATATAGTGTTGGCCACATTCTTGGGATATAGTACCTATCACACTTTTCAATGTTAGCTTTCATCCTAACCCTTACATAATTCCTCGCCTTTTTATGTAAAAAATCCTCAATCAATTCAATTACATCATAATTACAATCTTAACTCATAATTCTGCATAAACCCATCCGTTATTTAGAGTAATACTTTTGGGATATAGTGCCCATCACACTTCAATCATAACCTCATCATAATCCCCATTCACATTTATAAACGTATAATCGGAAGGAATTCTTAACCTCAATTCCTTATCAACTTATCCATTCCATCCTCCCATGAGTGAGATAACACCATTGATGCGTGAGCATCTTATACCCTTTTTCTCTCATTTTCTAGTTGTTTTTAGTTAGATTTTACTAAGTTTTATTATATTTTAGTGCAAAAATTGTCTTTGGATGCTACTATGAATTTTTCGTGGTATTTTAATGATTTCAGGTGAATTTCGAGCGAATTTGACAGATTTTTGTGCAACAACGAAGAAAGGGTAGTAGATGCTATCAACCCTATCCTCCTTGTGTTCCAACGACCATAACTTGAGGTATAAGGGTCCAAATGACGCGGTCTAGAAAGCCAACTTCCAGAGCTTTCCATGATATATAATAGTCTATACGTTTCTTTTGAAATCATTGCCAAATCTGGCGTGAAATGCCGAGCCTGGCATTTAGCGCCCAAGAAGGAGTAACTCCCGGCATTGAACGCCAGCAGAGGGCCAGAATCAGCATTGTTACACTCCCATTTGGGCTTTTAACACCCATTATTGAAGTAAAATTCCCCCAGCATCCCAAATCCCTCATCCTTAGGCGTCTCAAGTAGATTTACCACTTCTTAGCTTATTTTATTTTCTTTTGTAATTTTTAATTACAAACAATATCTTTTAGGTTTAGACTTCAAGTTTCAAATCAAAAGATTTGATTTGATCAAGATTTGATTTGTTTTCATGTAGTTTGAATTTGAATTCTAGGTTTAGTTTTAGAGGTTTTTACTACAAATAGGGGACATCCTTTCTCCCCAAGGGACAGATTGGATCACGCCTCTAGGAGGAGGATATCTTCTTCTGTTTTTCTGCATCTTTTTAGACACTTATTTTCTTTGTAAAGTTATGAGCATCTAAACCTCCTAGTTAAGGTTAGGGGCTCTATTTTTTTCCATGGATTAAGATTACTATTCTTCTATTTTAATTATTGTCTGATTCCATTCTGAGGTGTTATATTCGTTCTTAATCTTATGAATATGGGGTGGAACAAGAGTATGACCCTTTTTTCTATATGAGCTCTTGTGATTCTTGAGAGAGCTATCTCGCTTGAGCTACAGCTTAAAAACACTCCTCTCAAACATCAATTTATCTGGACTAATTAGATATGTGATATAAAATCCGATTAGCTTTAGGTAATTGAGATTTTTGTGGCGCTAAACTAGTTTTCTGAACTTCACCCTCTGATCTGAATTAAATGACCACGAGAGTGGCTTTTCATGAAGATTATAGGAAATTAATTTACTAACAGATTAGGTTTTAATCACTTATGGGTTGCTATAGAATGAATCTTTCATTGTTAAAATAGTTGGTAAGAAATTTTAATCCGGAAAGATAAATATCTCTGAGACCTTAACTTTTTTTCTCATCATTATTTTACTACAAATCTATTTATTTGTTTTCCTTACTTGCTATCTTATTGTTTATGCGTTTACAACAACAACCACCTTTTATTGTTTTCCTGCACGAGTTCTAATTTCGCGCATCAAGTTTTTGGTGCCATTGCTAGGGATTGTTCGTGATTGACAACTATCAGTTGTCTTGTTGCTTAGATTACGTATTTTTATTAGTTATTTATTATTTATTTTTTCTTTTTAATATTTATTTTTATTGACAACTATCGATTTTGTTTTCTATTTATCTTCTGTTAATTTTTTATTTTAAGTTTTGTGTCTCTTAGTAGTTTTTGTTTAATTACCTTTCCTTTTGATTTTCAAATTCTATCTTGTTTATCTTTTCCTTGATTTTCAATTTCTATCTTAATTATCTTTTCCTTGATTTCGAATTTTGTTATAGTTATCTTATTTTTATCTTTCTTTTTTATTTTTGAATTCTATCTTATTTTTCTTGATTTTAGATTTTATCTTATTTATCTTTTCCTTGATTTTCAAATTTTGTTAGTTTATTTTCATTTAATATAAAATTTTAAGTTTGGTGTTTCTTTAGTGTTTTCCCTTTCTTTTAGAATTTCAAAAATTTTTAAACCCCTTTTTTTCTTATTTTTTTATTTTCCAAAATTTCTAGTTACTTTTTAAAATTTTCGAACTAGTATTCTACTCTTTTTTATATATTTTTTAATTTTTAATTAAAAAGATTAAAACATTTTCTTTTTAATTTTTGACAAATTTTAGGTTAATTCTTTCATTCTTGTTTCGAATTTTTTTAGTTAATAGCTTACTTTATCTCATTTTATTTCTTTTAGAATATCTCACTGGGATTCCTCTATACTTTTACATAGAGACTCCCACTTTCTTTCTCTCTTGTTTGTGTATGCAGGAACATGGAGAGTTCACTATGAATCTAAATGGGGACACACAACTTAGAAGAACCCTAGGCTCTTACACAGCTCCCACTCCTGATTTCTATGGAAGGAGCATTAGTATACCTCCTATTAGAGCAGATAATTTTGAGCTCAACCCACAGTTGATCTTCCTAGTGCAAAAAAATTTCCAGTTTCATGGACTCCCACAGGAAGACCCCAATAAATTCATCTCTGACTTCCTACAGATCTGTGATACTATAAAGACCAATGGAGTAGACCCTGAAGTCTATAAGCTAAAGCTTTTCCCATTTGCTATGAGGAATCAAGCAAAGGATTGGCTTCACGCCCAGTTTAAGGGGAGGTTGAACACTTGGGATAAGGTTGTTAACAAGTTTCTGAACAGGTTCTTTCACTCACAGAGATTAACTAAGCCAAGGACATACGTTCAGACCTTTAGGAAAGAAAGAGCGAGTTCCCTCTATGATGCTTGGGAGAGGCACAAGCTGATACTAAGGATATGCCCCCCCGATATGTTCTCAGATTGGGTTAAGATAGTCATCTTCTATAAAGGTCTCTCTGAGATGGATAAGAGGTCATTAGATCACTTTGCAGGTGGTTTTCTGCACATGACAAAGACACTGGTGCACGAAATTGTAATCACACTTTTGCAACTCCGCACAACTAACCAGCAAGTGCATTGGGTCATCCAAATAATAAAATCTTACGCGAGTAAGGATTGATCCCACAGAGATTGTCACCTTGAAGCAAGCTATGGTCATCCTGTAAATCTTGGTCAGGCAGATTCAAATGGTTATGAGGTTTTGATAATTAAAAGATAAATAAAACATAAAATAAAATAAAGATACTTATGTAATTCATTGGTGGAAATTTCAGATAAGCGTTGGAGATGCTTTATAGCTTCTGAATTTCTGCTTTCTTATTGTTTTCATTCAATTATGCGTGCTCCCTTCCATGGCAAGCTGTATGTTAGTGGATCACCATTGTCAATGGCTACCATCCGTCCTCTCAGTGAAAATGGTCCAGCTACAGTTTTTGTACGGCTAATCAACTGTCAGATTTCTGGTCTCGGATGAAAAATACCTGGCATAGCTACCGCAAGGCTAATCATCTGTCGGTTTTTACTTGTGTCGGAATAAGATCTCTCTACCCTTTTGCACACTGTCACTGCACCCAACATTCGTGAGTTTGAAGCTCGTCACAGTCCTCCCTTCCCAGATCCTACTCGGAATACCACAGAAAAAGTTTAGACTTTTCGGATCTCAAGAATACTGCCAATTGGTTCTAGCCTATACCACGAAGGTTCTAACCTCACAGACTTGGTCCATGGATCAGAGACCCAAGAGACTGTACTCCGGTTATCGTCCAATGACTACGTTGAACATCATGTAGACCGCTTGTGGTTGTCAGGAACACGGATCTTGGCTAAGCAAGTAACAAAGATAGTGGGTGATTGTCACGGGTCACCCCTTCATTCTGACTTAACTAAATTAAGTACGAGAGTATATCTTGGAGAAGAAATAAGTGTGAATTGAAAGAGAAACAATAGTACTTGCATTAATTCATGAAAAATAGCAAAGTTCTGTACCTTAATCTATGAGGTGTAGAAACTCCACCGTTGAAAAATACATAAGAGAAGAAAGTCTAGGCATGGCCGAATGGCCAGCCTCCCCAAATATGAAAATCACATAAAAGTGATAATAAAGTTCCAAATACAATAGTAAAAAGTGCTATTTATACTAAACTAGTTACTAGGGATTACAGAAAATAAGTAACTAAGTGCAGATAGTGCAGTAATCCACTTCCAGACCCCACTTGGTGTGTGCTTGGGCTGAGCATTGAGCTTTACACATGCATAGGCCTTTTCTGGAGTTAAACGCCAGCTTGGATGCCAGTTTGGGCGTTTAACTCCAGCTCTGGTGCTAGTTCTGGCGTTTTATGCCAGAAAAGGGTATCTGGTGGGCGTTTGAATGTCAGTTTGGGCCATCAAATATTGGGCAGAGTATGAACTATTATACATTTCTGGAAAGACCAAGATGTGTACTTTCTAACACAATTGAGAGCGCACCAATTGGGCTTCTATAGCTCCAGAAAATCCACTTCGAGTGTAGGAGGGTCAGAATCCAACAGCATTTGTAGTCCTTTCTCAGCCTTTGAATCAGACCCTTGCTCAGGTCCCTCAATTTCAGCTAGAAAATACCTAAGATTACAGAAAAACACACAAACTCATAGTAAAATCAATAAATGTGATTTTTGCATAAAAACTAATAAAAATATAATAAAAAGTAACTAAAACATACTAAAAACTATGTAGAAACAATGCCAAAAAGCGTATAAATTATCTGCTCATCAGACACCTGAAGAGGTAGATGAGCTCATTGAGATGGTTGCCAATAACCAGTACTTATACTCATCTGAGAGGACTCCAGTTAGGAAAGAAGCTCAAGAAGTGGAGACTGTAGATACAATCCATGCTCAGAATAAACTTATGTTGCAACAAATAAGTCTTCTCACTCAACAATTGAGTAGCATGCAAAGTCAAGTTGCTGAGGTTCATAATACTCCTCCAGATACTTCTTGTGATGTGAGTGGTTACCTTCCTCAAGGTGAAACTCACAACTATGGCTAGTGGACACCTGAGCAAGTTAATTACATGGGAAATTCCTCCAAAACCCACCCCCTACAATGCCCTTTATTCTCAGACTTTTAATCAAGGGTGGAGCAATCACTCAAGCAGAGTTGAAGTAGAACATACAGATAGGGGCTGAGAGGAAGTAAAATGCCCAGGAGGGGGCAGAATAGAAGTAGAACGCCCAGGAGGGGGCAATGATGCATGGAAACATGTCTCTCAACAAATTTCCACCGGCAAGTGCACCGGATTGTCGTCAAGTAAAAACTTACAACAGAGTGAGGTCAAATCCCACAAGGATTGGTTGATTGATCAATGTTAATTGGAGAATTGTTCTAGAATTTTAAAAAGATACGATTGAAAAAGATATTTTGAAAAATATTTAATTTTTTTAAAATTAAAATTAATTACTTGACTAACAAGAAACTAAAAGATAAGATTCTAGAATTTAAAGATTGAACCTTTCTTAACAAGAAAGTAACAAACTTCAAATTTTTTAATCAATCACATAAATTGTTAGTAAAGCCTTTGAAAATCATGAATTAAAGATAAGAAAAAGATTTTAAAATCCAAATTAAAAATTTTTGAAAAATAGTAAGAAAAATGAAAAGATTTGATTTTTGAAAAAGTTTTGAAAAGATAAGATTTTTAAAATTGAAAATTTGACTTGACTTATAAGAAATAGCTAAGTTTTAAAAAAATTTTGACTAAGTCAACTCAAATTTTCGAAATTTTGAGAGAAATAAGGAAAATATATTTTTTATTTTTGAATTTTTAATGATGAGAGAGAAAAACAACAAAAATGACTCACAACATGAAAATTATGAATCAAAACCAATGATGCATGCAAGAACACTATGAATGTCAAGATGAACACCAAGAACGCTTTGAAGATCAAGATGAACATCAAGAACATATTTTTGAAAAAAAAATTTATGCAAAGAAAATATGCAAGACACTAAACTTAGAAATCTTTAATGCTTAGACACTATGAATGCAAAAATGCACATGAAAAACAACAAAAGACATAAAACAAGAAAACATCAAGATCAAACAAGAAAACTTACCAAGAAAAACTTGAAGATCATGAAGAACACATGCATGAATTTTCAAAAATTTTTTGAAAAATAAAAATATGCAATTGACACCAAACTTAAAAATTGACTCTAGACTCAAACAAGAAATACAACATATTTTTTATTTTTATGATTTTATAATTTTTTGTATATATTTTTTGAAATTTTATAGGAAAAATAAAATAAGAAATTCAAAATTTTCAATAAGAATTCCAGGAATCTTTCAATGTTAGCCTAAAGCTCCAATCAAAGGGTTGGACATGGCTTAATAGCCAGCCAGCTTTAGGATATAAATCAGGCATGCAATAGCTGATACTTTATCCAACTCCATATACATGCCTTTTATGTTGACAAGTGGAAGCCTCAATCCAAAAGAATTTGGATATGGCTTTACAGCCAGCCAGGCTTCAACATGTTACCATGAAACTCTAGAATTCATTCTTAAAAATTTAGAATCATTTTCAAAAACAAAAGGAAAAAATTTTTTTTGAAAGAATTTTGAGAAAAAAAATATATTTTATTTTATTTTATTTTTTTCGAAAATAGAACAAAAAGAAATTTACCTAATCTGAGCAACAAGATGAACCGTTAGTTGTCCTAACTCGAACAATCCCCGACAACGGTGCCAAAAACTTGATAGGCGAAATTGTAACCTCTAATAAGGGCATTCAACTTGGTATGCGCATCTACTAACTCAGCACTTTCTTCACAAATTTACACAACTAACCAACAAGTGCACTGGGTCGTCCAAGTAATAAACCTTACGTGAATAAGGGTCGATCCCACAGAGATTGTTGGTATGAAGCAAGCTATGGTCATCTTGTAAATCTCAGCAAGGGTCCATCCAATGGCATTTTGGTGTAGTTGCAGTACTTTGATTAGCTCTTCCTCCTGTTCTTGACTGAGGGTAGAATTGAATATTACTAGATAGCTTTCATCACTTCCCAAGTATGCATACTTGAGGGTGGCAGGTAGTGCTTTCAATTCAAGTTTGGGTGCTTCTTTTTCCTTTTTCTCTTCATCTAATGTGCTTGAGATGGGTACTTTTGTTGTTTGGATCTCTGCAGCCTCAATATTTAATGTGGAGTCTTCTCTTGTCACATCTTCAAGCTCTTCTTCAAAGGTTTCTTGCACCACAATTTCCACTACATCCAACCTCATACACTCTCCTAATGACTCTTGTGGGTAATTCATGGCCTTGAACACATTAAACACCATTTTCTCATCATGTAGCCTAAGGGTAAGTTCACCTTTTTGGACATCAATAATTGCTCCAGTAGTAGCCAAAACTGACCTTTCCAGAATGATTGAAGCTTTGGCTTCTTCCTCCATATCCAACAGCACAAAGTCAGCCGGGAAGATGAAGTTTCCCACTTTTACCAACAAATCTTCCACTATTCCATGAGGGAATTTGAATGATCAGTCTGCCAATTGGAGGGCCATTCTTGTTGGTTTGGCTTCCTCAATCTTCATTCTTTCCATCATTGCTAAGGACATCAAATTTTGCTGACTCCCAAATCACATAAGGCCTTCTCCACTGTGATTTTTCCTATGATATAAGGAATTTGGAAGCTTCCTGGGTCCTTCAATTTCTAAGGAAATTTATGTTGGATGATGGCGCTGCATTCCTCAGTTAACACCACAGTTTCATCATTTCTCCAACTTCTCTTCTTGGTCATTAACTCCTTGAGAAACTTAGCATAGAGCGGCATTTGCTCTAATGCTTCAGCAAAGTGAATGTTGATCTGCAATCTCTTGAAAATCTCCAAGAATCTGGAGAATTGGCTACCCTTTGCATTCTTGATTAGGCGCTAAGGGTAAGGTGCTTTAAGGACGTATAGCCTTAGGATTTCTTTTTCTTCAGGTGGATTGGGAGCATGTGTTTGTGCTTCTTCTTTGTCAATTGAACTTCCCTCTGCTTCCTCTTCTTGAGTTTCCTTTGAGGTCTCTTTCAATTCCTTTCTACTCCTAAGTGTAATAACCTTGCATTCCTCCATTACGTTTGACTTGATAGCATTACACGGGTTATGGCCAGGGACTTGCTTAGTTAGATACCCAATCTGTGCTTCAAGTTTTTGAATGGCAGCATCTTGATTTTGCAAATTAGATCTCACCTCTTCCTTGAATTTTTTTATATCATCAAACACCTTGCAAAAGTTTGCAAGCATAGCTTCAGTACTAGATAGTTTGTCCTCTTATGGTGCAGTGGGAATTAGGTGTTGAGGCTGATTGGCTTGAGCTTGATATAGTGTCTGAGAGTAATTATTTTGCGAGGGTTGATATGGCCTTTGGTTGGAGTTGTGGTGAGTGGAATTGTTGAATTGGTTGGAGTTGTTGGGTCTTTGATTTTGGGTCTGGTTTGGCTAGTTTCTGATGACTTGCATCATCTACCACTTTTTCTTATAAAAAAGAACCATGGAAAAGACATAATCTCATGTAATGAATGCAATTCCATGCATCAGATGATATATATTGTGGTAAACTTCTCTGGGTTGTGTTGAATTTTAGGCAAAAAGAGAACCAAAAAGAGAGAAAACAATGAAGAAGTTTGGGCGTGTGAAATGGGCGTGCTACCTAGAACAAACGTCATGAAAATGTGTGAACGTGGCACGCCAGAACCAAGGCATGGCACTGATGGCGTGAAAATAGATTTTTGCACAAACTAGCCGGCAAATACACCGGGTCGCATCAAGTAGTAAACTCACAAGAGTGAGGTCGATCCTATGAGGATTGATTGGATCAAGCAACTTTAGTTAGGTGATGAATTTAGTTAAGCAAAAATTGAAGAATTGAGTGGGATTGACTTAACTGAAAGTAAATTGCAAGAAACTGGAAATGCTTAAGGTAAATTGGCATAAAAGTAAATGGCAGAGAATTAAATAGACTGTAACTTGAAATGTAGGCAAGTAAAAGAGTTGAAGATTAAATTGCAAGAAAAGTAAATGCTGAATTATAAAGTGCACGGAATTTAAATTGCAAAATCTAAATTGGCAGAGAACTTAAATTGCATGAACAATAAAGGGATTTGGGTATGGGAAATTAGAATAGAATTAGAGACTATAGATTGTAGAGAGATCTAAATGGAAATTTTTATAAAATGGTTCATCAGGGATTGGAGGTACTGTTATCCTGCCTGAAACAATTAGTCTCAACTCCTTTCTCAATCATTTAAGTAGATCTATGTCAAATTGAAATTAATTGGATCCCAATACCTTGGCAACCCAATTTCTCTAATCACAATCAATCTTGCCAATTCCTTGATCTAATTGTCATGAGAATAGTTAAAGCACATTCTCTTATCCATAAGCCACACAAATTCTCAGAACCTTAATTCCTCCCGAATAATGTTGATAATGAGAATTGTGTTGGACAGAGCTTCAGTTCAAATGAAAGTGATTCCCCTTCCGAGGCTCACACCCACATTCACTGAATTAAACCCCCTTTCAGAGTGAATAATTCACAAACAAAGCAGAAGATATCCAATTGCTACAGAAATGAATTTAGAAGAAGAAGAATTTCATTGATTCATTGGAATTACAGTAGAGCTCCTCCCCCTAATGAATTTGGGGTTTAGTTTATCATAGCTCAAGTAAGACCAAAACAGAAAAGAAAATTCTTGCAGAAGATCAATAACCCAAAAATAAAACAAAACTTAGATCTAAAAATTCTCAAGAAAAATTAAAAGAAAGATGAAAAGAAAATCTAAAAGGTTGATTCCTAATGAAATCAAATCTTTTCCTATTTACACACTTTCTATAGCAAACTATATATTGTTGCAAAGCCCCGGATGTTAGCTTTCCAACGCAATAGGAACTGTCTCATTTAGACCTTTGTAGATCAAGTTATGATCGATTGAGTGTGAAGAGGTCAGGGCTGACAACTTTGCAGTTCCTTCAGATTCTTGTATTCCTTCCACTTTTGCATGCTTCCTTTCCATCCTCTAAGCCATTCCTGCCCTATGAAACCTGAAAAAACTTAACAGACATATCAAGGCATCGAATGATAATATAAGAGGATTAAAATTAGCTTAATTAAGACCAAAGAAACATGTTTTCAATCATAGCACAAAATCAGGAAGGAAAATGTAAAACATGCAATTTACATTAATAAGTGTGAGAATAGTGGATAAAATCCACTCAATTAAGCACAAGATGTACCATGAAATAGTGGTGCATCATTCGTGCCATGAACGCTCCCACGCGTGTGTGTCCTTTGTGCCTGCGCGTGCTTCATCTCGGTGCTCCATCGACGCGTGCGCACCATGCGTGCATTCGCTCGGGTGCAAAACTTCCAATCCCAAGCTTAAAATGCCCGAAAATGTTCACTAAGTTAACGTAGCGCTCTCTTTGAAAATGAGCGCCAAGCACATCCACGCGTACGCATCATGCATGCGTGCGCGTGGATCTTCAAAAGGCATTACCGATGCGTAGGCACCTTGTGCACGTGTCATCGCTACTGAATGTAGCGTTCCTTAATTGAACATAACGTTGCCCTGGAATGCATCTCTTCCTCTCCATTTTGTCACCTAAAATCAATCAAACAAGAGATCAAAGTCTCACCAAAATCATAAGAAATTGAATCGTTTATAATAATCACTTAATTCTTGCATAAATCTCATAATTTTGCATAAAATTAATGATGTTTGATTAAATCAAGATAAACATGAAATTCCACTCCAATCACTTACTTGTTATGCAAGAAAGTGCATAAAACATAATAAACCAGATGAAAAATGCTTGTGAAACTAGCATAAGATGACTTGTCATCATAACACCAAACTTAAATCTTGCTTGTCCCCAAGCAAGCACTAAAACATGAGAATAAATGAGAGAAAATAGATAAGCATATGTCCTTATTCAGCAGATAATTGAATTTGGTTCATGGGGTTTTCTGCAGACAGAATGTAACTCAATTATTATTAGCTTCCAATTGTGAAATGTCTCTCAGGATTGACTAGAGTTGCTGCTATAATGCCTTGTTCTTTTGTTGATCCCTGTTAGATTTTTTCTTCTTTCTTTTAGACACTTGGCTCACACTTCTTCATAGGAACATTGATGCCCAATACCTCTTTGGGTTATTAAATGCCTTGTAACTTAGTTGCTCTTGATAATGGACTTTCGGTTGATAATTTCAGATTAATCAACCTAAGTTACCATGTTTTAAAATACTCCTTAGAACCTAATTGTCCAAGCAGATCCTAGTACAAAAAGCACCACAGACATATGTCCTAAGGTTCAAGCTATTGGTGTCTAGCCGTGTTATTTGTTTCTTTTCATTTTTTTTGCCTATTCTGGCTTTTCTTTCTTCTGATTTCTTCTTTTTCCAAGGATACTTATTAATTGAAGGCTTTACAACAGCAACTAAGTCTATACTTGAAAGATGTATTCCATCTTGCAGCTTTTATTATTGAGCTCACCAATTAATCAAGAAATTACCACCACTGAACTCTATTATTATTCCTGCCACATTTGACACTTACTTTCTATTTTGCTCATCTTCTCTTATTTATGCAGAGGGGAAACAAGACATGTATACAAGTTGATGAAAATGAAAACAAGCATTTAAAATAGAACAATTAGCAGACATCCAAATTCGCACTAATTGAATTAATCAGCAAAGTATATAGAAACTTCTGATTCAGAATATTTCAAAGCAAAATAAATTTTGCGATAATACAACCTCTCAAGAGTGTCTTCAAGCTTCACTTTTGTCATCATCATTTATGACTTTTGCATTTCTTTTGGCGATGATGTACTATTCATTCGAGAGGCTGAATGCTTTTTCTGCACAACTATTGGAAGTTGCTTATTTTCTAAGCACTTAGGTAGATGGCTAGCATGCATGAATTATTAAAGGTCCTTGAACTTACTTTGGTGAGGGAACACCAAACTTAGTCCCTTGCTACTGTCTATGATGCATCAGTTATATAAAACCTTGTGCCTTTGAAGGAAATAAATCAGATGCTAGAAATTAAACAGGTGTTGAATAGTTTTTCTGATTGTTTGGAGCTAGTGATAGATCTTGCAGAAGAGTGTAATGAGTTCTTAAGGAGACTTTTGGTGACCAAACTTAGAATCATACGTTTACTCTTAAATTGTTTTGGTGTGCAACACCAAACTTAGCTCCTTTCAATACAGAGAGATCTACTCCACCTTTTACTGAAATAGCTATGAAAAGAACTACCTCAGGTTGGGTTGCCTCCCAACAAGTGCTTCTTTATCGTCATTAGCTTGACGTTCTTCGTCCTTGTTCATCCCAGCTAATGAATGCTTTCTTCTTTGTCCCAATGGCCTCCGAAGTAATGCTTTTCCCTGTGACCATTTGCTGTGAAAATGTCCTTTGTTGCTTCATTCAGAAGTTCAAGGCTTCAATAAGGGAGGACCTTTGTCACCAGGAAGGGGCCAGTCCATTTGGACTTGAGTTTGCCAGGGAAAACCTTGAGTCTGGAGTTTTACATGAGCACTTGCTGTCCTGGTTTGAACTCTTTCTTTGAGATTCTCTTGTCATGCCATCTTTTAGCTTTTTCCTTGTATATCTTGGCATTTTCATAGCCGTCCAACCTGAACTCATCTAACTCATTCAGTTGTAGTAGCCTCTTCTCTCCTGCTGCTTGAGAATCAAGGTTTAGGAGTTTAGTGGCCCAGTAAGCTTTGTGTTCTAGCTCTACAGGTAGGTGACATGATTTTCCATACAGCAATTGAAAAGGTGATTTCCCAATAGGAGTTTTAAATGCGGTCCTATATGCCCAGAGAGCATCTTCTAGTTTCCTGGCCCAATCCTTTCTTGTAGTCCCCACTGTTTTCTCCAAACTCCCTATTTGCAAGCTCTACTTGGCCATTGGTCTGTGGGTGATATGGTGTGGCTACTTTATGCATCACCACATATTTGTGAAGTAGTTTCTCCATTTGTTTGTTACAAAAATGGCTACCACAATCACTGACAAGACCCTTAGGCACTCCATATCTAGTAAAAATGTGCTTCTTAAGAAATTGAAGGACAATTTGTGCATTGATAGGCAAAATTGTGACTCATACTTTTCACAACTCGAACAATTCCTAGCAATGGCTCCAAAAACTTGATGCATAATACTATGGTTCACACACATTCTTCATAACTTCGCACAACTAACCAGCAAGTGCATTGGGTCGTCCAAGTAATAAACCTTACGTGAGTAAGGGTCGATCGCACAGAGATTGTTGGTATGAAGCAAGCTATGGTCATCTTATAAGTCTCAGTTAGGCAGATTCTAATGGTTATGATGGTTTTCGAATATAAAGATAAATAAAGCATAAAATAAAGATAGAGATACTTATGTAATTCATTGGTGGAAATTTCAGATAAGCGCATGAAGATACTATGTTCCTTCAAAATCTCTACTTTCCTACTGCTTTCATCCAATCATTCTTACTCCTTTCCATGGCAAGCTGTATGTTGGGGGATTACCGTTGTCAATGGCTACCCTCCGTCCTCTCAGTAAAAATGGTCCAGGTGCGCTGTCACCGCATGGCTAATCATCTGTTGGTTCTCGATCATGTAAGAATAGGATTTACTATCCTTTTGCGTTGTCACCACGCCTTACAATCGCGAGTTTGAAGCTCGTCACAGTCATTCAATCCCTAAATTCTACTCGGAATTCCACAGACAAGGTTTAGACTTTCCAGATTTTCAAGAATGCTGCCAATGGATTATAGCTTATACCACAAAGATTATGATTAAGAAATCCAAGAGATATTCATTCAAGCTTATTTGCATGTAGAACGAAGTGGTTGTCAGGCACACGTTCATAAGTGAGAATGGTGATGAGCGTCACATAATCATCACATTCATCAGGTTCTTGGGTGTGAATGGATATCTTAGAATAAGAATAAGCGTGAATTGAATAGAAGAACAATAGTACTTTACATTAATACTCGAGGAACAGCAGAGCACCACACCTTAATCTATGGTGTGTAGAAACTCCACCATTGAAAATACATAAGTGATAATGGTTCAAGCATGGCCGAATGGCCAGCCTCCACAAAAGTCTAAGATAGCATAAAACTGATCAAAGATCTGGTCAAAGATGCTTTGTACAATAGTAAAAAGTTCTATTTATACTAACTAGCTACTAGGGTTACAGAGATAAGTAATTGATGTAGAAATCCACTTCCGGGGCCCACTTTGGTGTGTGCTTGGGCTGAGCTTGAGCTTTACACGTGCAGAGGCTTCTCTTGGAGTTAAACGCCAAGTTGTAACATGTTTTTGGCGTTTAACTGGTTTGTGACGTGTTTCTGGCGTTTTACTCCAAAATGCAGCATGGAACTGGTGTTGAACGCCAGTTTTGCGTCATCTAAACTCCAATAAAGTATGGACTATTATATATTGCTAGAAAGCCCTGGATGTCTACTTTCCAACGCAATTGAGAGTGCGCCCTTTGGAGTTATGTAGCTCCAGAAACTTTATTTCGAGTGCAGGGAGGTCAGAATCCAACAGCATCTGTAGTCCTTTTTCAGCCTGCTATCAGATTTTTGCTCAGGTCCCTCAATTTCAACCAGAAAATACCTGAAATCCAAGAAAAGCAAACAAACTCATAGTAAAGTCCAGAAATGTCAATTTTGCATAAAAATGAATAAAAACATCCCTAAAAGTAGCTAGATTCTACTAAAAACTACCTAAAAATGCCAAAAAGCGTATAAATTATCCGGTCATCACTAAGCACTTTGTTTTCCAGTATTACCACCGGAAGTGGATTTCTGCACTTAGACTTATTTTTGTAAACCCTAGTAGCTAGTTTAGTATAAATAGAAATTTTTACTATTGTACTGATGGTCCTGTCCTGTCTTTTGAATAGATCTTTAATCAGTGTATGCGTTTTTAGACCTTCATGGGGGCTGGCCATTCGGCCATGCATGGACCATCACTTAAGTATTTCCAACGGTGGAGTTTCTACACACCATAGATTAAGGTGTAGAGCTCTGCTGTTCCTCGAGTATTAATGCAATTATTATTCTTCTTCTATTCAATTCAGCTTATTCTTATTCTAAGATATTCGCTGCACTTCAACATGATGAATGTGATGATTTGTGTCACTCATCATCATTCTCACCTATGAACGTGTGCCTGACATCCACTCCCGTTCTACCTTAGATCGAGCGCGTGTCTCTTAGCCTCCATTCCAATAGATCGGAGTCTTCGTGGTTTAAGCTAGAATTATTGGCGGCTATTCCTGAGATCCGAAAAGTCTAAACCTTGTCTGTGGTATTCCGAGTAGGATCTGGGAAGGGATGACTGTGATGAGCTTTAAACTCGCGAGTGTTGGGCATAGTGACAGACGCAAAAGAATCACTGGATTCTATTCCAACATGATCGAGAGCCGACAAATGATTAGACGTGCTGTGACAGAGCATTTGGACCATTTTCACTGAGAGGATGGAAAGTAGCCATTGACAACGGTGATGCGCTATATACAACTTGCCATGGAAAGGAGTATGAAGGATTGGATGAAGGCAGTAGGAAAGCAGAGATTCAACAGGAACAAAGCATCTCCATACACTTATCTGAAATTCCCACCAATGATTTACATAAGTATCTCTATCTCTATTTTATGCTATATTTATCTTTATTTTCGAAAACCATTATAACCATTTGAATCTGCCTAACTGAGATTGACAAGATGACCATAGCTTGCATCATACAAACAATCTCCGTGGGATCAACCCTTACTCATGTAAGGTTTATTACTTGGACGACCCAGTGCACTTGCTGGTTAGTTGTGCGAAGTTGTGACAAAGTGTGATTCACGTTTGAGAGCTCCAAGTCTTTAGCGCCATTGTTGATTATCACAATTTCGTGCACCAATAATCACCAAGCATCCTCCTTGTACCTCCACCATTGTTATTGGGTTCGACCATGTATCCTTCTTTTTCGAGATTCTTTGTAAGGTTTTCTCTGAATTGTTGTGCTTTAGCTTCTCTTAGCTTCTTCTTCAGAGTCTTTTCAGGTTCAGGATCTGCTTCAACAAGAATGTCCTTGTCCTTGCTCCTGCTCATATGAAAAAGAAGAAAATAGAAAAGAAAGAGGAATCCTCTATGTCACAGTATAGAGATTCCTTTATGTGAGTAGAAGAAGAAAAGAATAGAAGTAGGATGAGAAAAATTCGAACACAGAGGAGAATAGAGGGTTCGAATTTTTAGATGAAGAGAAGAGTGTTAGTAATTAAATAAATAAATAGACGAAGATGAGAGGGAGAGAATTTCAAAAATTGTTTTTGAAAAATAGTTAGCGATTTTCAAAAATTGAGAGAAGTAATACAATTAAAATTAAAATTTGAAACAATTAGTTAATAAAAAGAATTTTGAAAAAGAGTGAGGAATTTTCGAAAACTAGAGAGAGAAACATAGTTATGTGGTTTTGAAAAAGATAAGAAACAAATAAAAAGTCAATTAGTTAGTTGAAAAAGATTTGAAAATCAATTTTGAAAAGATAGGAAGTTAGAAAAGATTTTTGGTAAAGATATGATTGGAAAAGATTTGATTGAAAAATATATGAATTGAAAAGATAAGATTGAAAAGATATGGTTGAAATTTATTTTGAGAAAGATTTTATTTTTAAAATTAAAATCGATTACTTGACTAACAAGAAACTAGAAGATATGATTCTAGAATTTAAAGATTGAACCTTTCTTAATAAGAAAGTAACAAACTTCAAATTTTTGAATCAATCACATTAATTGTTAGTTGGTGCGCGAAATTGTGAACAATACTTTTTCACAACTCTCATAATCCCCGGTCATGAGCCCCAAAAACTTGGTAGCTCAATACCATGGCATTACACAACTTCGCACAACTAACCAGCAAGTGCACTGGGTCGTCCAAGTAATAAACCTTACGCGAGTAAGGGTCGATCCCACGGAGATTGTTAGTATTGAAGCAAGCTATGGTCATCTGAATCCTACTCAGAATACCATAGACAAGGTTAGACCTTCCGGATTCTCTTGAATGCTGCCATCAGTTCTCGCCTATACCACAAAGACTCTGATCTCACGGAATGGTTGGCTCGTTTGTCAGACGAGCACTCGGTTGTCAGGCGATCAACCATGCATCGTGCAATC
>NC_029776.3:72533083-72533593 GCF_000817695.3 Arachis duranensis | reverse complement strand
AGAACAAGAACAAGCGGAATTGAATGGAAGAACAATAGTAATTGCATTAATACTCGAGGTACAGCAGAGCTCCACACCTTAATCTATGGTGTGTAGAAGCTCTACCGTTGAAAATACATAAGAACAAGGTCTAGGCATGGCCGAATGGCCAGCCTCCCAAAGAGGGTTCAATCATAAAAACATGATCAAAAGATCCAAAGATCGAAAGACCCTCTAATACAATAGTCACAGGTCCTACTTATAGAAAACTAGTAGCCTAAGGTGTACAGAGATGAGTAAATGACATAAAAATCCACTTCCGGGCCCACTTGGTGTGTGCTTGGGCTGAGCAATGAAGTAATTTCGTGTAGAGACCTTTTCTGGAGTTAAACGCCAGCTTTCATGCCAGTTTGGGCGTTTAACTCCAAGTTTTATGCCAGTTCCGGCGTTTAACGCTGGAATTTCTGAGGGTGACTTTGAACGCCGGTTTGGGCCATCAAATCTTGGGCAAAGTATGGACTATCATATATT
>NC_029776.3:72528902-72529744 GCF_000817695.3 Arachis duranensis | reverse complement strand
CAAAGACGCCGGAAGCTCGGACCCGAGCGCATGCAAGCAATAGAAGAACAAGTACAAGCACTGCTAGATGCAGGGTTCATTAGGGAAGTAAAATACCCCCTATGGCTCGCAAACGTGGTCCTGGTAAAAAAGCCCAACGGAAAATGGAGGATGTGCGTCAATTACACGGATCTCAACAAAGCCTGCCCCAAAGACCCCTATCCACTGCCAAACATCGACGCCTTAGTAGACGCAGCCTCAGGCTATAGATATCTCTCCTTCATGGACGCATACTCAGGATACAATCATATCCCGATGTACGGACCCGACCAAGAAAAGACCTTGTTCATAACCCCAAGGGCAAACTACTGCTACGTAGTAATGCCCTTCGGGCTGAAGAACGCAGGGGCAACCTACCAGAGGCTAATGAACAAAGTGTTCTCAGAGCACATCGGACTACAGCTGGAGGTGTACGTCGACGACATGCTGGTAAAAACACAAGAAGACAGAAACTTGCTGACCGACCTCGCCAGTGTTTTCGGCACCCTCAGAAAACACAACATGAGACTTAACCCGACAAAGTGCACCTTCGCCGCAGAAGCCGGAAAGTTCCTAGGCTTCATGTTGACTCAAAGGGGCATCGAAGCGAACCCGGACAAATGCCAGGCAATACTCAATATGAAGAGCCCGACGTGTGTCAAAGAAGTACAACAACTGAATGGAAGGCTAGCTGCCCTATCAAGATTCTTGGCAGGATCAGCGAGAAAATCACTACCTCTCTACTCACTCCTAAAGAAAGGGAAACCCTTCTCATGGACCCCGGAGTGCGAAAAGGCCTTTCAAGACTTCAAGGAATTCCTCGG
>NC_029776.3:72525236-72526823 GCF_000817695.3 Arachis duranensis | reverse complement strand
CCTAGAAGGCAATGAGCTGCCCAGGGCCTGGCACGCCTGTAATCTAAGACGGTACTACAGCTAGAAAAATTTAACCCGAGGTGTACTCTTTTTCCCCTGCAAGGGTTTTTTAATGAGACACCCGGTTAAAGTAAAGACACCCGACCTATTCAAGGGTAAACACTATGTAAATATTCTTTCTTTTTTAATACTAATCAATTTTTTCTATGATTCTTTCTTTTTTAATACTAATCAAATTTTTCTTTTTTCTTTTCTTCTTCCTCATGATGAAACAAATCCTAGAAAGTACCCCGCCAAGGCGCATTAATTTATGCTCGACAAAACGCAAAAAATCATTTGCCAAGAGGCCACACAAGGTCGGCAAAGATAAAGCGACGAGGTTCAAATTAATGTGAGAAGTTATAAAGTAACTCTGAAAAGGCTCAAAAAGCCAAATAAAAAGAGATTACAAAAATAACTTAAAAGGCCGACCAACAACAAGGTCGGACCCAACAAAAGGAGGTACTCGAAACGTCCGAGGTCCGAGAAAAAACCCGGATCCAAAGAAAGAATCCTTAAAACGGCGAAAACAAAGATTTCGGAAGCGCTTACTAGAAAGTTGCTATACAACTAAAAAGTACAAGCGAAAAAACGAAAACAAAAGATTTCGAAAACGCTTACTAAAAAGTTGCTATACAACTAAAAAGTACAAGCAAAAGTTCCAAGCGCTAGCTAAAAAGTTGTTATCCAAAAACAACTAAAAAGCATAAAAGGGGAACAAAAAGTCAAAACGCGAACAAAAACACCGCATAAAAAAGCTAAAAAGTTACTACAAGTAGCTAATAAGGCAAAAAGGTGTCCAAAGCGTTCACAGAAACCATCCAAAAACAAAAGAGCCCACAGGTCGGGCAAAACACCAAAAATAAAAGGTTACAGAGGATCAAGGTCCTTTCCAGACTCCACATCAACAGAAGGCTGCGGAGGAAACATAGAAATCGGGACTGCATCGATGGCAACGTCATCCCGGTTTGAAACTTCCACACCAGAGCCATCCCCGGCCAAGGGTAAGGTCGGGTTCACAAACAGAACTTTGGGGTCGGACACCGGAACCTCATCCTCGTTGGGAGCAGGAACAATCTTTCCCTCCACAACGACGTTATCCGTACTGAATAAGCTCAGATCTAGGTCGGGAGCCAGAACCCGGACTTGAGCCTTCAGATTTTCAAACATAGCATCCATACCCTTGGCCACATGACCTTCTAGCTCGTAAAAACCATCCTGAGCAGATTGTAACTTCTCCTTTGTCTCCACAAGCTCGGCATATAACCGAGTATAATTCTCCGTCGCCGCCTTCGCCATCTCCTCCGATGTCTTCGCTGCCGCCACAGCCGCGGTAGCCTTAGCATTCTCTTTCTCCAAAGATGCCTCCAGCTCAGTAATCCTGGCAGCCTTCAGTTGACTAATCCTCTCAAACTCAGACTGAGCCTTCTCAAGTCGGGAGCTGGTCGCACCAATAGGGGACTTCTTGAACTCCCGGGCAATAGCAGCATGAAGACTGGCCATCCAAACACAGCTCCGCGCCATATACTGAAAATGGTGCTCCATAGA
>NC_029776.3:72523483-72524695 GCF_000817695.3 Arachis duranensis | reverse complement strand
GCCCAAGAATTTGGATGGAGCTGCGTAGGGGCAAGGTTACAAGACCATAACACCTCGGACTCCAGGTCGGTAAAAGGAAGTCGGACACCCAGCTTAGAGAAAAAACAGTCATAAGCGTAAAAGAAGAGCTTCTCGGAACTATCTAGGGGCGGGAAGCACACTCTCTCCTCGGAATCCGGGGCTACTAGTTCATAATCCCTCTCAGACTCTCTATCTTCACATATGCTACATTGCCTACGAAACCTAGCTAAATACTCAGAATCTACCACAGAAGGGACTCTTAGAGGAACAGGATCTACCCAACCAAGACCACTTGGAATCTTGGTCGACATCGCTTGAAGAACCTTTCGAGACATAAAATTCTTGCCTACAAAGAAGAATGCAACAGCAAGCAAAAATCACATAAAAAGCAGACAGCGAAAACCCATTCAGCAAAACAAAGAAACAAAGATCTTTTAGAAGAAAATGCAGCAACCCGGAACAAAATACCAGAGAAAAGAGCCCCCCATATACAAAACAAACAAAGCAATGGCGGCGCCTCTTTTCGGGGCAACCCAGGCATAGGGAAAAGAAACAAACAAAGAGCCACACAAAAGAAACAGAAGCATATGTGCACAAGAAAAGAGAAGGGAACAAACCTGGAAGAAAGAAACGAGGACAACGAGCTCCGAAGCAAGGAGAACGGAACGACGGCGCAGAGGAAACCCCGGAAAGACACGCGGAAAGATTCGGGGAAGAAGAACAAAGAAAAAAGAAGCGGTACTCGAAAAAGGAGATGGCAAAACTTAGAAAAACAGGAAGGGAACAGAATAAACGAAGAAAAAAGGAAGGGAGCAAATAAATAATGCCTTCACAGAGCCCGAACAGAAATCGAGGAGAAACGGTAAAAAGCAATAAATGCTGAAACGGCCATTTTTTGAATTTTCAAAAACTACTATACCCGAGCTCGACCTCTCAAAAAGGACGAACTCGGGCAGGGGCACTGTTCATACCCTGACCGAGCTCCCCAACTCGGCAAGTTCATAGAAGGTCCGACCTCGCCCTAAGGCCCACACCTAAAGGTCGGACCTCGGACCATAAAGCAAGGAAGGCCCATCAAAAGGAACGCAGCCCAAAACCTAAAGGCCGAAAAGGCCTAGAAAGGGCGGTTCCACAAAAGATAGAGATAAAACTCCCAAAAGATAAGATAAGATAAGAATATCTTATCCAGGG
>NC_029776.3:72522096-72522649 GCF_000817695.3 Arachis duranensis | reverse complement strand
GGAAGCTTTTGCCTTCCCTTTCCTCTTTCTAGAGGTTTCTCCGGCCTTGGATGCCATAAATGGTTATGGAAAAACAAAAAGCAATGCTTTTACCACACCAAACTTAAAATGTTTGCTCGTCCTCGAGCAAAAGAAGAAAGAAGAGAGTAGAAGAAGAAGAAATGGAGGAGATGGAGAGGGCTTTGTGTTCGGCCAAAAGGGAGAAGAAGTAGTGTTTAAGGTGTGTGAAAATGAAGGAGTGAAGGAGGATTTATATAGGAGAGGGGGAGAGAGATGTTCGGCCATTTGAGGGTGGGTTTGGGTGGGAAAGTGGTTTGAATTTGAATGGTGAGGTAGGTGGGGTTTTATGAAGGATGGATGTGAGTGGTGAAGGGTTTTTGGGGAAGAGGTGTTGAGGTGATTGGTGAAGAAGAGAGAGAGTGGTAGGGTAGGTGGGGATCCTATGGGGTCCACAGATCCTGAGGTGTCAAGAAAAAGTCATCCCTGCACCAAATGGCATGCAAAATCACGTTTTGTGCCATTTCTAGCGTTAAACGCCGGGCTGGTGCCCATT
>NC_029776.3:72521835-72521996 GCF_000817695.3 Arachis duranensis | reverse complement strand
TCCTTAGGTGTCAAGGAAAAGTCATCCCTGCACCAAATGGCATTCAAAAACACGTTTTGTGCCATTTCTGGCGTTAAACGCAGGGCTGGTGCCCATTTCTAGCGTTTAACGCCAGCATCTTGCCCCTTTCTGGCGTTTAACGCCAGTCTGGTGCCCCTTTT
>NC_029776.3:72520933-72521695 GCF_000817695.3 Arachis duranensis | reverse complement strand
CCTCCAGGGTGTGCTGTTTTTCTTCCTGTTTTTCATTCTGTTTTTGCTTTTTTTTCATTGATTTTGTGACTTCTTATGATCATCAACCTACAAAAGACAATAAAAAACAAAAGAAAATAGTTAATTATAAAACATTGGGTTGCCTCCCAACAAGCGCTTCTTTATTGTCATTAGCTTGACAGAGGAATCTCATGGAGCCTCAGAATTGCTCAGAGCCATGTTGGAACCTCCCAACACCAAACTTAGAGTTTGAATGTGGGGGTTCAACACCAAACTTAGAGTTTGGTTGTGGCCTCCCAACACCAAACTTAGAGTTTGCCTGTGGGGGCTCTGTCTGGCTCTGTTTTGAGAGAAGCTCTTCATGCTTCCTCTCCATGATGACAGAGGGATATCCTTGGGCCTTAAACACCAAGGATTCTTCATTCACTTGAATGATCAACTCTCCTCTATCAGGATCAATCACAGCCTTTGCTGTGGCTAGGAAGGGTCTGCCAAGGATGATGGATTCATCCATGCACTTCCCAGTTTCTAGGACTATAAAATCAGTAGGGATGTAATGGTCTTCCACTTTAACCAGAACATCCTCTACAAGTCCATAGGCTTGTTTTCGTGAATTGTCTGCCATCTCTAGTGAGATTTTTGCAGCTTACACCTCAAAGATCCCTAGCTTCTCCATTACAGAGAGAGGCATGAGGTTTACACTTGACCCTAAGTCACACAGAGCCTTCTTGAAGGTCATGGTGCCTATGGTACAAGGTATGA
>NC_029776.3:72516103-72516836 GCF_000817695.3 Arachis duranensis | reverse complement strand
TCATTGAATCCTACTCAGAATACCACAGACAAGGTTAGACCTTTCTTATTCTCTTGAATGCTGCCATCAGTTCTCGCCTATACCACGAAGACTCTGATCTCACGGAATGGCTGGCTCGTTTGTTAGGTGAGCACTCGGTTGTCAGGCGATCAACCATGCATCGTGCAATCAGGAATCCAAGAGATATTCACTAGAGCCTTGGTTACTTGTAGAACAGAAGTGGTTGTTAGTTACTTTGTTCATGGGTGAGAATGATGATGAGTGTCACGGATCATCACATTCATCAAGTTGAAGAACAAGTGATATCTTAGAACAAGAACAAGCGGAATTGAATAGAAGAACAATAGTAATTGCATTAATACTCGAGGTACAGCAGAGCTCCACACCTTAATCTATGGTGTGTAGAAACTCCACCGTTGAAAATACATAAGCATAAGGTCTAGGCATGGTCGAATGGCCAGCCTCCCAAAGAGGGTTCAATCATAAAAACATGATCAAAAGATCCAAAGATCGAAAGACTCCCAAATACAATAGTCAAAGGTCCTACTTATAGAAAACTAGTAGCCTAAGGTGTACAGAAATGAGTAAATGACATAAAAAAATCCACTTCCGGGCCCACTTGGTGTGTGCTTGGGCTGAGAAATGAAGCATTTTCGTGTAGAGACTCTTCTTGGAGTTAAACGCCAGCTTTTATGCCAGTTTGGGCGTTTAACTCCCATTTTGGTGCCAGTTC
>NC_029776.3:72507154-72514943 GCF_000817695.3 Arachis duranensis | reverse complement strand
GTTCTACCTTCGATTGGGTGAATATCTCTTGGATTCTTTAACCGGAATCTTCGTGGTATAGGCGAGAACTGATGGCAGCATTCAAGAGAATTCGGAAGGTCTAACCTTGTCTGTGGTATTCTGAGTAGGATTCAATGATTGAATGACTGTGACGTGCTTCTAACTCCTAGCAGGCGGGGCGTTAGTGACAGACGCAAAAGAATCGATGGATTCTATTCCGGCCTGACCGAGAACCGACAGCTGAATTCCGCGTGCTGTGACAGAGCATATGCAATCGTTTTCACTGAGAGGATGGGAGGTAGCCATTGACAACGGTGAAACCCTACACAAGCTTGCCATGGAAAGGAATGAGAAGGATTGGATGAAGACAGTAGGAAAGCAGAGAGACGGAAGGGAAGGCATCTTCATGCGCTTATCTGAAGTTCCTACCAATGAATTACATAAGTTTCTCTATCTTTACCTTTGTGTTATTTTCGTTCATCACCATTACCATTTGAGTTTGCCTGACTAAGATTTACAAGATGACCATAGCTTGCTTCAATACTAACAATCTCCGTGGGATCGACCCTTACTCGCGTAAGGTTTATTACTTGGACGACCCAGTGCACTTGCTGGTTAGTTGTGCGAAGTTGTGTAATGCCATGGTATTGAGCTACCAAGTTTTTGGGGCTCATGACCGGGGATTATGAGAGTTGTGAAAAAGTATTGTTCACAATTTCGCGCACCAAAAGGTCCAGGCATGGTCGTGAGGCCAGTCCCCAAAATGTGATCAAAGGATCAAAAGAGAATCCAAAGATGATAATACAATAGTAAAAAGTCCTATTTATACTAGACTAGCTACTAGGGTTTACAAAAATAAGTCTAAGTGCAAAAATCCACGTCCGAGGCCCACTTTGGTGTGTGCTTGGGCTGAGCTTCAGATATACACGTGCAGAGGCTTCTCTTGGGGTTAAACGCCAAGTTGTAACGTGTTTTTGGCGTTTAACTCTGGTTTGTGACGTGTTTCTGGCGTTTTACTCCAGAATGCAGCAGAAAATTGGTGTTGAGTTTGCGTCATCTAAACTCGAATAAAGTATAAACTATTATATATTTCTGGAAAGACCTGGATGTCTACTTTCCAACGCAATTAAGAGCGCGCCATTTAAAGTTCTATAGCTCTAGAAAAGCCATTTCGAGTGCAGCAAGGTCAGAATCCAACAGCATCTGTAGTCCTTTTTTAGCCTCCTATAAGATTTTTTCTCAGGTCCCTCAATTTCAGCCAGAAAATACTTGAAATCACAGAAAAACACACAAGTCCAGAAATGTGAATTTTGCATAAAAACTAATAAAAACATCCCTAAAAGTAGCTAGATCCTACTATAAACTACCTAAAAATAATGGCAAAAAGCGTATAAATTATCCGCTCATCACAACACCAAACTTAAATTGTTGCTTGTCCCCAAGCAACTAAAAATCAAATAGGATAAAAAGAAGAGAATATACTATAAATCCCAAAATATCAATGAATATTAGTTCTAATTAGATGAGTGGGACTTGTAGCTTTTTGCTTCTGAACAGTTTTGGCATCTCACTTTATCCTTAGAAGTTTAGAATGATTGGCATCCATAGGAACTCAAAGTTCAGATAGTGTTATTGATTCTCCTAGTTAAGTATGTTGATTCTTGAACACAGCTACTTTTATGAGTCTTGGTTGTGGCCCTAAGCACTTTGTTTTCCAATATTACCACCGGATACATAAATGCCACAGACACATGACTGGGTGAACCTTTTCAGATTGTGACTCAGCTTTGCTAAAGTCCCTAGTTAGAGGTGTCCAGAGCTCTTAAGCACACTCTTTTTGGTTTGGATCACGACTTTAACCACTCAGTCTCAAGCTTTTCACTTGGACTTACATGCCACAAGCACATGGTTAGGGACAACTTAATTTAGCCGCTTAGGCCTGGATTTTATTTCCTTGGGCCCTCCTATCCATTGATGCTCAAAGCCTTGGATCCTTTTTACCCTTGCCTTTTGGTTTTAAGGGCTATTGGCTTTTTCTGCTTGCTTTTTTTTCTTTTTTTCGTAAGCTTATTCTTTTTTACTGCTTTTCTTGCTTCAAGAATCAATTTCATGATTTTTCAGATTATCAATAACATTTCTCTTTTTCATCATTCTTTCAAGAGCCAACAATTTTAACATTTATAAACAACAAGATAAAAAATATGCACTGTTCAAGCATTCATTCAGAAAACAAAAAGTATTGTCACCATATTAATATAGTTAAACTAATTTCAAGGATGAATTCAAAACTCATGTACTTCTTGTTCTTTTTTTTAAAAGCATTTTTCATTTAAGAAAGGTGAAGGATTCATGGAATTATTCATAGCCTTAAGACATAGTTACTAAATACTAATGATCATGTAGTAAAGACTCAAAACATAGACAAACATATAGCATAAAATCGAAAAACAGAGAGATAAAAACAAGGAAGTTAAGGAATGAGTCCACCTTAGTGAGGGTGGCACCTTCTTTTTGAAGGTCCAATGGTGTCTTTGAGCTCCTCTATGTCTCTTCCTTGCCTTTGTTGCTCCTCCCTCATAGCTCTTTGATCTTCTCTAATCTCATTGAGAATGATGGAGTGCTCTTGGTGTTCCACCCTTAATTGGTTTATGTTATCACTCAATCCTTCTAGAGAAGTGTTGAGTTGTTCCCAATAGTTGTTTGGAGGAAAATGCATCCCTTGAGGCATCTCAGGAATTTCTTGATGATGAGCTTCCTCATGTGTCTCTTGAGATCCATGAATAGGCTCTCTTGTTTGCTCCATCCTCTTCTTAGTGATGGGCTTGTCCTCTTCAATGAGAATGTCTCCTTCTATGACAACTTCAGCTAAGTTGCATAGATGGCAAATGAGATGAGGAAAAGCTAGCCTTGCCAAGGTAGAGGGCTTTTCGGCTACTTTGTAGAGTTCTAGAGAGATAACTTCATGAACTTCTACTTCCTCTCCAATCATGATGCTATGGATCATGATGGCCCAATCCACAGTTACTTCGGATCGGTTGCTAGTGGGGATGATGGAGCGTTGGATAAACTCCAACCATCCTCTAGCCACAGGCTTAAGGTCTAGTCTTCTCAATTGAACCAGCTTACCTTTTGAGTCTCTTTTCCATTGAGCTCCTTCTACACATATGTCCATGAGGACTTGATCCAACCTTTGATCAAAGTTAACCCTTCTAGTGTGGGGGCATGCGTCTTCTTTCATCATAGGCAAGTTGAACGCCAACCTTACAATCTCCGGACTGAAGTCTAAGCATTTTCCCTGAACCATTGTAAGCCAATTCTTTGGGTTTGAGTTCATGCTTTGATCATGGTTCCTAGTGATCCATGCGTTTGCATAGAACTCTTGAACCGTTAAGATTCTGACTTGTTGAATGGGATTGGAGAGAAATTTCCATCCTCTTCTTCAAATCTCTTGTCAGATCTCCGGATATTCGCCCTTTTTGAGCTTAAAAGGGACCTTAGGGATCACCTTTTTCTTGGCCATAACTTCATAGAAGTGGTCTTGATGGGCTTTTGAGATGAATCTCTCCATCTCCCATGACTCAAAGGTGGAAGCAATTGCCTTCCCTTTCCTCCTTCTTGAGGTTTCTCTGGCCTTAGGTGCCATCAATGGTTATGGAAAAACAAAAAAGCTATGCTTTTACCACACCAAACTTAGAATGATGCTCGTCCTCGAGCAAAAGAAGAAAGAATAGAAGAAGAAGAAGAAGAAGATATGGAGGAGAGGGAGAGAGGTGTGGGTTTTGGTTATTTAGGGTGGGAAAGAGAATTTGAATTTGAAGGTAGGTGGGGTTTATGGGGAAGAGTGGATGGATGTGATTGGTGAAGGGGTAATGGGAAGAGAGATTGAGGTGATTGGTGAAGGAGTAATGGGGAAGAGAGATTGAGGTGATTGGTGAAGGGTATAGTGTTGTTGGATTGTGTGAAGAAGAGAGAAGTGGGGTAGGTGGGGATCCTGTGGGGTCTTCAGATCTTGAGGTGATCCTGTGGGATCCACAGATCTTAAGGTGTCAAGGATTTCTCATCCCTACATCTTTTAGGCATGTAAAATGCCCTATGTATGCAATCCTGGCATTTAACACCAGACTGCAGCTTGTTTCTGGCGTTAAACTCCCAAATGTAGCCTGTTTCTGGTGTTTAACACCAGCCCGATACTTATTTCTGGCGTTAAACGCCAGCTTTGTGCTTGTTTCTGGCGTTAAACACCAGACAGATGCTTGTTTCTGGCGTTTAAACGCCAGACAGCTTTTCCTCCAGGGTGTGCTTTTTCTTCTACTGTTTTTTATTCTGTTTTTAATTTTTGCAATTGTTTTGTGACTCCACATGATCATAAACCTAATAAAACATAAACGAACAATAGAAATATAGATAAATAAAAATTGGGTTGCCTCCCAATAAGCGCTTCTTTAATGTCAATAGCTTGACAGTGAGCTCTCATGGAGCTTCACAGATGTTCAGAGCATGATGAGGGCCTTCCAACACCAAACTTAGAGTTTGAATGTGGGGGCTTCTCAACACCAAACTTAGAGTTTGGTTGTGGCCTCCCAACACCAAACTTAGAGTTTGATTGTGGGGGCTTTGTTTGACTCTGTATTGAGAAAAGCTTATTGTGCCTCTTTTCCATGGTTGTCGAGGAAGATCCTTGAGCTTTAAACACAAGGTAGTCCCCATTCAATTGAAGGACTAGCTCTCCTCTGTCAACATCAATCACAGCTCCTACTGTGGCTGGGAAGGGTCTTCCAAGGATGATGCAATCATCCTCATCCTTCCCAGTGTCTAGGATTATGAAATCAGCAGGGATGTAAAGGCCTTTAACTTTTACTAACACGTCCTCTACCAATCTATAAGCTTGTTTATTGACTTGTCTGCCATCTCTAATGAGATTCTTGTAGCTTGTACCTCAAAGATCCCCAGTTTCTCCATTACAGAGAGTGGCATAAGATTTATATACTTGACCTCAGGTCATATAGAGCCTTTTCAAAGGTCATGGTGCCTATGGTACAGGGTATTAAGAATTTACCAGGATCTTGTTTCTTTTAAGGTAAAGTTTGCTGAACCCATGTATTTAGTTTACTAATGAGCAAGGGAGGTTCATTCATGATGGCTCCTAGATATTGAGCAACTTGCTCTTCAGTTACATCTTCATTTTCTTCAGAGGAAGAATAGTTCTCAGAGCTTATGAATGGCAGAAGGAAGTTTAATAGAATCTCTATGGTCTCTATATGAGCCTCAGATTCCTTTAGGTCCTCAATAGGGAACTCCTTTCTGTCTGGAGGACGTCCAATGAGGTCTTCCTCATTGGGATTCGCGTCCTCCCCTTCCTCTTTGGATTCGGCCATTTTGATTATATCAATGGCCTTGCACTCTCTTTTTGGATTCTCTTCTATATTGCTTGGTAGAGTACTAGGAGGAGTTTCAGTGATTTTCTTACTCAGCTGACCCACTTGTGCCTCCAAGTTTCTAATGGAGGACCTTATTTCATTCATGAAATTTAAAGTGGCCTTAGATATATCAGAGACTATGTTTGCTAAGTTAGAGGGGCTCTGCTCAGAATTCTCTGTCTGTTGCTGAGAAGATGATGGAAAAGGCTTGCTATTGCTAAACCTGTTTCTTCCACCATTATTAAAGCCTTGTTGAGGCTTTTGTTGATCTTTTCATGAGAAATTTGGATGATTTATCTATGAGAGATTATAGGGGTTTCCATAGGCTTTACCCATGTAATTCAGCTCTGCCATTGCAGGGTTCTCAGGATCATAAGCTTCTTCTTCAGAAGATGCCTCTTTAGTACTGTTGGATGCATTTTGCAATCCATTCAGACTCTGAGAAATCATGTTGACTTGTTGGGTCAATATTTTGTTCTGGGCTAGTATGGCATTCAGAGCATCGATTTCAAGAACTCCCTTCTTCTGAGGTGTCCCATTACTCACAGGATTCCTCTCAGAGGTGTACATGAATTGGTTATTTGTAACCATATCAATTAGTTCTTGAGCTTCTGCAGGCATTTTCTTTAGGTGAATGGATCCACCTGCAGAATGGTCCAGTGACATATTAGAGAACTCAGATAGACCATCATAGAATATCTCTAAAATGGTCCACTCTGAAAGCATGTCAGAAGGAAATTTTTTGGTCAACTGCTTGCATCTTTCCCAAGCTTCATAGAGGGATTCACCATCTTTTTGCCTGAAGGTCTGAACATCCACTCTAAGCTTGCTCAGCTTTTGAGGAGGAAGGAACTTGGCCAAGAAGGCCGTGACCAGCTTATCCCAAGAGTCTAGGCTATCTTTAGGTTGTGAGTCCAACCATGTTCTAGCTCTGTCTCTTACAGCAAAAGGGAAAAGTATAAGCCTGTAGACCTCGGGATCAACCCCATTGGTCTTAACAGTATCACAGATCTGCAAGAACTCAGTTAAAAATTGATATGGATCTTTTGATGGAAGTTCATGAAACTTGCAGTTCTGTTGCATTAGAGCAACTAGTTGAGACTTCAGCTCAAAATTGTTTGCTCCAATGGCAGGGATTGAGATGCTTCTTCCATAAAAATTGGAAGTAGGTGTAGTATAATCACCAAACATCCTCCTTGTATTATTGTTGTTGTCATTATTTTTGGCTGCCATCTCCTCTTCTTTTTCAAAAATTTCTGTAAGATTTTTTCTGGATTGTTGTATTTTAGCTTCTCTTAGTTTCTTCTTCAGAGTTCTTTCAGGTTCAGGATCTGCTTCAACAAGAATGTTCTTGTCCTTGCTCCTGCTCCTATGAAAAAAAAGGGAACAGAAAATAATAATAGGGATCCTCTTTACCACAGTAGAGAGATTTCTTTATGTGAGTAGAAGAAGAAAAGAATAGAAGAAGGAGGAGAAAAATTTGAACACAGAGGAGAAGAGAGGGTTCGAACTTTTAGATAAAGAGAAGAGTTAGTAAATGAATAAATAAATAGAAGGAGGTGAGAGAGAGGAGTTTTCGAAAATTGTTTTTGAAAAATGGTTAGTGATTTTCGAAAATTAAGAGAAGAAATAAAATCAAAATTAAAATTTGAAACAATTAGTTAATTAAAAGAATTTTGAAAAAATGGATGGTGATTTTCGAAAGTTAGAAAGAGAAAAGTGGTTAGGTGGTTTTGAAAAAATAAGAAATAAACAAAAATTTAATTAGTTAGTTGAAAAAGATTTGAAAATCAATTTTGAAAAGATAAGGAGTTAGAAAAGATTTTTGAAATTGATTTTGAAAAAGATATGATTTGAAAAAGATATGATTAAAAGATATGATTGAAAAGATATTTTGAAAAATATTTGAAAAGGAAATTAAAAATATTTGATTTTTAAAATTAAAATTGATTACTTGACTAACAAGAAACTAAAAGATATGATTCTAGAATTTAAAGACTGAACCTTTGATGAGCGGATAATTTATACGCTTTTTGGCATTGTTTTTAGGTAGTTTTTAGTAAGTTTAAGCTACTTTCAGGGATGTTTTCATTAGTTTTTATGTTAAATTAACATTTCTGGACTTTACTATGAGTTTGTGTGTTTTTCTGTGATTCCAGGTAATTTCTGGCTGAAATTAAGGGACTTGAGCAAAACTCTGAAAAAGGCTGACAAAAGGACTGCTGATGCTGTTGGAATCTGATCTCCCTGCACTCGAAATGGATTTTCTGGAGCTACAGAACTTCAAATGGCGCGCTTTCAACGGCGTTTGAAATTAGACATCCAGAGCTTTCCAGCAATATATAATAGTCCATACTTTATTCGGAAATTGA
>NC_029776.3:72504004-72506476 GCF_000817695.3 Arachis duranensis | reverse complement strand
TACATACAGCTTGCCATGGAAAGGAGTAGGAAGGATTGGATGAATGTAATAAGAAAATAGAGATACGAGAGGAGCACAGCATCTTCACACACTTATCTGAAATTTCCACTATTGCTTTACATAAGTATTTCTATCCCTTTTTATTTTCTATTTATTTATTAATTTTCGAACTCACTATAAACCAATTTAATCTACCTAACTGAGATTTACAAGGTGACCATAGCTTGCTTCATACCAACAATCTCTGTGGGATCGACCCTTACTCACGTAAGGTATTACTTGGATGACCCAGTACACTTGCTGGTTAAGTTGAACGGAGTTGTGTCCACACGTAGTTGAAAAAGCAATGAATTTTACAAAATACAATAACAAAGGAATCACAATTTCGTCCACCAGGTTTTTGGCGCCGTTGCCGGGGATTATTTGAATTACAATTACGTCCAACTACAGCACCAAGTTGATCCGGCAACAACACCAAGTTTTTGGCGCCGTTGCCGGGGATTGTTCGAGTATGGACAACTGACGGTTCATCTTGTTGCTCAGATTAGGTAATTTTCTTTTCAAAAATCTTTTTCAAAATTTTTCTTTTCTTTTTCGTTTTTACAAAAAAATTAGAAAATCATAAAAATCAAAAATATTTTGTGTTTCTTGTTTGAGTCTTGTGTTAATTTTTAAGTTTGGTGTCAATTGCATGCTTTTAAAATTTTTCTTGGATTTTTTCGAAAATTCCATGCATTCATAGTGTTCTTCATGATCTTCAAGTTGTTCTTGACAAGTCTTCTTGTTTGATCTTGATGATTTCTTGTTTTGTGTTGTTTGTTGTTTTTGATACGCATTTTTCGTTTGTTAGAGTCCATGCATTAAAGATTTGTTAGAGTCCATGCATTAAAGTTTGGTTTCTTGCATGTTTTCTTTGCATCAAAATTTTTCAAAAATATGTTCCTGATGTTCATCATGATCTTCAATGTGTTCTTGGTGTTCATCTTGACATTCATAGTGTTCTTGCATGCATTATGTGTTTGATCCAAAATTTTCATGTTTTGGGTCATGTTTGTGTTTTTCTTTCTCATAATTAAAATTTCAAAAATCAAAAAAATATCTTTACCTTATTTCCCTCCAAATTTTCAAAATTTTGGGTTGACTTGGTCAAAAATTTTTAAAATTAGTTATTTCTTACAAGTCAAGTCAAAATTTCAATTTTAAAAATCTTATCTTTTCAAAATCTTTTTTTCAAAAATTATATCTTTTTTATTTTTTCTATTTTTCGAAAATTTCAAAAATCTTTTCAAAATATTTTCAAAATCTTTTTCTTATCTTTACACCTAATTTTTGAAAATTAGCTAACAATTAATGTGATTGGTTCAAAAATTTGAAGTTTGTTACTTTCTTGTTAAGAAAGGTTCAATCTTTAAGCTCTAGAATTTTATCTTGTAGTTTCTTGTTAGTTAAGTCATTTTAAAAATTAGATCTTTTTATCTTTTATCTTATCTCTTTCAAAAATTTTATCTTTTTCAAAATTTGATTTCAAAATATCTCATCTAACTTCTTATCTTCTTATCTTTTCAAATTTGATTTCAAATCTTTTTCAATCAACTAACTAACTTTTTGTTTGTTTCTTATCTTTTTCAAAACCAACTAACTACTTTTACCTCTCTAATTTTCAAAAATATCTCATCTCTTTTTCAAAAAACTCGTTTTTTGTTTTAAATTTTAATTTTAATCTTATCTTATCTCTAATTTTCGAAAATTACTAACCCCTTTTTAAAATTATTTTCGAAAATCTCCATCTCTTTTCTTATTCTATTTATTTATTTAATTACTAACACTTCTCTTCACCCCTCTCCATCTAAATATCCGAACCCACTCTTCTTCATTCTTCTCCCCTTTCTTCTTCTACTAACATAAAGGAATCTCTATACTGTGACATAGAGGATTCCTCTTTCTTTTCTTGTTTTCTTCTCTTTCATATGAGCAAGAACAAGGAAAAAGGCACTCTTATTGAAATTGATCCAGAACCTGAAAGGACTCTGAAGAGAAAATTAAGAGAAGCTAAGTTACAACATTCCAGAAACAACATTTCAGAAATTTTCGAACAAGAGAAGGAGATGTCAGCCGAAAATAATAATAATGCAAGGAGAATGCTTGGTGACTTCACAAAGCCAACGTCCAAGTTTGATGGAAGAAGCATCTCCATTCCTGCCGCCAACGTCCAAATTTGATGGAAGAAGCATCTCTATTCCTGCCATTGGAGCCAATAATTTTGAGCTGAAACCTCAGCTAGTTGCCTTAATGCAACAAAACTGCAAGTTTTATAGACTTCCATCTGAAGATCCTTATTAGTTTTTAACTGAGTTCTTGCAAATCTGTGAGACTGTAAAGACGAATGGAGTTGATCCTGAAGTCTACAGACTCATGCTTTTTCCTTTTGCTGTAAGAGACAGAGCTAGAACATGGTTGGATTCACAACCTAAA
>NC_029776.3:72501830-72503761 GCF_000817695.3 Arachis duranensis | reverse complement strand
CAAGTCAACATGATCTCTCAAAGTCTGAATGGATGGCAACATGCATCCAACAGTACTAAAGAGGCAGCTTCTGAAGAAGCTTATGATCCTGAGAACCCTGCAATGGCAGAGGTTAATTACATGGGTGAACCTTATGGAAACACTTATAATCCATCATGGAGAAATCATCCAAATTTCTCATGGAAGGATCAACAAGAGCCTCAACAAGGCTTTAACAATGGTGGACGCAATAGGCTAAGCAATAGCAAGCCATATCCATCATCTTCTCAGCAACAGACAGAGAATCCTGAACAAAACATTTCTAATTTAGCCAATCTAGTCTCTGATCTGTCAAAGGCCACTTTCAGTTTCATGAATGAAACAAGATCTTCCATCAGAAATCTGGAGGCACAAGTGGGCCAGCTGAGTAAGAAAGTCAGTGAAACTCTTCCCAGTATTCTCCCAAGCAATACAGAAGAGAATCCAAAAGGAGAATGCAAGGCCATTGATTTAATCAATGTGGCCGAATGCACAAGGGAGGAGGAGGACGAAAATCCTAGTGAGGAAGACCTCCTGGGACGTCCTTCAAGGAAGAAGGAGTTTCCTATTAAGGATCCAAAGGAATCTGAGGCTCATATAGAGGCCATAGAGATTCCATTAAATCTCCTTCTACCAGTCATAGAGCCTCCACAGTCAAACTCTAAGTTTGGTGTTGTGAGGCCACAACCAAACTCTAAGTTTGGTGTTAAGATCCCATATCCAAACTCTAAGTTTGGTGTTGGGACTATACAACATTGACCTGATCACCTTGTGGCTCCATGAGAGCCACTGTCAAGCTATTGACATTAAAGAAGTGCTTGTTAGGAGGCAACCCAATTTTATTTATCTAATTTTTATTTTATTTTATTGTTATTTTATGTTTTATTAGGTACATGATCATGAGGAGTCACGAAAAAAATATAAAAATTAAAAACAGAATAAAAAACAGCAGAAGAAAAAAATCACACCCTGGAGGAAGCACAGGCTGGCGTTCAACGCCAGTAAGATGCATCTGGCCGGCGTTCAACGCCAGAACAGAGCATCAACCTGGCGCTGAACGCCAGAAACAAGCAACATTCTGGCGCTGAACGCCAGAAATGTGCCTAGAGAAGAAAAGCTGGCGCTGAACGCCAGTAACAAGCATGAAACTGGCGTTCAACGCCAAAAACATGCTTTACATGGGCGTTGAACGCCCATAACGTGCACCAATGGGCGTTTAAACGCCAGAATGGTGTGTAAAGGCATTTTACATGCCTATTTGGTGCAGAGATGGAATTCCTTGACACCTCAGGATCTGTGGGCCCCACAGGATCACCTCAGGATCTGTAGACCCCACAGGATCCCCACCTACTATATTCCCACCTTACCTCCTAATCCTATTTTTGTGATTACTCTTCCCCATGTCACACTTCCTAACACTCTTCACCAATCACCTCAATTCCTCTTCCCAATCACCCCCTTCACCACTCAAATCCATCCACTCTTCCCCATAAACCCCACCTACTTTCAAAAATTCAAAAACATTTTCCCACCCATTCCCACCCTAAATGGCCGAATACACACTACCCCCTCTCCCTATATATACCCTTTCATTCTACTTCATTTTCACACAACACAACCCCCCTTCTTTACCTTGGCCGAACCCACATCTCTCCCTCTCTACCATATTCTCTTCTTCTTCTTCTTCTCTTCTTTCTTCTATTGCTCGAGGACGAGCAATATTTTAAGTTTGGTGTGGTCAAAGCACAATCTTTTTTGTTTTCCACTACCATCAATGGCACCTAAGGCCGGAGAATCCTGTAGAAAAGGAAAAGGGAAGACTCCACCTCCGAGTCATGGGAGATGGAAAGATTCATCTCCAAGAGCCATCAAGACCACTTCTATGATGTTGTGGCAAAGAAGAAGGTGATCCC
>NC_029776.3:72501194-72501640 GCF_000817695.3 Arachis duranensis | reverse complement strand
TAGGAACCATGATCAAAGTATGAACCCGAATCCAATGAATTATCTCACAATGGTTCGGGGGAAATACTTAGATTTTAGTCCGGAAAATGTGAGGTTGGCGTTTCACTTACCCATGATGCAAGGAGATGAACGCCCCTATACTAGAAGGGTCAACTTTAATCAAAGGTTAGACCAAGTCCTAATGGACATATGTGTGGAAGGAGCTCAATGGAGAATAGACTCCAAAGGCAAGCCAGTTCAACTAAGAAGACTGGACCTCAAGCCTGTAGCTAGAAGATGGTTGGAGTTCATTCAACGCTCCATCATTCTTACTAGCAACCGATCTGAAGTTACTGTGGATCGGGCCATCATGATTCATAGCATCATGATTGGAGAGGAAGTAGAAGTTCATGAGGTTATCTCCAATGAAATCTACAAAATAGCCGACAAGTCCTCCACCATGGCAC
>NC_029776.3:72500358-72500648 GCF_000817695.3 Arachis duranensis | reverse complement strand
GAATAAATTCCATTAATCCTTCACCTCTCTTAAATGAAAAATGTTTTAATTCAAAAGAACAAGAAGTACATGAATTTCGAAATTATCCTTGAAATTAATTTAATTATATTGATGTGGTGACAATACTTTTTGTTTACTGAATGAATGCTTGAACAGTGCATATTTTTGATCTTGTTATTTATGAATGTTAAAACTGTTGGCTCTTGAAAGAATGATGAACAAAGAGAAATGTTATTGATGATCTGAAAAATCATGAAATTGATTCTTGAAGCAAGAAAAAGTAGTGAATG
>NC_029776.3:72499681-72500029 GCF_000817695.3 Arachis duranensis | reverse complement strand
ACTGGGGACTCTAGCAAAGCTGAGTCACAATCTGAAAAGGTTCACCCAGTCATGTGTCTGTGGCATTTATGTATCCGGTGGTAATACTGGAAAACAAAATGCTTAGGGCCACGACCAAGACTCATAAGTAGCTGTGTTCACGAATCAACATGCTCAACTAGCAAAGTCAATAACACTATCCGAAATTCTAAGTTCCTAGAGAAGCCAATCATTCTAAACTTCAAAGGAAAAAGTGAGATTCCAAAACTGTTCAGAAGCAAAATGCTACAAGTCCCGCTCATCTAATTATAATTAATATTCATTGATATTCTGGAATTTATAGTATATTCTCTTCTTTTTATCCTAATA
>NC_029776.3:72499221-72499490 GCF_000817695.3 Arachis duranensis | reverse complement strand
TTTATGTTAAATTCACATTTCTGGACTTTACTATGAGTTTGTGTGTTTTTTTGTGATTTCAGGTAATTTCTGGCTGAAATTAAGGGACTTGAGCAAAACTCTGAAAAAGGCTGACAAAAGGACTGCTGATGCTATTGGAATCTGACCTTCCTGCACTCGAAATGGATTTTCTGGAGCTACAAAACTCCAAATGGCGCGCTCTTAACGGCGTTGGAAAGTAGACATCCAGAGCTTTCCAGAAATATATAATAATCCATACTTTATTTGGG
>NC_029776.3:72494449-72498771 GCF_000817695.3 Arachis duranensis | reverse complement strand
TACATACAGCTTGCCATGGAAAGGAGTAGGAAGGATTGGATGAATGTAATAAGAAAATAGAGATACGAGAGGAGCACAGCATCTTCACACACTTATCTGAAATTCCCACTATTGCTTTACATAAGTATTTCTATCCCTTTTTATTTTCTATTTATTTATTAATTTTCGAACTCACTATAAACCAATGTAATCTGCCTAATTGAGATTTACAAGGTGACCATAGCTTGCTTCATACCAACAATCTCTGTGGGATTGACCCTTACTCACGTAAGGTATTACTTGGATGACCCAGTACACTTGCTGGTTAAGTTGAACGGAGTTGTGTCCACACGTAGTTGAAAAAGCAATGAATTTTACAAAATACAATAACAAAGGAATCACAATTTCGTCCACCAACCTTTCTTAACAAGAAAGTAACAAACTTCAAATTTTTGAATCAATCACATTAATTGTTAGTAAAGTTTTCGAAAATTTGAAATGAAATTAAGAAAAAAATTTTGAAAAACAAATTTTTTTTTGAAATTTTCGAAAATATTGAGAAAAAGTGAAAAGAGATTTGATTTTTGAAAAAGATTTTGAAAAGATAGGATTTTAAAAATTGAAATCTTGATTTGACTAACAAGAAACAACTAATTTTAAAAATTTTTGACTAAGTCAACCCAAAGATTTTGAATTTTTGAATAAAATAAGGAAAAGACATTTTTTTTTATTTTTTAATTTTTAATGAAGAGAGAGAAAAACACAAATATGACCCAAAACATGAAAATTTTGGATCAAAACTAATGATGCATGCAAGAACACTATGAATGTCAAGATGAACACCAAGAACACTTTGAAGATCATGATGAACATAAAGAACATATTTTTGAAAAATTTCAAGAAAAGAAAAACGTGCAAGACACCAAACTTAGAAATTTTTAATGTTTAGACAATATGGATTAAAAAATGCATATGAAAAACAACAAAAGACACAAAACAAGAAAATATGAAGATCAAACAAGACTTACCAAGAACAACTTGAAGATCATGAAGAATGTAATGCATGAATTTTTCGAAAATATGCACAAATTTAAAAAAAAACATGCAATTGACACCAAACTTAAAAATTGACTCAAGACTCAAACAAAAAACACAAAATATTTTTTATTTTTATGATTTTATAATTTTTTGTATTTTTTTTGAAAATTATTTTTTTAAAAAAAAGAAAACAAAGAAAAAATTTTTTGAAAATTTTTTGAAAACTTTTTGGAAAACAAAATAAGAAGAAAATTACCTAATCTGAGCAACAAGATGAACCGTCAGTTGTCCAAACTCAAACAATCCCCGGCAATGGCGCCAAAAACTTGATAGGCAAAATTGTGACTCATACTTTTCACAACTCGAACAATTCCTAGCAATGGCTCCAAAAACTTGGTGCACAATACTATGGTTCACACACATTCTTCACAAGTTCGCACAACTAACCAGCAAGTGCACTGGGTCGTCCAAGTAATAAACCTTATGTGAGTAAGGGTCGATCCCACGGAGATTGTTGGTATGAAGCAAGCTATGGTCATCTTGTAAATCTTAGTCAAGCGGATTCTAATGGTTATAATGGTTTTCGAATATAAAGATAAATAAAGCATAAAATAGAGATAGAGATACTTATGTAATTCATTGGTGGGAATTCCAGATAATCGCATGAAGATACTGTGTTCCTTCTGAATCTCTGCTTTCCTACTGCTTTCATCCAATCATTCTTACCCCTTTCCATGGCAAGCTGTATGTTTGGGTTTCACCGGCGTCAATGGCTACCTCTCGTCCTCAGTGAAAATGGTCCAAATGCGCTGTCACCGCATGGCTAATCATCTGTAGGTTCTCGATCATGTTGGAATAGAATCCAGTGATTATTTTGCGTCTGTCACTACGCCCAACACTCGCGAGTTTGAAGCTCGTCACAGTCATCCCATCTCAGATCCTACTCGAAATATTACAGACAAGGTTTAGACTTTCCGGATCTTAGGAATGGCCGCCAATAATTCTAGCTTATACCACGAAGACTCCGATCTTTCGGAATGGAGGCTAAGAGATACGCGCTCAATCTAAGGTAGAACGGAAGTGGTTGTCAGGCACGCGTTCATAGGTGAGAATGATGATGAGTGTCATGGATCATCACATTCATCATGTTGAAGTGCAGCGAATATCTTAGAATAAGAATAAGCTGAATTGAATAGAAGAATAATAGTAATTGCATTAATACTCAAGGAACAGCAGAGCTCTACACCTTAATCTATGGTGCGTAGAAACTCCACCGTTGAAAATACATAAGTGATAAAGGTCTAGGCATGGCCATGAGGCCAGCCCCCAAAATGTGATCAAAGGATCAAAAGATAATCCAAAGATGATAATACAATAGTAAAAAGTCCTATTTATACTAGACTAGCTACTAGGGTTTACAGAAATAAGTCTAAGTGCAGAAATCCACTTCCGGGGCCCACTTTGGTGTGTGCTTGGGCTGAGCTTGAGCTTTACACATGCAGAGGCTTCTCTTGGGGTTAAACACCAAGTTGTAATGTGTTTTTGGTGTTTAACTCTGGTTTGTAACGTGTTTCTGGCGTTTTACTCCAAAATGCAGCATGGAACTGGCGTTGAACGCCAGTTTACATTATCTAAACTCGAATAAAGTATGGACTATTATATATTGCAAGAAAGCCCTGGCTGTCTACTTTCAACCATAATTAAGAGCGCACCATTTAAAGTTCTGTAGCTCCAAAAAAATCCATTTCGAGTTCAGGGAGGTCAGAATCCAATAGCATCTGTAGTCCTTTTTCAGCCTCCTATCAGATTTTTGCTCAAGTCCCTCAATTTCAGTCAGAAAATACCTGAAATCACAGAAAAACACACAAACTCATAGTAAAGTCCAGAAATGTGAATTTTGCATAAAAACTAATAAAAACATCACTAAAAGTAGCTAGATCCTACTGTAAACTACCTAAAAATAATGCCAAAAAGCGTATAAATTATCCGCTCATCACATACTCACATCCAACATTTTTCATCATGATTTATTTACCACATTCATTCATTAACTCATATATGCATCTCTGGCATACTCGCCATATTTTCACACTTACTTAATTAATCATAATCATTTAATCATCTATCATATTTTAGTAATAATTCTTATTTCATTTTCACTTACATTCATTCATTCATTCATTTATTCATTTTTACCTCTTCCTTCGTCAATAAAAAGCTTATTTCATCATACACCACACTCCACTACCCAAGGACCAAATATTAGGATTTAAAACAAAAGTTACCAAGGCTTGAAAGTTGAAGGAATGGTTTAAAAGTGCAATTTTATGTTCCAAAACAATAGGGGTTTGCATACGCGACCCCCTACCTGCATACGCGAGGAGTGTGGCTCGAAACAAAGGCTTGCATTGCGTGTTACCCTTCAGGTATGTGACCCTTCAAAATTTCACTTCTCGCGTACGCGTACAGTTACTCGTGTACCCAAGACACCAAACCCGTAGAGAATGGCTGCATCGCGTGCGAGGCTTGTGTACGTGATGAGCGGATAATTTGTATGCTTTTTGGCATTGTTTTTAGTATGTTTTTAGTATAATTTAGTTAGTTTTTAGTATATTTTTATTAGTTTTTAGCTAAAATTCACTTTTCTGGACTTTACTATGAGTTTGTGTGTTTTTCTGTGATTTCAGGTATTTTCTGGCTGAAATTGAGGGTCCTGAGCAAAAATCTGATTCCGAGACCAAAAAGGACTGCAGATGCTGTTGGATTCTGACCTCCCTGCACTCGAAGTGGATTTTCTGGAGCTACAGAAGCCCAATTGGCGCGCTCTCAACGGTGTTGGAAAATAGACATCCTGGGCTTTCCAGCAATGTATAATAGTCCATACTTTTCCCGAGATTTGATGGCCCAAACTAGCGTTCCAAATCAGCTCAAAACTGCCCGATGTTAAACGCCGGAACAGGCACAAGAATGGGAGTTAAACGCCCAAACTGGCACAAAAGCTGGCGTTTAACTCCAAGAAGAGTCTCTACACGAAAATGCTTCAATGCTCAGCCCAAGCACACACCAAGTGGACCCAGAAGTGGATTTTTACGTCATTTACTCATTTCTGTACACCCTAGGCTACTAGTTTACTATTAATAGGATCTTTTGACATTGTATCAGGACCTTTTTGATGACCTTATGACATTTTTACATGTTTTCTTCCACAGCATGAGTCTCTAAACCCCATGGTTGGGGGTGAGGAGCTCTGCTGTGTCTTGATGGATTAATGCAATTACTACTGTTTCTCATTCAATCATGCTTGC
>NC_029776.3:72493242-72493828 GCF_000817695.3 Arachis duranensis | reverse complement strand
GTTTAGAGTCTTTTAGTTGAGTCTAGTTTCATATTTTAAGTTTGGTGTCAGTTGCATGCTTTTGTTTTTTTTTCTTTTAATTTTCGATTTTGCATGTTCTTAGTCCCTTTTTGATTCATAAAAATTCTAAGTTTGGTGTCCTCTTTGTGTTTTTCCTTTAAAAATTTTCGAAAATTAGTGTTTGATTTTCTAAAAATTTTAAGTTTGGTGTCTTTTTGTTGTTTTTCTCTTTCCTTTTTTCAAAAATCAAATCTTTTTCATAAAAATTTTTCAATCATATCTTTTTAATTGCTGTTTTCAAAATCTTTTTGATCAACTAATTGATTCAGTTCTCAATTTGCTTTGATCTTATTTTCTTTTTGATTTTCGAATTTTCATTTTAATTTCCTTTTATTTTATTTTATTTTTTCGTCTCATTCAAAAAAAAAAAACAAACAAAATTTATCTCTTTGCAATCATTATCATTTCCCTTTTGTCCATTATGGACTTAAGTGGGATCAATCAGTCCAAAAGGACTCTGGGGTCATATGCTAACCCCATTACAGCTGCATATGGGAGTAGCATCTGTACACCTCCCATCAAAGCT
>NC_029776.3:72492054-72492620 GCF_000817695.3 Arachis duranensis | reverse complement strand
GACATCCAAGGCTTTAAACAAGAGGATAATGAATCCCTTTATAATGCCTGGGAGAGGTATAGAGGTATGCTACGGAAATGTCCCTCTGAAATGTTTTTAGAGTGGGTGCAGTTAGACATTTTCTACTATGGGCTTACAGAAAAAGCTCAGATGTCTTTAGACCACTCAGCTGGTGGATCTATACACATGAGGAAGACAATTGAAGAAGCTCAAGAGCTTATAGACACTGTTGCTAGAAACCAATATTTGTACTCTAGCAATGAGTTCTCTCCAAAAGAGGAAGTCATGGCAGTAGTCACTGACCCTAGTCCTCAAGAACAGATAACTGAGCTTAATCAATAATTTCTCCTAATGACAGAACAGTTAGCAGACTTTAAAGAGATGCTCTATGAAACTAAAGTTGCTAACAAGAGCATAGAACTGCAGTTGAATCAAGCAAAACAGCAAATATCTAAACAGATAACAGAGGAATGTCAAGTAGTTCAATTGAGGAGTGGGAAGGCCCTGAATAACACTGCTCCAAAGAGTAAAAAGCCAAACAAGGAACAATTGACAGAGGACAACCA
>NC_029776.3:72491034-72491769 GCF_000817695.3 Arachis duranensis | reverse complement strand
GGCCATTCGCCTTTCCCACTGACTTTGTAGTGCTGGAAATGGAGGAACACAAGAGTGCAACTCTCATTCTAGGAAGACCCTTCCTAGCAACTGGACGAACTCTCATTGATGTACAAAAAGGGGAAGTCACCTTGAGAGTCAATGAGGATGAGTTCAAGTTGAATGCTGTAAAAGCTATGCAGCATCCAGATACACCAAATGACTGCATGGGCGCTGACATTATTGACTCTCTGGTAGAAGAGATCAATATGGCTGAAAGCCTAGAATCAGAGCTTGAGGACATCTTCAAAGATGCTCAGCCTGATCAGGAAGAACTAGAGGAGGCAAAGGAATTTTCAAAAATTCCTCAGGAGGAGGATAAGTCTCCCAAGCCTGAACTCAAACCACTACCACCATCCCTGAAATATGCATTTCTGGGAGAGGGTGACACTTTCCCAGTGATTATAAGTTCTGCTTTAAATTCACAGGAAGAAGAAGCACTGATTCAAGTGCTAAGGACACACAAGACAGCTCTTGGGTGGTCCATAAGTGATCTTAAGGGAATTAGCCCAGCTAGATGCATGCACAAGATCCTATTGGAGGACAATGCCAAACCAGTGGTCCAACCACAGAGGAGGCTAAATCCTGCCATGAAGGAGGTGGTGCAGAAAGAGGTCACTAAATTACTAGAGGCTGGGATTATTTATCCTATTTCTGATAGCCCCTGGGTGAGCCCTGTCCAAGTTGTCCCCAAGA
>NC_029776.3:72486736-72487212 GCF_000817695.3 Arachis duranensis | reverse complement strand
TGGCTAGACTTTATTGGGCGTTCCATATTGCCTACTAGCAACCGTTCTGAGGTCACCATCAAGAGAGCAGTGATGATTCATGGCATTATGCTTGGAAAAGAAGTGGAGGTCCATTATGTGATTGCTTGTGAGATCTACACAATTGCAAATAAGAATTCCACTGAAGCCAAATTGGCTTACCCAAGCTTGATCTCCTTGCTCTGTAAAGAGGCTGGGGTGAAGATGGGAGTAGATGAATTCATACCCATTGAACACCCAATCACCAAAAAGTCAATGGAAGGACAAGTGCAAGACAACTCTATCAAGAGGAGGGCGCAGGAATTCCTCCATGAATTCCCAAGAATTGACTACTGGACCAGCCTAGAAGCATCTATCTCCAAGCTGCAAGAGACTATGGAGCAACTGAAGGAAGAACAGCAGAATCAGAACTGCATGCTTTGCAAATTGCTGAAGGAACAAGAGAAGCAGGGGCGTGA
>NC_029776.3:72485973-72486359 GCF_000817695.3 Arachis duranensis | reverse complement strand
GTTTATATCTATTTTTGAGTCTTGTTTTAATTCATAATTAATAAAATTGAAATTTTATGCCTTAAAGATATGAATGTCCTATTAATCCATCACCTCTCTTAAATGAAAAATGCTTTAATCACAAAAGAACAAGAAGTACAGGATTTCGAAATTCATCATTGAAACTAGTTGAATTAGTTTGATGTGGTGACAATACTTTCTGCTTTCTGAATGAATGCTTGAACAGTGCATATGTCTCTTGAATTTATTGTTTTGAGAATGTTAAAATTGTTGGCTCTTGAAAGAATTAGGAAAAAGGGAACTGTTATTGAGGATCTAAAATCATTAGACTGATTCTTGAAGCAAGAAAAAGCAGTGGATACAAAAAAAAATTTCGAAAAAAAAAG
>NC_029776.3:72467397-72484674 GCF_000817695.3 Arachis duranensis | reverse complement strand
GTTAGTGACAGACGCAAAAGAATCACTGGATTCTATTCCGGCCTGATTGAGAACCGACAGATGAATTCCGCTATGCTGTGACAGAGCATATGCAATTGCTTTCACTGAGAGGATGGGAGGTAGCCATTGACAATGGTGAAACCCTACATACAACTTGCCATGGAAGGAGACTTGCGTGTTTGAAGAAGAAGACAGTAGGAAAGCAGAGATTCAGAGGATGGAGCATCTCCAAACCTCAACCTATTCTCCATTACTGCAAAACAAGTAATCATTTCATGTTCTTTTGCTTTTCACAATCAATCCTGATAATTTCTGATATCCTGACTAAGATTTACAAGATAACCATAGCTTGCTTCAAGCCGACAATCTCTGTGGGATCGACCTTTGCTCACGCAAGGTATTACTTGGACGACCCAGTACACTTGCTGGTTAGTTGTGCGGAGTTGCAAAAGTGTGATTGCAACTTCGTGCACCAGTACGCGAGTTATGCAGGGTGGCCAAAATGTTCAAGTGTTGCAGAATTTCAGTTTTAAAGGTAGAAAACATATATAAGTGAAAAAGTGTAGTGCGAAGCAGAAGCTACAAGGTATACTTGATGCAAAAGATTATATGGTTCAAAGATGCGATGGTAGGATAGTGTGGCGAAAGGTCACAAAACAGTCTAGCGTTAAAATGCGATTAAGTTGTCTTCATTATTCCCAATCATACATAGTCAAATGACTCATCCGAGGGTTCCCAACCTCATCACTCACTCCACAAACCTATTACTGGTCATAACCTAACATCCGAAAACTCTTTCACGAGAATCCAAGCTTTACAACATCCTATAATGTCACACACAGATCTCATATCGACTTCAGAACTACAACTTTCCAAATTTCAACATAACTTATTTTCGCAACCTCTTGTGACATCGCACGCTTACAAACTTTACCTTCCACATCCATCGAATGTGTCCTAAGGAACTAACATATTGCTTGCTATGTCTAACGGTCGCATATGACACCAAAACACATCTCGAGTCATAGAAATTGAAGAGAATGGTTAAGAACATAATCAAGCAGGTAACAAAACAAATCAAGATTTTTCAATAAAGATTTGAAACATGAACTTTAAGAAAATACCAAAGATACAGTCAGATTGAGATATACATAAGATACTAGACATGAAGTAAAAGAACCAAACCGCATCTCAAAAAGCAAATATATCGAAGAATTTAAGCAGACATATGCATTTAATATCAAATAAAAAATTCATATGAATAAGGAGCAGGGTTGGAGAATAATCAGTTTACTTTCCATGAAGGAAATCTCAAACAAGAACTTCAAGACAAACCATGAAAGAACAAGATATGTAATCGAGTATCCTCGAGACGCAACTTCTAACGTTTTTCCAAACCCTGTGATGCGTTACTTATAACTCCTATATCGTCTATGATAACCCGTTAGTGTCCTCATATACATAAACCATTAGCGTTAAGTTGGCCAAATTTAATACCATGAAGTATGCAATGAAAGACCAACAACATTAATCAGCAAACAGTCATGTGCATAAAACTTTTTCTGTTGTAATCCAAACAAGACCTACTACATAACAAACACTCAGAGTTTGTAATTTGAAGTATAGTCGGTCCATTCTTCAGGCTCTACAGGAAAGACTGCCCTGATGCCATAATGTAACACCCTTACTATCAGAATATCACGCTTCTGGCTGCACCACTTTGATAGTGTGGATATTACGACGACTCTCATATATTTAATAATAAGATAGGAGCCTTTAACTCATAACTTACAAATAATACATATCACGACTCTTATCCCTCTTACAAAAATGTAAGAATAAAGGCGAGAAAAAACTATAATATATACAATAATATGCAACACAACCAGATGCATAGAAGGAACTCCTCAAAATCTTTGTCCGTTCTGAAAAGAAAAATCCGTACGGGAGTGAGAACATTGTCCTCGCAACATCTCAATAGAGGGTTTAAGAATTATCATAAGAGGATACATATAAAGAAAAGAATTGATTTCAATTGTAGTGATTATCGTTCGTCTAAGGAATTTATTAAAAACGTTAATGATTAATTATCCCACAACAATATATGTATGAAAATCACTTTTCACTGGTAAAAATTTCAAAGCTCAATTAATATCCCAAAATATAAACAAGTACGGCCTCCCTCCGGCCCATTACCAAATCAAGTCACGACCTCTAGCCCATTACCGAATCAAATCATAGCCTCTGGCTCAAAATATATAAACAAATCTTGGGCTTCGGCCCAAACAAAGCCAATCAACACTATCATCAACTTATCACCAATACTCAAACATAAAAGTACCACATCAGGAACAACCCTCAGCGTCATCACTGCCAGCATAAGGGATCTCTTAGTTGTTCAAGCATAGACAAAATAATATAAGGAATACACAAACAGAGAGGAGAGTTAAGGTAATTAGCTCAATTAGCATATAGGTACAATTATGCAAATAGGCAAGCAAAATACAAGATGCACACCCAAACAATACACAAGAATGCAAATGATGTATGTCTGTCCTATGATCAATGAGGTCATCTATCGGTTATACAGCAAAACCTAACATGTCTGGTAGGGAACCCTGGAAAGTCCCTGGGTGCACACATCTCTCAAGAGGAATTCACATCTCTTGGAGGACTTATCCGGAAAGGCCTAAGTGTTCGACCACATCTTGCGATGGAAGGTCAACAAATACTAACCCAGAGCAAGCAGGACAAAACCACAATCCTTGCGTCTATCCCGGAAGCTCAAATTCTGACCTAGAGCAAGCGGGACAAAATCACAATCCTTACGTCTACCCAGGAAGTTCAAATTCATCTCAACCAGGAGTAAGTGGGGGTGAACCACACCCTTGCATCTACCCCGAGAGGCTCAAATATCAAAATCACTTTTAAAAAGCAAGTTAAATTCATTTCTCTTTCATAACTTATTTTCACCAAATCAAAAATCTCAAATTTAACTACAATAATCGATTCTTCAATTCCATTTGAAATTCCTCAAAAGAACAACTATCAAATTTGAATTAATCGCATAAAACTCACTTTCAACTTCATTCTCAAGTTTAATAACTTCTCAGAAGACTCAAAAATCACCTCTCTATACCAATCAAATTCAAATACTGTAAATCCACCAAAACTCCTCAAAATATAATTATTTAATCAGACTCAAAACATAATCCTTTTCTTAATAAATTGAAACTAAAAAAATTCTTTTCTTAATAAGTCAAACTCAAAACATGATTCTTGTCTCAAATGAATCAAACTTGAAATATAATTCTCTTCAATATAAATCGAATTCAAAATGATATAATTCTTTTCTTAAGAAATCAAACTAAAAAATAATACTTCTTTTTAAAATAAAGCTCCAAAACATAATTAATTTATTTTCTTAATAAATCGAAAAAAAATAATATAATTCTTAAATTCATTTATTTACAAATCACAACAACATCAACTCAACTCAAGAAAATCAACAAAATCCAGAACTCAACCAACCAACCCAGTAAATCACAATTTAAACTAACATCCACATCATCAATTAGGAATCACAATTTCCGGCCACCTCAACCAATCAATCACTCAATCGAGCAAACAATGTCATTCATGCAAAATAATTCAATTCAATCCATAAGACATACATAATCATAAAAATATATTTTTTGCATTAATATCGACTTGTAATAATTCTTGAAAATAAAATAAGTTTAAGAAGCGCACCCCTACCTCAATCACAACTCAACTACACAATAAACTCTCTTTTTTCTCGGCCCGTAACAGTGGCAACTACAACTACAGCTCCATATCGCTCCCGCGACACCAACTGCAACTCCAAATATGACATGCAACAATCATGATCCTATATTGCCAAGATCCCAAAACCTTTGATAGACCATAACAAAAATACTTACTGAAACAAAAATACTGATTCTCAAGGGTTCTGGAACAAAAATACTTACCGTAACCAAGGAGGAATGACTGAATCGAACAACAACGGCTCAAGCGGTGGTTTTGGCGGCCACATCGTCGTTCCCGGTGGCCATACACGATGGGCAAGAACCATGCAGCAACTGGAAGTACGGCGACTAGTGCGCACGAATCCCCAAACTTCGTACACTGAACCAACAAGTGCACTGGGTCATCCAAGTAATACCTGAGTGAATCGTCCAAGTAATACCTGAGTGAGTCAGGGTCGATCCCATGAGGATTGTGATTTAAAGCAAGCTATAATTATCTTTCAAATCTTAGTCAGGTGGATAGAAGAGTTGTTAGATTTGTTTAAATGCATAAAAGGAATAAAGAGAATTTAACTAGGTTGATATATTTACAATGATAAGAAGGTGGTTAAGGTTTGGAGATGCTTTGTTCTTCTGGATTAATTCTGGTCTTACTGTCTTCATCAACTGTGAATGATTTATTCTATGGCAGGCTGTATGTGATTGACGCCGGTTGAGAGGTCATCAATGCTCCTCCAGATTTGAACCCCGGGGTTAATGTGGATCCATTCTGATTGAGGGTGAAGCTTCTCCAGTCCATTCTCCTTAATGATCCTACTCAAAACGCCACAGCCAAGGTCGAATCTTCTGGATCAGAGAATGCTGCACCTTTGGGTTCTAGCCTCTACTACAAAGACCCTAATATCCCAATACCTTGGCTGAACTGGTGTCTCGAGAAGTCTCCAATAAAGTCGTGGATTAGCCGTCTAAGAGATGTATAATCAAGCTGGTGGTTCAATACTTTCCAGTTACGTAGTTGATAAACCACTATTTTATGATTTATATTGTGCTAAATTGAGTGATTTTTCATCCATTATTCTCACGCTTATTCATAGAAATAGCATGTTTTACGTTTTCCTTCCTGATTTTGTGCTATGATTGAAAACATGCTTCTTTGGCCTTATATTTGCTAATATTAATTCCCTCTTATTACCATTAGATGCCGTGATATGTGCGTTAAGTGATTTCAGGGATTACAGGGCACGAATAGCTCAGAGGATGGAAAGGAAGCATACAAAAGTGGAAGGAATACAAGAAACTGAAGGAATTACCAAAGCTGTCAGCTTGACTTCTTCGTACTCAAACGGTCATAACTTGAGCTACAGAAATCCAAATGAGGCGGTTTTAGTTGCGTTGGAAAGCTAACATCCATGGCATCGCAACGATATATAATTTTTCATAGCTTTCCCGAAGATAGGCGATGCACACACGTGAATCATGCGAATGCGTGACCTGGAAAAAATGCAATCCGCGCTAGTGCACAAAATTGTAAATCGCACTTTTCACAATTCGTACCACTAACCAGCAAGTGCACTGGGTTGTCCAAGTAATACCTTACGTGAGTAAGGGTCAATCCCACGGAGATTGTTGGCTTGAAGTAAGCTATGGTTATCTTATTATTCTTAGTCAGGATACCAATAGGGTTCTTTAGTTTTCAATTGTAAAAAAATGAAAGAGCATGAAATGAGTAATTGTTACGTAGTAATAGAGAATGTGATGGATTATTGGAGATGCTTTGTCTTCTGAATCTCTGCTTTCCTACTGTCATCTTCTTCACGCACGCAAGGTTCCTTCTATGGCAAGCTGTATGTTGGTGGATCACCGTTGTCAATGGCTACCATCTGTCCTCTCAGTGAAAATGGTCCAAATGTACTGTCACCGCACGGCTAATTATCTGTCAGTTCTCGATCATGTCGGAATAGGATCCATTGATCCTTTTGCGTCTGTCACTACGCCCAACACTCGCGAGTTTGAAGCTCCTCACAGTCATTCAATCCCTGAATCCTACTCGGAATACCACAGACAAGGTTTAGACTTTCCGAATTCTCAAGAATGCTGCCAATGGATTCTAGCTTATACCACGAAGACTCTGATTAAGGAATCTAAGAGATACTCATTCAATCTAATATAGAACGGAGGTGGTTGTCAGGCACACGTTCATAGGTTGAGAATGGTGATGAGTGTCACGAATCATCACTTTTTTCATATTAAAGTGCGAATGAATATCATAGATAGAAACAAGCGTGTTTGAATTGAGAACAGAAATAATTGCATTAATTCATCGAGACGCTGCAGAGCACCTCACCCCCAACAATGGAGTTTAGAGACTCATGCCGTCAAAAAGTACCAAGTTCAGATCTAAAATGTCATGAGATACAAAATAAGTCTCTAAAAGTTGTTTAAATACTAAAGTAGTAACCTAGGTTTACAGGAAATGAGTAAACAAAGATGGATAATGCAGAAATCCACTTTTGGGGCCCACTTGGTGTGTGCTGGGGCTGAGATTTGAGCTTCTCAAGTGCCTGGGCTGTTTCTAGAGTTAAACATCAGGTTGTAACCTGTTTCTGGCATTTAACTCCAACTTGCAACCTGTTTTTGGCATTCAACGCCAGAATACAACATGGAACTGGCATTAAACGCCAGTTTACGTCATTTATCTTCGAGCAAAGTATGGATTATTATATATTGCTAGAAATCCCTGAATGTCTACTTTCCAACCCAATTGAGTGCGTGCCAATTAGACTTCTATAGCTCAAAAAATCCATTCCAGGTACAGAGAGGTCAGAATCCAACAGCATCAGCAGTCCTTTTTCAGCCTGAATCAGATTTTTGCTCAGCTTCCTCAATTTCAGCTAGAAAATACATGAAATCACAGAAAAACACACAAAATCATAGAAAATTCTAGAAATATGAATTTTGCCTAAAAACTAATAAAAATATACTAAAAACTAACTAAAACATACTAAAATCTACATGAAATTACTCCGTCTGCACATCTCTTGAAGAGATATGGTTCATCCCAAAGATAGTACTTTGCATCTGTGATCAATTTCTTTGATTGCTACCTACTATACTCTTTGGGTATAAATCTCACAGCCTTGTAGTTTGCAATGTCTGCAAACCATAGTACTTCCTGGACGACAAAGAGTTGCTCATCTGGAAAGTTTTCAAAGATCTCAGTAAGAGGGTAGGACACCCCTTCTACTGGTTCTATTCGGGACAGGTGATCTGCTACTTGGTTCTCTGTCCCTTTTCTGTCTCTTATTTCTATGAGTAGATATTTAAGAGTAGCATGGTCAGTGTACACAATCACTTTTGATCCTACTAAATAAGATCTAAACTTGTCAATGGCGTAAACCACTGCAAGTAACTTTTTTTCTGTGGTTGTGTAGTTCTTCTGTGTGTCATTTAAAATACGACTGGCATAATAAATAACGTGTAGAAGCTTGTCATGCCTTTGTCCCAACACTGCACCAATGTCATGGTCACTGGCATCACACATTAGTTCAAATGGTAATGTCCAGTCTGGTGCAGAGATGACTGGTGCTGTGACCAGCTTAGCTTTCAGAGTCTCAAACACCTGCAGACACTCCTTATCAAAGATAAATGGCATGTCAGCAGCTAGCAGATTACTCAGAGGTTTTGCAATTTTTGAAAAATCTTTTATAAACCTCCTATAGAATCCTGCATGTCCCAGAAAGCTTGATCCACCTCTATTCCCTTGTTCAAAATTTTGTGCCCAAGGATAATTCCTTCACTCACCATAAAGTGACATTTCTCCCAGTTTAAAACCAAGTTAGTTTCCTGGCACTTCTTTAGAACAAGTGCTAGATGGTCAAGACAGGAGCTGAATGAGTCTCCAAATACTGAAAAGTCATCCATGAAGACTTCCAGAAATTTTTCCACCATATCAGAGAAAATAGAGAGCGTGCACCTTTGAATGGTTGCAGGTACATTACACAGACCAAATGGCATCCTTCTGTATGCAAATACTCCAGATGGACACGTGAATGCTGTTTTCTCTTGATCTTGGGGATCTACTGCAATTTAGTTATAACCTGAATATCCATCCAGAAAGCAGTAGTAATATTGACCTGCTAGTCTTTCTAGCATCTGGTCTATGAATGGTAAAGGAAAATGATCCTTTCTAGTAGCTGTATTGAGCCTTCTGTAATCAATACACATACACCACCCTATAATTGTTCTTGTAGGAACCAGTTCATTTTTTTCATTATGAACCACTGTCATGCCATCATTCTTAGGGACGACTTGGACAGGGCTTACCCAGGGGCTATTAGAAATAGGATAAATAATCCCAGCTTTTAGTAATTTAGTGACCTCTTTCTGCACCACCTCCTTCATGGCTGGATTCAGCCGCCTCTATGGTTGAACCACTGGCTTAGTGTCATCCTCCAATAGGATATTGTGCATGCATCTGGCTGGGCTAATGCCCTTAAGATCACTGATGGACTACCCAAGAGCTGTCTTGTGTGTCCTTAGCACTTGAATTAGTGCTTCCTCTTCCTGTAGCTCTAAGGTAGAGCTTATGATTACAGGAAAGGTATCACCTTCTCCCAAAAATACATATTTCAGGGATGGTGGTAATGGTTTGAGCTCGGGTTTGGGAGGTTTCTTCTCTTCCTGAGGGATTTTCAGAGGTTTTATTATTTTCTCTGGTTCCTCCAGATCAGGCTGAGCATCTTTAAAGATATCCTCTAGCTCTGATTCGAGACTCTCAGTCATATTGACCTCTTTTACCAGAGAGTCAATAATATGAATGCTCATGCAGTCGTTTGGGGTGTCTGGATGCTGCATAGCTTTGACAACATTCAACTTAAACTCGTCCTCATTGACTCTCAGGGTTACTTCCCATTTTTGGACATCAATGAGGGTTCGTCCAGTTGCTAGGAAAGGTCTTCTAGAATGAGAGTTGCACTCTTGTGCTCCTCCATTTCCAGCACCACAAAGTCAGTGGGAAATGAAAAGGCCCAACCTTGACAATCATGTCTTCAATCACGCTTGATGGGTATTTAATGGAGCCATCAACAAGTTGGAGACATATCTGGGGTTGGTTTGACTTCTTCAGTCGAACCAAGCTTTCTGATAGTAGATGCAGGTATTAGGTTGATACTTGCCCCAAGATCACATAGAGCTTGCTTGGTACAAGTACCCTCTAATGTGCATGGTATCATAAAGCTTCCGGGATCTTTAAGCTTTTCTGGTAAGCTTTTCAGAATGACTGCACTGCATTCTTCAGTGAGGTAAACTTTTTCAGTTTCTCTCTAATCCTTCTTATGACTTAAGATCTCTTTCATGAACTTAGCATAAGAGGGTATTTTCTCAAGTGCCTCTGCAAATGGAATCTTTATTTCAAGAGTCCTGAGATAGTCTACAAAGCAGGCAAATTGCTTATCTTGTTCCACTTGGCGGAGTTTCTAAGGATAAGGCATTTTGGCTTTGTATTCCTTAACCTTAGTTGTTGCAGGTTTATTGCCTACAGATGTGGGTTGAAAAGCCTTTTTAAAGGGGTTGCTATCAGCACTTGTATGTGTCGATCCCCCACTGGCGTTTGAATGCCATGAGTGGAATCTGGAGTGGTGTTAGACGCCAACTCTTTACCTGTTTCTGGCGTCTGAACGCCAAAATTGAGCATCCTTTGGGCGTTCAATGCTAACTCCTTGCCTGTTTCTGGCGTTTGAACACCAGAACTGAGCATGGGTTGGGCGTTTAATGCCAGCTCTCCACCCTTTTCTGGCGTTTGAGTGCCAGAATTATTCCTCTCTGGGCTCTTACTGTCCTTAGAGGGATTTTGGGTAGCAGTTTGTTCATTTCTTGGCTTCCTGCTGCCTTGAAGTGAAGTATTTAATGTCTTCCCACTTCTTAATTGAACTGCTTGGCATTCTTCTATTATTTGTTTTGATAACTGCTGTTCTGTTTGCTTCAACTATACTTCCATATTCATATTAGCCAGTCTTGTGTCTTGCAATATCTCCTTGAATTTGGTTAGCTATTTTGTTAGAAATCTAATTGTTGATTGAATTCAGTAACTTGTTCTGCAGGATTGAGTTCAGCAGTTACTGTTTTAGCCTCTTCTTTCATGGAAGGTTCACTAAGGTACAGATGCTGATTTATGGCAACTGTATCAATGAGCTCTTGAGCTTCTTCAATTACCTTTCTCATGTGTATAGATCCACCAGCTGAGTGATCCAAAGACATCTGAGCTTTCTCTGTAAGCCCATAATATAAGATGTCTAACTATACCCACTCTGAAAACATTTCAGAAGGGCATTTTCTTAGCATCTCTTTGTATCTCTCCTAGGCATCATAAAGAGATTCATTATCTCCTTGTTTAAAGCCTTGGATGTTCAGCCTTAGCTGTGTCATCCGTTTTGGAGGGAAGTATTGATTCAGGAATTTTTTGACAGCTGTTTTCGTGTATTTATGCTAGCCTTAGGTTGGTCATTTAACCACCTCTTAGCTTGGTCTTTTACAGCAAATGGAAACAATAATAATCTGTAGACATCCTGATCTACTTCTTTATCATGTACTGTGTCAGCAATTTGTAAAAACTGTGCTAGAAACTCCATAGGTTCTTCCTGTGGAAGACCAAAATACTGGCAACTTTGCTGCACCATGATAATGAGCTAAGGATTCAACTCAAAACTACTAACTCCGATGGAGGGTATACAGATACTACTCCAATATGAAGCAGTAGTGGGGTTAGCATATGACCCTAGAGTCCTTCTGGACTGTTCATTTCCACTTAGGTCCATGATGGAGAAAGGGAGATGACGTGGATTTATTTTATTTATTTTATTATAAAAAAAATTTTGAAATAATAAAATAAAATAAAATAAAATCTAAAATAAAAATTTAAAAATGTTTTATGAAGATTTTCGAAAAAGTGAGGAGAGAGAAAGTGGTTAGGATATTTTTGAAAAAGATGTGAATTTTTTTTGTTTAAAATTCCTAAAAGGATAAGATTTGAAAAATTTTGAAATTGAAATCTAAATTTTTATATAAAAAAATTTGAAATAATTGCTTAAAAATAGTTAGAAAAGATAATTTTTTTGATTTTTGAATTTTATTATGAAAGAGAAAAACACACAAAAGACACGAGACTTAAAATTTTTTAAATCCAATGCTCCTTGTTTTCGAAAATTTTGGAGGGAAAACACCAAGGCACACCAAACTTAAAAAATTTTAAGATCAAAGCACAAAGAAGACTCAAGAACACCTTGAAGACTCACAAGAACAACAAGAACAAAAGATAGAACACCAAACTTAAAATTTTTAGAAAACCACAATAAAATTTTTGAAAATTAAAGAAAAATTAACAAGAGAACACCAAACTTAAAGTTTGGCACAAGATTTAATCAAAGAAAAATTATTTTTAAAAAAATTTTAAAAAGAAAAACTCAAAGGGGCAACTATTCCCAAGAAAATAGACACATTTAACAAATGCAAGGATTGAACAGATAAAAACTATTTTTTTGATGACAAAAACACAATGGACACCAAACTTAAAACATGCAACTAGACTCAATGAAAAACTAACAATTAATAAAGAAAAATAATATTTTTGAAGAATTTTTTTTAAAAAAAGGGATAATAAAAGATGAAATTCTAGTGACTCTAAACCAAAAAGACAAATTTTTCCTAATCTAAGCAACAAGATTCACCGTCAGTTGTTCAAACTCAAACAATCCCCGGCAACGACGCCAAAAACATGTTGCACAAAATTGTAAATCACACTTTTCACAATTCGTACCACTAACTAGCAAGTGTACTGGGTCGTCCAAGTAATACCTTACGTGAGTAAGGGTCGATCCCACGGAGATTGTTGGCTTGAAGCAAGCTATGGTTATCTTATTATTCTTAGTCAGGATACCAATAGGGTTCTTTAGTTTCAATTGTAAAAAAATGAAAGAGCATGAAATGAGTAATTGTTATGCAGTAATGGAGAATGTATTGGAGTTTTGGAGATGCTTTGTCTTCTGAATCTCTGCTTTCCTACTGTCATCTTCTTCACGCACGCAAGGTTCCTTCTATGGCAAGCTGTGTGTTGGTGGATCACCATTGTCAATGGCTACCATCTGTCCTCTCAGTGAAAATGGTCCAAATGCGCTGTCACCGCACGGCTAATCATCTGTCAGTTCTCGATCATGTCGGAATAGGATCCATTGATCCTTTTGTGTCTGTCACTACGCCCAACACTCGCGAGTTTGAAGCTCGTCATAGTCATTCAATCCCTGAATCCTACTCGGAATACCACAGACAAGGTTTAGACTTTCCGGATTCTCAAGAATGCTGCCAATGGATTCTAGCTTATACCACGAAGACTCTGATTAAGGAATCTAAGAGATACTCATTCAATCTAATGTAGAACGGAAGTGGTTGTCAGGCACACGTTCATAGGTTGAGAATGGTGATGAGTGTCACGAATAATCACTTTCTTCATATTAAAGTGCGAATGAATATCATAGATAGAAACAAGCGTGTTTGAATAGAGAACAGAAATAATTGCATTAATTCATCGAGACGCTGCAGAGCTCTTCACCCCCAACAATGGAGTTTAGAGACTCATGCCGTCAAAAAGTACCAAGTCCAGATCTAAAATGTCATGAGATACAAAATAAGTCTCTAAAAGTTGTTTAAATACTAAACGAGTAACCTAGGTTTATAGGAAATGAGTAAACTAAGATGGATAATGCAGAAATCCACTTCTGGGGCCCACTTGGTGTGTGCTGGGGCTGAGACTTGAGCTTCTCACGTGCCTGGGTTGTTTCTGGAGTTAAACGTCAGGTTGTAACCTGTTTCTGGCGTTTAACTCCAACTTGCAACCTGTTTCTGGCGTTCAACGCCAGAATGCAACATGGAACTGGCGTTAAATGCCAGTTTATATCGTTTATCTTCGAGCAAAGTATGAACTATTATATATTGCTGGAAAGCCCTGGATGTCTACTTTTCCAACCCAATTGAGAGTGTGCCAATTGGACTTCTGTAGCTCCAAAAAATCCATTCCGAGTACAGGGAGGTCAGAATCCAACAGCATCAGCAGTCCTTTTTCAGCCTGAATCAGATTTTTGCTCATCTCCCTCATTTTTAGCCAGAAAATACCTAAAATCATAGAAAAATACACAAACTCATAGTAAAGTCCAGATATATGAATTTTGCCTAAAAACTAATAAAAATCTACAAAAAACTAACTAAAACATACTAAAATCTACATGAAATTACCCCCAAAAAGCGTATAAAATATCCGCTCATCATGCACGAACGCATGGACGAGGCTTCCGTGTGACTTTGCAGCGACCTGTACGAGCCAGAAATTGATGGGGGCGATTTCAGGGCTATTTTTGACCCAATTTTGGCACATAAAACACAGATTAGAGGCTATAAAGTGGGGGAATGCATCCATTCATAAATGAAGCTGATAATTCATAATTTTAGGTTTTTAGATGTAGCTTTTGGAGAGAGATGTTCTCTCCTCTCTCTTAGGTTTTAGAATTTAGGATTTTTTTTTTTACGATTAGGGTTTCTACTTCTCAATTTCCAGGTTCAATGTTCCTTTTATTGATTTTCCCAATTTAATTTATGAACCCTTTCATGTTAGATTTGAATTTATGTTTAAATATAATTTGAGGTATTTCAGATTTATGATTTTTACTTAGCTTTTTATATTCTTGGTTTTAATTGATGAATTGATTAATTGGAGACACTTGAGTTATCAAACTCATTGTGATTGATAATTGTTATCTTTGCTAATTAATTTGAATCCCAATAACTCTAGTCTTTTCTTAGGAATTGACTAGGATCCGAGGAATCAAATTGATTCATCTACTTAACTTACCTTCATAGTTAGAGGTTAATAAGGTGGGAGCAAAATCAAATTCTCATCATAATTGATAAGGATAACTAGGATAGGACGTCCAGTTTTCATACCTTGCCAAGAGTTTTCTTAGTTATTGATTTATTAATTCCTGCAATTTATTTCTCTTGTTCAAACCTTTCAAAAACCCAAAAATACTGTTTTTCATAACCAATAATAAAACACACCTCCCTACAATTCCTTGAGAAGACGACCCGAGGTTTGAATACTTTGGTTTATTTTTATTGGGTTTGTTACTTGTGACAACCAAAGTTTTTGTACGAAAGGATTTTTGTTGGTTTAGAAGCTATACTTTCAACGAGATTTTATTTTAAAATTCTTTACTAGCAAAAATCCATTCGTCAAAATGGCACCGTTGCCGGGGAGTTGCAAACATGTGCCCTATTATTGGTTATTGTAAATATTTTCTTTTTCTTGTTTATTTATTTTTGTTTTTGTTTTTAATTTTTATTAGTTACTATGAGTTCTCACCCCCATCGCTTTGAGTTTGGTTCTAATATTATTGAAAGGAATGTAAGCTATATCAGGAACATGCATCAAGGTCAAAACAATCAAAGATGGACGGAGCCACGAGGATCTGATCAACCCTTTAGGCAACAACACCTTCCAAAATACCATGGACGATGACCATTCTACAATGCATGCCAAGACAATAGTTATGGTGGATCCTCTCGTGACAACCAACACCCACCAAATTACTTTGGTCAAGAGCCATTCCAGGGAGCATACCAAGATGATGAATATGGTGGACCCCCTTGTAATTACCAGCAAGCCCCACCATATGCTTATGAATCACCTCCCCAACACACCTTTGAACCACCATACTTACAAGCCCCCTACTACCAAACAACCTCATATAATCCTAACCCTTATCCACCATATCAATCACCCTTTGAGCCATATGAGACATATATAGACCCACCCCAATTCCAACCCAGTTACTCCCAAGGACCACCACCTCCATATACACCACATCCATATCCATCAATCCAAGAGCCTTATGATCCTACTTATGATATCCAAGCAAAATAAGAGTCAAGGGATCGTCTCAAGGAAACAGTGGATCAATTTCAAGCAACCCTTCATCAATTGGACTGAGCGGTAAGCCGAATGGCACTCGAAGCTCTCATGGCTAAAGAATCTCAATTTGAGAACAAGGAACTAAAGTGTGTAGTGCAACAAGTGGAAAAGATGGAGAGTGATGAACCAACACATCCTTATCATGAAGAACCACCCTGTTATCATGAACCCTTCCTCCCAAGTAATGAACCCTCATATCCACCCCAATCCTCAATGGATGACATCCTTCGTGGTCTTCTTCAAGGGCAAGTGAAGATGAAAAGTGATGTACTAGAATTTGCGACTACCTTAACCGAGGTAGTAAATCAATTAGCTTTCCAACATCTGAGCACTCAAAATACTCCCATGGCTACATGTGGAGAATCAATAGAAGGGCGTAGCATGAAGGAGACACTAGAAACTCCAGTGGATAATGAGGAACATGGCTTTGTATTGGAACAAGTGGAGGAAGCCATGATAGTTAAAGAGGAAGAAGTGGTTGAAGACTTAGGAGATGCAGAACCTCCATGGGAAAGTCAAGTCATAGAGCCTCCTTCCAAGATGGTTGCATTTGATGTTGAGGAAGGTGTACAACCTCCAAGGCATGTCATGGTTAAAGACTTGGAAGAGGTTGATCAAGAGATGGATATTCAAGAAGAAGAAGCACAATCTCCCATGCCCTTGGAAAGCAGTGAAGAGGAAGAGGTTGAAATTGAAAAAACTTGCAAGGAGGTGGAAGTCGTCATAGAAGAGCACAAGGGAGTGGAGCTTGCAAGATTATTAGAAACACCTCCCCCAAGGCCATTACCGTCCAACACAACGTTCAAGTGGGTAAAATTCTTATCCTTGACCGTTACTTTCCCACTTGAATATGGGCTATTGGAGACGGATGGTCAACTTAGAACTCTCTGTGGCTTTAAGAGTAAAAGGGAGATGGTCAGTGGGAAGAGTTGTCCTGCAAGGTTTCATATGGTTGCATGCTCCAAATTGAAGTGTAAGGATTGGTGTAGAGCTCAACTGAATGGGTCTAGAAGGTTGTTTGGATGTCTTTGTGAGAATTCAAATTGCGAGCCACCCGGAAGGCACAATGGTGACCCACAAGAAGACGGGTGTAAAAGCAAGGTTTGGGAGCCTGGAATTTATTCCAACAGTCATCACTCTTGGAGCCTTGTCACCTGCTTTGACTTGCTTGAACTTGAAGGTTTTATGCGCCTAGTTTGGGATCCCGAAGGCTACTGGAATTCCAAACATTGGTGGATATTTTTGGACGAATTCAAGCACAAGCCACCATAACAGGGAGCTCACCAAATGTCCAACTTAAGGACTTTAACTAAAAGTGCTAGGTGGGAGACAACCCACCATGGTATACTCGTTCTTTTTCAGTCTTAGTTTTATTTTGTTTTGTTTTATTCTTAGTTTTATTTTATTCTATTTTTTCTTAGTGTTCATTCATAATTTTTGCATATTTACCTACATTTGCATTTGCATTCTGCATATGTAAAAAAAAAGAGAGGAAGCACGCGACGTGCCAGCGAAAAAAGGGAATTGAACAGAAAGTCACGCGGGAGCGTGGCTGGAGGCGTGCCTCAGGCACAAACACGCCCATGCAAATGTGTCCCTGATGCGTCCGTGTCCTTTGCAAATCCAGCCTTCTACGCGTGCGCGTCACCCACGCGCACGCGTGACCCTGCGAAATCCACGTAAATGGGTGTATGGCAGAAAGTTGTGATGGAGTGGGGCTAGAATCATTTTAAAAGCACAAGCCCTACCACGCGAACGCGTGCCCCACGCGTCCGTGTCATTTTAAAAGAAAGGCCATGCACGCGTGAATTTTGGCAATGTGCGTTCAGAACAAAGAGTTGTGCGTACGCGTGGCTACACTCGCGCCAATAGCACAAACCAGGTCTCGCGTGCGCATGACTGGTGCGCGAAATTGTGAACAATACTTTTCACAACTCTCATAATCCCCGGTCATGAACCCCAAAAACTTGGTGTTCAATACCATGGCATTACACAACTTCGCACAACTAACCAGCAAGTGCACTGGGTCGTCCAAGTAATAAACCTTACGCGAGTAAGGGTCGATCCCACGGAGATTGTTAGTATGAAGCAAGCTATGGTCATCTTGTAAATCTTAGTCAGGCAAACTCAAATGGATGTGGTGATGAACGAAATAAACATAAAGGTAAAGATAGAGATACTTATGTAATTCATTGGTAGGAACTTCAGATAAGCGCATGAAGATGCCTTCCCTTCCGTCTCTCTGCTTTCCTACTGTCTTCATCCAATCCTTCTTACTCCTTTCCATGGCAAGCTCATGTAGGGTTTCACCGTTGCCAGTGGCTACCTCCCATCCTCTCAGTGAAAACGATTGCATATGCTCTGTCACAGCACGCGAAATTCAGCTGTCGGTTCTCGGTCAGGCCAGAATAGAATCCAATGATTCTTTTGCGTCTGTCACTAACGCCCCGCCTGCTAGGAGTTTGAAGCACGTCACAGTCATTCAATCATTGAATC
>NC_029776.3:72459903-72467308 GCF_000817695.3 Arachis duranensis | reverse complement strand
TGGAAGAACAATAGTAATTGCATTAATACTCGAGGTACAGTAGAGCTCCACACCTTAATCTATGGTGTGTAGAAACTCCACCGTTGAAAATACATAAGAACAAGGTCTAGGCATGGCCGTGAGGCCAGCCTCCCAATGATCTAAGAACTAGATGTCCAAAGATGATCAAAGGATCAAAAGAAATCCAAAGATCCAAAGATCCAAAGATCCAAAGATGAAAATACAATAGTAAAAGGTCCTACTTATAGAAAACTAGTAACCTAGGGTGTACAGAGATGAGCAAATGACATAAAAATCCACTTCCGGGCCCACTTGGTGTGTGCTTGGGCTGAGCAATGAAGCATTTTCGTGTAGAGACTCTTCTTGGAGTTAAACGCCAGCTTTTATGCCAGTTTGGGCGTTTAACTCCCGTTTTGGTGCCAGTTCCAGCGTTTAACGCTGGGATTTCTGAGGGTGACTTTGAATGCCGATTTGGGCCATCAAATCTTGGCCAAAGTATGGACTATCATATATTGCTGGAAAGCCCAGGATGTCTACTTTCCAACGCCGTTGAGAGCGCGCCAATTAGGTTTCTGTAGCTCCAGAAAATCCACTTCGAGTGTAGGGAGGTCAGAATCCAACAGCATCTGCAGTCCTTTTTAGTCTCTGAATCAGATTTTTGCTCAGGTCCCTCAATTTCAGCCAGAAAATACCTGAAATCACAGAAAAACACACAAACTCATAGTAAAGTCCAGAAAAGTGAATTTTAACTAAAAACTAATAAAAATATACTAAAAACTAACTAGATCATACTAAAAACATACTAAAAACAATGCCAAAAAGCGTACAAATTATCCGCTCATCAATGACCCACGCATCCGCGTCACCTAAACTTATCACCTACCACGCGATTGCGTGCTGCACGCGTCCGTGTCGCCTGTGCCACACATCTTATCCAGATCAGTGCCAAAAATTTTATCTTTTCTTCCTCAATCCTAATTTTTCCTTCCTCCTTTATTACTTACTTCTTCTTCATCTCTTTAACTTCTCATCCTTCTTCACTTCCATTCTATTTTAATTAATTTATTTGCATACTTTCATCCATTGCATTTTAATTTTGTGCATATTTTTATTTTCTTTTCTATATTACTTTTCCATTGGTGTTAAATTTTCTTTTCCAACTGTTGTATCTTTTCTGGTATTATTTTTGTGCTTAATGACTTGTTTTATTCTAATTGGGTATTATTATTCATAAGTCAATGCTATTCTTTTATGATACTTGCATTCTATTTGCATTGATAAGCACTTATACTGTCTTTCATTACCCACACTCTTCCTCATTATTGCAAATTTTGCACCACTGGTATGCCATGTGCTTCTATTGTTTTCTCACGTACATATTGAAGCTTCCATGTAATTGAGACCCTTATCATTTGGAATTAACCCACCCATACTTCATTTATTTTCTTATCTTTATTTCTGGGTTACTTTTTGTTCATGCATCGATTCGAGCTATAAAGGACCGGGTTAGCCGACTTCTTAGAAGGTTGGCCCATGACCGACCTCTTGAAAGGTTGGTCCATGACCGACCTCTTAGAAGGTTGGCCCATGACTGACCTATTCTCAAAGAGCTCGGCCAAATCACCAGGAGAGCCCAAAAAGGGTCCAAACAGAGGAACACGACCCAAGTATAAAGGCAGCCCAAGCCTAGAAAGATAAGGCGGTTCCCCTTAAAGATAAGATGACTTCATTCAAAGATAGAATAAGATAACTATCTTATCTCCAGAAAGGTCACTCCAGACTATTATAAATACACTGGAGCACCCAAGTATAACTCATACTCTGATTCTACTAAAAACCTGCCTAAAGCCCGTGCTAACTTAAGCATCAGAGTCTCTTGCAGGTACCACCACCCTCCAGTGATGAAGGATCAACAGCACCGCCAAGTCTAACACGTCGGACACGATAGCTCCAGCCACCAGATCTAACAATTCAAACATGACAGCTCCAGCCACCAGGTCCAACAAGTCAGACACGACAGCTCTGGCCACCGCAGAAGAAGATCTCATCCGAGATCGACCTTCAATTTCAGTTAACCCTCGGAACACTTTTCTTCCGTTTTTCTTTCAGCATGGCCACCCAGAAGGGAACTGGAAGACGTTTACAAGGGGAGACAGACAAGTCCATCTGCAAAATCTTCGGAGAAAAGTGCCAGTTAGAACAGCCCGTCTGATGAGCGGATAATTTATACGCTTTTTGGCATTGTTTTTTAGATATTTTTAGTATGATCTAGCTACTTTTTAGTATATTTTTATTATTTTTTAAGCAAAATTCACATTTCTGGACTTTATTATAAGTTTGTGTGTTTTTCTGTGATTTCAGGTATTTTCTGGCTGAAATTGAGGGACCTAAGCAAAAATCTGATTCAGAGGCTGAAAGAGGACTGCTGATGTTGTAGGATTCTAACCTCCCTACACTCGAAATGGAATTTTTGGAGACATAGAAACCCAAATGGCACGCTCTAAATTGCGTTGGAAAGTAGACATCCAGGGCTTTCCAGAAATATATAATAGTTCATACTTTGCCCGAGTTTTGATGACGCAAACTGGCATTCAAACGCCAACTTCCTGTCCTATTCTGGCATTAAACGCCAGAAACAGGTTACAAGCTAGAGTTAAACACCAAAAATAGGCTGCAAATTGGCATTTAACTCAAAGAGAAGTCTCTACACGTGAAAGCTTCAATGCTCAGCCTAAGCATACACCAAGTGGGCCCCGAAAGTGGATTTCTACGTCATTTACTTATTTCTGTAACCCTAGTAACTAGTTTAGTATAAATAGAACTTCTTACTATTATACTCACATCTTTGGTCATCCTTGATCTTGGGATCAGGTCTTTGAACCCTTTTTCGATTGTTTCATGTTATTAGGGAGGCATGGCCGTGAGGCCATGCCTGGACCTTCATCACTTATGTATTTTCAATGGTGGAGTTTCTACACACCATTGATTAAGGTGTGGAGCTCTGCTGTTCATCGAGTATGAATGCAATTACTACTATTTTCTATTTAATTCATGCTTATTCTTGTTCTAAGATATCCATTCGCACTTCAACCTGATGAATGTGATGATCCGTGACACTCATCACCATTCTCACTTATGAACGCGTGCCTGACAAACACTTCCGTTCTACCTGCGAAAGCTAGAGTGTGTATCTCTTGGATTCCTGGTCCACGACGCATGGTTGCCTCTCCTGACAATAGAGCCTTCCATTCCGTGAGAACAGAGTCTTCGTGGTATAAGCTAGAATCAATTGGTAGCATTCTTGAGATCTGGAAAGTCTAAACCTTGTCTGTGGTATTCTGAGTAGGATCTGGGATGGGATGACTGTGACGAGCTTCAAACTCATGTCTCTTGGGCATAGCGAGTGACGCAAAAGGATCATTGGATCTTATTCTGACACAAGTGAGTACCGATAGATGATTAGCACTACGTAACCCGTAACTGGACGATTTTCACTGAGAGGATGGACGGTAGCCATTTACAACGGTGATCCCCCTACATACAGCTTTCCATGGAAAGGAGTATGAATGATTGAATGAAGACAGTAGGAAAGCAGAGATTTAGAAGGAACAAGGCATCTCCATACGTTTATTTGAAATTCCCACCAATGAATTGCAGAAGTATCTCTATCTTTATTTATCTTTTAATTATCAAAAATCTATAACCATTTGAACTCGCTTGACTGAGATTTACAAGATGACCATAGCTTGCTTCAAGCCGACAATCTCCGTGGGATCGACCCTTACTCACGTCAGGTTTATTACTTGGACAACCCAGTGCACTTGCTGGTTAGTTGTGTGAAGTTGTGAAAAAGAGTTGAGATTACAATTGTGCGTATCAAGTTGTTGGCGCCATTGAGATCACAATTTCGTGCACCAAGTTTTCGGCGTCGTTGCCGGGGATTGTTCGAGTTTGGGCAACTGACGGTTCATCTTGTTGCCCAGATTAGGTAATTTTCTTCTTGTTTCAACCTTTATTTTATTTTCAAAAAGTTTTCAAAAATCTTTCAAAAAAATTTTTTCTTCTTCTTTTTCGTTTTTTTTTCAAAAAATTTTTCGAAAAATCCAAAATTTTTTCATAAAATCATAAAAACCAAAAATTTTGTGTTTCTTGTTTAAGTCTAGTGTCAAATTTTTAAGTTTGGTGTCAATTGCATGTTTTAATTTTTCAAAAAATTTTTGAAAATTCATGCATTGTATTCTTCATGATCTTCAAGTTGTTCTTAATGAGTCTCCTTGTTTGATCTTCATATTTTCTTGTTTTGTGTATTTTCTTGTTTTTCATATGCATTTTAGAATTATTAGTGTCTAAACATTAAAAATTTCTAAGTTTGGTGTCTTGCATGTTTTCTTTTCTTAAAAATTTTAAAAAATATGTTCTTGATGTTCATCATGATCTTCAAGAGTTCTTGGTGTTCATCTTGACATTCAAAGTGTTCTTGCATGCATTAGTTGTTTTGATTCATGATTTTTATGTTTTGCTTCAAATTGGTGTTTTTCTTTCTTATCATTAAAAATTCAAAAATAAAAAATATCTTTCCCTTATTTCACTCATAAATTTTGAAATCTTTGGGTTGACTTAGTCGAAAATTTTTAAAATAAGTTGTTTCTTGTTAGTCAAGTCAAGATTTCAATTTTAAAAATTTATCTTTTCAAAATCTTTTTCAAAATAAAATCTTTTTCATTTTTTTTCCTTTGTTTTTTTGAAAATTTTCAAAAATCTTTTTCCAAACTTTTCAAAATCTTTTTCTTATTTCTACATCAAATTTTCGAAAATCTTTACTAACATTAATGTTTTGATTCAAAAATTTCAAGTTTGCGACTTGCCTATTAAGAAAGGCTCAATCTTTAAAATTCTAAAATCATACCTTTTAGTTTCTTGTTAGTCAAGTCATCAACTTTAATTTTAAAAATCAAATCCTTTTAATTTCTTTTACAAATCTTTTTCAAAATAAATTTCAACCATATCTTTTTAATCATATCTTTTTCAAATCATATCTTTTTCAAACTTTAATTTCAAAATCATTTCTAACTTCTTATCTTTTCAAAATTGATTTTCAAATATTTTTCAATTAACCACTTAACTTTTTGTTTGATTTTTAAAATTCTTATCTTTTGCAAAACTACCTAACTAATTTTCTCTCTCTAATTTTCGAAAACTCCTCACCCTTTTTCAAAATTCTTTTAATTAACTAATTGTTTCAAATTTTAATTTTAATTTTATTTCTTCTCTTAATTTTTGAATTCTCACTAAATTTTAAAATAAAAACAAAAATATTTTCCTTTTCCTTTTAATTATTTTCGAAAACTCTCTTTCTCATCTTCTTCTATTTATTTATTTAATCACTAACACTCTTCTCTTCTTCTTATAATTCGAACCCTCTCTCCCTCTCTGTGTTTGAATTCTTCATCTCTTCTCTCTACATCATTCTTCTATTCTCTTCTTCTTCTACTCACATAAAGGAATCTCTATACTGTGACATAGAGGATTCCTCTTCCTTTCCGTTCTCTTCTTTTTCATATGAGCAGGAGCAAGGACAAGGACATTCTTGTTGAAGCAGATCCTGAACCTGAAAGGACTCTGAAGAAGAAGCTAAGAGAAGCTAAAGCACAACATCTAAAGAAAACCTTACAGAGAATCTCGAAAAAGAAGTAATGGCCGAATCCAACAACAATGCAAGGAAGATGCTTGGTGACTTCACTACACCAAATTCCAACTTCCATGGAAGAAGCATCTCAATCGCTGCCATTGGAGCAAACAACTTTGAGTTAAAGCCTCAATTTGTTTCTCTGATGCAACTGAATTGCAAGTTTTATGGACTTCCATCAGAAGATCATTTTCAGTTCTTAACTGAATTCTTGCAGATCTGTGATACTGTTAAGACCAATGGAGTTGATCCTGAGGTCTATAAACTTATGCTTTTCCCTTTTGCTGTAAGAGACAGAGCTAGAATATGGTTGGACTCTCAACCTATAGATAGCCTAAACTCTTGGGATAAGCTGGTCATGGCTTTCTTAGCCAAATTCTTTCCTTCTCAAAAGCTGAGTAAGCTTAGAGTGGATGTTCAAACCTTCAGGCAGAAAGAAGGTGAATCCCTCTATAAAGCTTGGGAAGGATACAAGCAACTGACCAAAATGTGTCCTTCTGACATGCTCTCAGAATGGACCATCCTGGATATATTCAATGATAGTCTGTCTGAGTTGTCTAAGATGTCATTGGACCATTCTGCAGGTGGATCTATTCACCTGAAGAAAATACCTACAGAAGCTCAAGAACTCATTGAAATGGTTGCAAATAACCAGTTCATGTACACCTCTGAAAGGAATCCTGTGAGTAATGGGACGCCTCAGAGGAAGGGAGTTCTTGAAATTGATGCTCTGAATGCCGTATTGGCTCAGAACAAAATATTGACTCAACAATTCAATATGATTTCTCAAAGTCTGAATGAATTGCAAAATGCATCCAACAGTACTAAAGAAGCATCTTCTGAAGAAGAAGCTTACGATCCTGAGAACCCTACAATGGCAGAGGTGAATTACATGGGTGAAGCCTATGGAAATACCTATAATCCCTCATGGAGAAATCATCCAAATTTCTCATGGAAGTATCAATAAAAGCCTCAACAAGGCTTTAATAATGGTGGAAGAAATAGGTTTAGCAATAGCAAGCCTTTTCCATCATCCTCTTAGCAACAGACAGAGAATTCTGAGCAGAGCCCCTCTAGCTTAGCAAACATAGTCTCTGGTCTATCTAAGGCCACTCTAAGTTTTATGAATGAAACAAGGTCCTCCATTAGAAATTTGGAGGCACAAGTGGGCCAGCTGAGTAAAAGAGTCACTAAAACTCCTTCTAGTACTCTCCTAAGCAATACAGAAGAGAATCCAAAAAGAGAGTGTAAGGCCATAACCTTACTTGGTGTGGCCGAACCTAGAGAGGAGGAGGAGGACATGAATCCCAGTGAGGAAGACCTCATGGGACGTCCTCTGGACAAAAAAGAGTTCCCATTTGAGGAACCTAAGGAATATGAGGCTCATCTAGAGACCATAGAGATTCCATTGAACCTACTTCTGCCATTCATGAGCTCTGATGAGTATTCTTCCTCTGCAGAGGATGAAGATATGGCTGAAAAGCAAGTTGCTAAGTACCTTGGAGCAATCATGAAGCTGAATGCCAAGTTATTTGGTAATGAGACTTGGGTGGTTGAACCCCCTTGCTCACTAATGAACTGAATAACTTGATTAGGCAGACATCACCTCAAAAGAAAGAGGATTGATGAGCGGATAATTTGTATGCTTTTTGGCATTGTTTTTAGTATGTTTTTAGTATGATCTAGTTAGTTTTTAGTATATTTTTATTAGTTTTTAGC
>NC_029776.3:72455966-72456798 GCF_000817695.3 Arachis duranensis | reverse complement strand
TAGTCTCGACCCCACACCTCTGTATGAAGTTCCCTACCGCAAAAGGAATCGCTACCCTAAAAGGCGACCAAAAACTAGCACGGCGATGCTACAACGAAAGCCTGAGCTTAAAAGGAAAAGAGATCAACACAATAGAACTCGGGCGAGTTCAAACCTGAGTAGATCTTCGGCCACAGCCAGAGGGAGAAACCGAGAGAGTCCAGATCGGGAACACATCTGAAAAAGTAACAAACATAGGAGCAAACCTCGAAGCGGGCCTAAAAGAGGAACTCATAACCCTCTTAAAAGAAAATTCCGACCTCTTCGCCTGGAAAGCCTCCGACATGCCAGGCATAAGCCCCGACCTGATGTGCCATAAGCTATCAGTATACCCGGGATCCAGACTTGTCCAACAAAGACGCCGGAAGCTCGGACCTGAGCGCATGCAAGCAATAGAAGAACAAGTACAAGCACTACTAGACGCAGGGTTCATTCGGGAAGTAAAATACCCCCTATGGCTCGCAAACGTGGTCCTGGTAAAAAAGCCCAACGGAAAATGGAGGATGTGCGTCGATTACACGGATCTCAACAAAGCCTGCCCCAAAGACCCATGTCCACTACCAAACATCGACGCCTTAGTAGACGCAGCCTCAGGCTATAGATATCTCTCCTTCATGGACGCATACTCGGGATACAATCAAATCCCGATGTACGGACCCGACCAAGAAAAGACCTCGTTCATAACCCCAAGGGCAAACTACTGCTACGTAGTAATGCCCTTCGGACTGAAGAACGCAGGGGCAACCTACCAGAGGCTAATGAACAAAGTGTTCTCAGAGCACATCGGACTACA
>NC_029776.3:72451352-72453347 GCF_000817695.3 Arachis duranensis | reverse complement strand
CCTATCGAAATAGATGAAGGGTCACCCAGAGTCATCTTCTACAACGAAGAAGGTAACCCGCAGGCACAAAAGGAAGAACTCGACCTCCTCCCCGAGGTCCGAGAAAGAGCCCGAATCCGAGAAGAAGCCTTAAAACGGCGAACGGCCCTCAGATACAATCAGAAAGTAATAAAGCGAAGCTTCTCCATTCACGACCTGATTCTAATCCGAAATGACATCGGAACACAAAAGTCGGGAGAAGGAAAGCTAGCCGCAAATTGGAAAGGGCCCTACAAGGTAACAGAAGTCTTAGGGACAGGCTATTACAAAGTATCCGACCTAGAAGGCAATGAGCTGCCCAGGGCCTGGCACGCCTGTAATCTAAGACGGTACTACAGCTAGAAAAATTTAACCCGAGGTGTACTCTTTTTCCCTACCAGGGTTTTTTAATGAGACACCCGGTCAAGTAAGGCACCCGACCTAGTCAAGGGTAAACACTCTGTAAATATTCTTTCTTTTTTAATACTAATTTTTCTATTTTTTCCTCATGATGAAACAAATCCTAGAAAGTACCCCGCCAAGGCGCATTAATTTATGCTCGACAAAACGCAAAAAATCATTTGCCAAGAGTCCACACAAGGTCGGCAAAGATAAAGCGACGAGGTTCAAATTAATGTGAGAAGTTATAAAGTAACTCTGAAAAGGCTCAGAAAAGCCAAATAAAAAGAGATTACAAAAATAACTTAAAAAGGCCGACCAACAACAAGGTCGGACCCAACAAAAGGAGGTACTCGAAACGCCCGAGGCCCGAGAAAGAGCCCGGATCCAAAGAAAGAAGCCTTAGAACGGCGAAAACAAAGATTTCGAAAACGCTTACTAGAAAGTTGCTATACAACTAAAAAGTACAAGCGAAAAAACGAAAACAAAGATTTCGAAAAACGCTTACTAAAAAGTTGCTATACAACTAAAAAGTACAAAAAACGAAATCAAAAGAAAGGGTACAGCAAAAGTTCCAAGCGCTAGCTAAAAAGTTGTTATCCAAAAACAACTAAAAAGCATAAAAGCGGAGCAAAAAGTCAAAACGCGAACAAAAACACCGCATAAATAAGCCAAAAAGTTACTACAAGTAGCTAATAAGCGAAAAGGTGTCCAAAGCGTTCACAGAAACCATCCAAAAACGAAAGAGCCCACAGGTCGGGCAAAACACCAAAAATAAAAGATTACAGAGGATCAAGGTCCTTTCCAGACTCCACATCAACAGAAGGCTGTGGAGGAAACATAGATATCAGGACCGCATCAACAGCAACGTCATCCCGGTTTGAAACCTCCACACCAGATCCATCCCCGGCCAAAGGTGAAGTCGGGTTCTCCACCGGAACTTTGGGGTCGGACACCGGAACCTCGTCCTCGATGGGAGCAGGAACAATCTTTCCCTCTACAACAACGTTATCCATACTAAATAAGCTCAGATCCAGGTCAGGAGCAAGAACTCGGACCTGAGCCTTCAAATTCTCAAACATAGCATCCATACCCTTGGCCACATGACCTTCTAGCTCGTAAAAATCATCCCGAGCAGATTGCAACTTCTCCTTCGTCTCCACAAGCTCGGTACATATCCGATTATAATTCTCCGTCGCCGCCTTCGCCATCTCCTCAGATGTCTTCGCTGCCGCCACAGCCGCGGTAGCTTTAGTTTTCTCTTTCTCCAAAGAGGCCTCCAGCTCAGTAATCCTGGCAGCCTTCAGTTGACTAATCCTCTCAAACTCAGACTGAGCCTTCTCAAGTCGGGAGCTAGTCGCACCAATAGGGGACTTCTTGAACTCCCGGGCAATAGCAGCATGAAGACTGGCCATCCGGACACAGCTCCGCGCCATATACTGAAAATGATGCTCCATAGACACATCATCAGTAGAAATGAAAGTCTGAGGGAGAATATGCTGTTCAATCCAACCAAGAGCATCAAAGTCCTTATCGTTGAAACCGGCAAGCTCTTGAGAGGTCTTCTGCTTCTTGGGA
>NC_029776.3:72435371-72435720 GCF_000817695.3 Arachis duranensis | reverse complement strand
TCTTGAATGAAAAATGTTCTTAATTGAAAAAGAGAAGAATTGCATGAATTTTAAATTTTATAACAGATTAATTATTTTGATGTGGTGGTAATATTTTGGTTTCTGAATGTATGCTTGAACAGTGCATAAATCTTTTGAATTTGTTGTTCATGAATGATGGCTCTTGAAGGAATGATGAAAACGGAAACATGTTACTGAGGATCTGAAAAATCATAAAAATGATTCTTGAAGCAAGAAAAAGCATTTCTATTCAAAAAAAAAAAAATCGAAAAAAAAAGAGAGAGAAAAATCGAAAAAAAAATATATAGAAATAAGAGTTGTGATCCAAGGCAAATAAGAGTGTGCTTAA
>NC_029776.3:72434236-72435106 GCF_000817695.3 Arachis duranensis | reverse complement strand
AAGGACTGCTGATGCTGTTGGAATCTGACCTCCCTGCACTCGAAATGGATTTTCTGGAGCTACAGAACTCCAATTGGCGCAATATATAATAGTTCATACTTTATTCGAAGAATGACGACGTAACTTGGCGTTGAACGCCAAGTACACGCTGTTGTCTGGAGTTAAACGCCAGAAACACGTCATAACTCGAAGTTCAACTCCAAGAGATGCCTCAGCTCGTGAATTAATCAAGCTCAGCCCAAACATACACCAAGTGGGCCCCAGAAGTGGATTTATGCATCAAATACTTACTCATGTAAACCCTAGTAGCTAGTCTAGTATATATAGGACATTTATCTATTGTATTAGACATCTTTGGTCTCAGTTTTGTTTTATTCTTCATCCTAGGAGATCATTGATCACGTTAGGGGGGCTGGCCATTCAGCCATGCCTGAACCTCTTTTACTTATGTATTTTTAACGGTGGAGTTTCTGCACACCATAGATTAAGGGTGTGGAGCTCTGCTGTACCTCAAGTATTAATGAAATTCTATTATCTTTTATTCAAATCTCTCTTATTCTTATTCCAAGATATTCATTCGTACCCAAGAACATGATGAATGTAATGAGTTAGATAACCCTCATTATCATTCTCACTCATGAACGCACGTGATTGACAACCACTTCCGTTCTACATAAAACAAAGATTGAATGCGTATCTCTTAGATTCCCCAACAGAATCTTCGTGGTATAAGCTAGATAGATGGCGGCATTTATGAGGATCCGGAAAGTCTCACCTTGTCTGTGGTATTCCGAGTAGGATCCTGGGAATCCGGAAAGTCTACGTGCTTCAAACTTTAACCTGCTGGGCGTTAGTGACAGACGCAAAAGA
>NC_029776.3:72432609-72434025 GCF_000817695.3 Arachis duranensis | reverse complement strand
CAAGGTGACCATAGCTTGCTTCATACCAACAATCTCTGTGGGATCGACCCTTACTCACGTAAGGTTTATTACTTGGACGACCCAGTACACTTGCTGGTTAGTTGAACGGAGTTGTGAATCCAACCAGTGCCATAATAAAATTTTCATTCAAAATCCAAAGAACGTAGATCACAATTTCGTCCACCAAGTTTTTGGCGCCGTTGCCGGGGATTGTTCGAGTATGGACAACTGACGGTTCATCTTGTTGCTCAGATTAGGTAATTTTCGTTTCAAAAATCTTTTTCAAAAATTTTTCTTTTTATTTTTCGTTTTTCCAAACTATATTTTCGAAAAAAATTAATAAAAATACAAAAAAAAAAATTTTAGAATATCATAAAAATCAAAAATATTTTGTGTTTCTTGTTTGAGCCTTGTGTTAATTTTTAATTTTGGTGTCAATTGCATACTTTTAAAATTTTTCTTGCATATTTTTCGAAAATCTCATGCATTCATAGTGTTCTTCATGATCTTCAAGTTGTTCTTGACAAGTCTTCTTGTTTGATCTTGATGATTTCTTGTTTTGTGTTGTTTGTTGTTTTTCATATGCACTTTTGCATTCATATTTTCCATGCATTAAAGATTTCTAAGTTTGGTGTCTTGCATGTTTTCTTTGCATCAAAAATTTTTCAAAATTATGTTCTTGATGTTCATCATGATCTTCAAAGTGTTCTTGGTGTTCATCTTGACATTCATAGTGTTCTTGCATGCATCATGTGTTTGATCCAAAATTTTCATGTTTTGGGTCATTTTTGTGTTTTTCATTCAATATTTAAAAATCAAAAATATCTTTTCCTTATTTTCCTCCAAATTTTCGAAATTTTGGGTTGACTTGGTCAAAAATTTTTAAAAATTAGTTGTTTCTTACAAGTCAAGTCAAAATTTCAATTTTAAAAATCTTATCTTTTCAAAATCTTTTTCAAAAATCATATCTTTTTCAATTTTTTTATAAATTTCGAAAATTTCAAAAATCTTTTTCAAAATATTTTCAAAATCTTTTTCTTATCTTTTTATCTAATTTTCGAAAATTAGCTAACAATTAATGTGATTGGTTCAAAAATTTGAAGTTTGTTACTTTCTTGTTAAGAAAGGTTCAATCTTTAAGTTCTAGAATCTTATCTTGTAGTTTCTTGTTAGTCAAGTAATTTTTAAAATTAAATCTTTTTCAAATATCTTTTTCAAATATATCTTTTTATCTTTTATCTTATCTTTTTCAAAAATTTTATCTTTTTTAAAATTTGATTTCAAAATATCTTATCTAACCTCTTATCTTCTTATCTTTCAAATTTGATTTTACTATCTTTTTCAACTAACTTTTTGTTTGTCTCATATCTTTTTCAAAACTAACTAACTACTTTTCCCTCTCTAATTTTCGAAAAT
>NC_029776.3:72430814-72431365 GCF_000817695.3 Arachis duranensis | reverse complement strand
AATCCAAAAGGAGAGTGCAAGGCCATTGATATGATCAATGTGGCCGAATACACTAGGGAGGAGGAGGACAAAAATCCTAGTGAGGAAGACCTCCTGGGACGTCCTTCAAGTAAGAAGGAGTTTCCTATTAAGGATCTAGAGGAATCTGAGGCTCATCTAGAGACCATAGAGATTCCATTAAATCTCCTTCTGCCATTCATGAGCTCTAAAGAATATTCATCCTCTGAAGAGGATGAAGATGTGACTGAAGAGCAAGTTGCTCAATACTTAGGAGCTATCATGAAGCTGAATGCCAAGCTGTTTGGTAATGAGACTTGGGAAAGTGAACCTCCCTTGCTCATTGGTGAACTGGATACTTGGATTCAGAAAACTCTACCTCAAAAGAAACAAGATTCTGGCAAGTTCTTAATACCTTGCACCATTGGCACCATGAGCTTTGAAAAAGCTCTATGTGATCTGGGGTCAGGGATAAATCTTATGCCACTCTCTGTAATGGAGAAGCTGGGGATCATTGAGGTACAACCTGCCTTGTTCTCATTACAATTGGCAGA
>NC_029776.3:72430356-72430704 GCF_000817695.3 Arachis duranensis | reverse complement strand
TAATCCTAGATACTAGGAAGGAAGATGATGAATGCATCATCCTAGGAAGACCTTTCCTAGCCACAGCAGAAGCTGTGATAGATGTTCACAGAGGAGAGTTAGTCCTTCAATTGAATGGGGAATACCTTGTGTTTCAAGCACATGGCCATCCCTCTGTGACAAAAGAGAGTAAGCATGAAGAGCTTCTCTCAGTTCAAGGTCAAGAGGAGCCCACACAGTCAAACTCTAAGTTTGGTGTTGTGAGGCCACAACCAAACTCTAAGTTTGGTGTTCAAATTCCATATCCAAACTCTAAGTTTGGTGTGGAGACAACACACTAAATTGACCTGATCACCTTGTGGCTCCATA
>NC_029776.3:72429763-72430317 GCF_000817695.3 Arachis duranensis | reverse complement strand
TGTGGCTCCATGAGAGCCACTGTCAAGCTTTTGACATTAAAGAAGCGCTTGTTGGGAGGCAACCCAATTTTATTTATCTAATTTTATTTTATTTTGTTTCTTTGTTATTTTTGTGTTTTATTAGGTACATGATCATGAGGAGTCACGAAAAAAATAAAAAAAAATTAAAAACAGAGTCAAAAACAGAAGAAAAAATTGTTCACCCTGGAGGCAGCACAGACTGGCGTTCAACGCCAGTAAGATGCATCTGGCTGGCGTTCAACGCCAGAACAGAGCATCTTTCTGGCGCTGAATGCCCAAAACAAGCTATATCCTGGCGTTTAACGCCAGGATGCGCACACAGAGGACAATCTGGCGCTGAACGCAAGAAACAAGCTTGAAACTGGCGTTCAACGCCAGAAACAAGCATCACATGGGCGTTTAACGCCCAGAACATGCACCAATGGGCGTTTGAACGCCAGAATGATGCATGAAGGCAATTTACACGCCTATATGGTGAAGGAATGGTATTTCTTTTCACCTCAGGATCTGTGGACCCCACAGGATCCCCACCT
>NC_029776.3:72418825-72428951 GCF_000817695.3 Arachis duranensis | reverse complement strand
TGTGTGGAAGGCGCCCAATGGAGAATAGACTCCAAAGGCAAACCGGTCCAACTAAGAAGACTGGACCTCAAGCCTGTAGCTAGAGGATGGTTGGAGTTCATCCAAAGATCCATCATCCCTACAAGCAACCGATCTGAAGTTACTGTGGATCGGGCCATCATGATTCATAGCATCATGATTGGAGAGGAAGTGGAAGTTCATGAAGTCATCTCCAATGAATTCTACAAAATAGCTGACAAGCCTTCATACGTGGCACGGCTAGCCTTCCCCCACCTTATATGCCATTTATGCTACTCAGCTGGAGTTATCATAGATGGAGATGTCTCCATTGAAAAAGACAAGCCCATCACAAAGAAGAGGATGGAGCAAACAAGGGAAGTTCCTCACGGCCCCCAAGAAGAACATGAGGAAGTTCATCATCAACAAATCCCTCAAGGAATGCACTTCCCTCCCAACAACTATTAGGAGCAACTCAGTACCTCTTTAGAGGATTTGAGCCATAATGTTGAACAACTAAGGGTGGAACATCATGAACATGCCCCCACTCTCCAAGAAATAAGAGAAGATCAAAGAGCAATGAGAGAGGAGCAACAAAGGCAAGGAAGGGACATAGAAGAGTTGAAGAACATCATTGGTCCTTCAAGAAGAAGACGCCACTAAAGGTGGATTCATTCCTTGATCTTTATTTTCTTTCTGTTTTCGGTTTTTAAGTGTTATGTTTATCTATGTTTTTGTGTCTCTACTTCATGATCATTAGTGTGTAACCATGCCTTAAAGCTATGAATAAAATCCATTAGTCCTTCACTTATCTTAAAAAAAAATGTTTTAATTCAAAAGAACAAGAAGTACATAATTTTCGAAATTATTAGTGAATTTAATTTAATTATATTGATGTGGTGGCAATACTTTTTGTTTTCTGAATGAATGCTTGAACAGTGCATATTTTTGATCTTGTTGTTTATGAGTGTTAAAATTGTTGGTTCGTAGTGGGCAGGGCAGAGTTGCCTTCCTTGTTTGGTTTCCTTATGTTGCCTTCCTAGAGGGCAGTGTGCCCTTGTGGAGGGCAATGTTTGCCTCCCCCTTGCATGCGACACACTTCCTCTTGCCTTGACCACGCTTTCCTTTCTTTGGGCTACACTTCTTAGGCCACGCTTTTCCTTTTCTTTTCTTTTCTTCACCTATAATAAACCAAAACAACCACTCCAAGTATCACTAAATTCAAGAGGCTTATAAATCAATTAAAATTCAATTAAAATTAGCTTAAACCTCATGGATTATCATTAATTTCATGGTGGTTGCTTGATTTAGAGAAGTTATGCATTTTCACTCCAAATCACTTACTTAGGATGCAAGAAAGTGCATAAATGCTAACAAAACAAGTGAAATTAGCTTGAAAAATGGGTATATGATGACTTGTCATCAACTATGAGTTTTTGTGTTTTTCTGTGATTTCAGGTAATTTCTGGCTGAAATTGAGGGACCTGAGAAAAAATCTGATTCAGAGGCTGAAAAAGGACTGCAGATGCTGTTGGATTCTGACCTCCCTGCACTCGAAGTGAATTTTCTGGAGCTACAGAAGCCCAATTAGCGGGCTCTCAATTGTGTTGGAAAGTAGACATCCTGGGCTTTCCAACAAATCATAATAGTCCATACTTTGCTCGAGATTTTATGGCCCAAACTGGCATTGCAAATCAGCTTCAGAATTCCCGAACTGGCACAAAAATTGGAGTTAAACGCCCAAACTAGCACAAAAGCTGGCGTTTAACTCCAAGAAAAGTCTCTACGCATGAAAGCTTCAATGCTCAGCCCAAGCACACACCAAGTGGACCCCAGAAGTGGATTTTTACGTCATTTACTCATTTCTGTATATCCTAGGTTACTTGTTCACTATAAATAGGATATTTTGACATTGTATCTTTACCTCATGACACATTACACGTTTCTTATTGTATCTTCTATGGCATGAGTCTCTAAACCCCATGGTTGGTGGTGAGGAGCTCTGCTGTGTCTTGATGGATTAATGCAATTACTACTGTTTTTCATTCAATCACGCTTGCTTCTATTCTAAGATATCGCTTGTTCCTCAACTTGATAAATGTGATGATCCATGACATTCATCATCATTTTCACCTATGAACGTGTGCCTAACAACCACCTCCGTTCTACTTTAGATTGAGTGAATATCTCTTGGATTCCTTAATCAGAATCCTCGTGGTATAAGCTAGAATTGATGGCGGCATTCAAGAGAATTCGGAAGGTCTAAACCTTGTCTGTGGTATTCTGAGTAGGATTCAAGGATTAAATGACTGTGACGAGCTTCAAACTCCTGAGGGTTGGGCGTTAGTGACAGACGCAAAAGAATTACTGGATTCTATTCCAACTTGATTGACAACCGACAGATGATTAGCCGTGGTGTGACAGAGCGCATTGAACATTTTCACTGAGAGGATGGGAGGTAGCCATTGACAACGGTGAAACCCTACATACAGCTTGCCATGGAAGGAGCCTTGCGTGCATGAAGAAGAAGACAGTAGAAAAGCAGAGATTCAGAAGATAGAGCATCTCTAAAACCTCAACCTGTTCCCCATTACTGCAAAACACAAGTATTTATTTCATGTTCTTTTACTTTTCACAATTAAACCTGAGAATTATTGATATCCTGAATAAGAGTTACAAGATAACCATAGCTTGCTTCAAGCCAACAATCTCCGTGGGATCGACCCTTACTCACGTAAGGTATTACTTGGACGACCCAGTGCACTTGCTGGTTAGTTGTGCGGAATTGCAAAAGTGTGATTGCAATTTCATGCACCAAACCCCTAGCTAACGCCACCGCCCAAAGAAGCCGGAAATTCCTATATAGGAACATTGTTACAAGGTTCGGAGTTCCATATTCAATAATCACAGATAATGGCACTCAATTCAAAGATGCAGGCTTCAGTAAACTAGTAGCCGACTTGAATATAAAGCACCAGTACACCTCCGTCGAACATCCACAGGCCAATGGACAGGCCGAAGTTGCCAACAAAGTCATATTGGCCGGGTTAAAACGGAGATTACAAGATGCAAAGGGAGCCTGGGCAGAAGAGCTTCCATAGGTCCTATGGGCATATCGAACGACGCCACATTCCACCACAAATGAATCCCCCTTCCGATTAGCATACGGAATAGAGGCAATGATCCCAGTAGAGATTGAGGAAAGATCACCTAGAGTAGTTCATTACAATGAGGGAGCAAACTCCCAACTTCAGAGGGAAGAGCTCGACCTACTACCTGAAATCCAAGAAAGAGCTCGGATTTGGGAGGAAGCTCTAAAGCACCGAATGGCTTCTAGATACAATCAAAGGGTAGTACCGAGAAGTTTTACAGAGAACGATCTTATCTTAATCCGAAATGATATTGGAACAACTCGACCAGGAGAAGGAAAGCTGGCAGCAAACTGGAAAGGACCCTACCGAGTTATAGAAGTACTTGGGAAGGGCTACTACAGACTGTCCGAACTCGATGGATGAGAGCTTCCCAGATCATGGCACGCCTGCAACCTAAGAAGGTACTACAGTTAGAAAAGGTAAAGGATTTCATTATTGGATGCACTCTTTTTCCTGAAAAGGTTTTTTAATGAGGCACCAGGTTGAGACCTAGACACTATCTGACTTAAAAGGATGAAAAAATTCCCACATGTATATATTTTGCACTTTTCTTTGAATGAAATTTATTTAGATATTCTACAAGATTTCAAAACACATTAATCTGAAGTATTCATCGTCCGATTATAAAGCAACAGATCGGCAGAAAGTGAAAAACAATTTTACTGCACGATCACGATAAAGATAACCGTCCGATAAAGGTGAAAACGCGATTCACCCAAAAGATGATCTAAAGATGCCAACCACTTTCTACAAATCGGCAAAGTTAAACACAGAATAATGTAAGAAGTTATCAAAAGCAATCCAAAAAAGAGCCTGACGAGGCCTTACGGATAGCTAAAATAATAACTTAAAGAATGGCCGATGATCAGAAGTCGGACCAAGTCAACCTAAGATATAAGTAAACCCTGGAAAGAGGTCTGGCCAACCCTATTAAAGAGGATTACTATAACTTAAGAAGAGATCGACCTAACAAAGTCGGTTTCCTACAAAACAAAGTTATAAAAGTGATCCCTGAAAGAGACCTGACAAAGGTCCAAGAAAGAGGATTACAAAAATAACTTAAGAAGAGATCGACCTAATGAAGTTGGTTTCCTATGAAAACAAAGTTATAAAAGTAATCCCTGAAAGAGACCTGACAAAGGTTCAAGAAAGAGGATTACAAAAATAACTTAAGAAGAGATCGACCTAATGAAGTCTGTTTCCTACGAAAACAAAGTTATAAAAGTAATCCTTGAAAGAGACCTGACAAAGGTCCAAGAAAGAGGATTACAAAAATAACTTAAGAAGAGATCGACCTAATGAAGTCGGTTTCCTATGAAAACAAAGTTACAAAACTAATCCCTAAAAGAGACCTGACAAAGGTCCAAGAAAGAGGATTACAAAAATAACTTAAGAAGAGATCAACCTAATGAAGTCAGTTTTCTACGAAAACAAAGTTATAAAAAGTAATCCCTGAGAGAGACCTGACAAAGGCCCAAGAAAGGGGATTACAGAAATAACTTAGAAGGGACCAACGTAAAAGAATCGGTTACGGAGCGTCAAAAATGCGTACAAAGGCAATAAAACTGAGAAACAAGTCGGACCCACTTAGACACAAACTCAAAGGAGAAGAGAAAACAAAGTCAAAAACCTTGACATAATCTACAAAAGTTAAAAAAGCCTCGAAATAAAAAGTTGCTAAAACAAGCAACTAGAAATCGTTAGCAAGCATCTATCGTCAGCAAGCATCTAAAGTTTTAAAGAGCCCACAAGTCAGGCCAGCTACATAAATGTCCAGAAAGAGATCAGCAAGCATCAGGAGCCTTCTTGGCAGCCTCAGGATAAGGAGAAGGAGGGCGAGTTTGAATAGGCACAGCATCTATAGTTCCATTCTCCCGGTTCAGAACCTGGCAATCCGAATCAGGTGCAACCGGAGGAATAGAAGAGGTCGACACTTTGGCCGAAGAAACAGGGGGAGGATCAGCATCATCATCAACCTCGTTATCAGGGACAATCCTGCTATCCCTGACAACGTTGTCCAGGCTGAAAAGGGCGAGATCGGCCTCGGGAGCAATGACCCGAACTTGCTCTTTCAAGTTCTCATGAGCAACAGTCACGCTGCCAACAAGATGACCTTGGAGCTCAGAATAATCTTCCCGGGCATTGTCCAACTCCCCCCTCAGACGCATCACCTCCCGATAAGTCGTAACGTAACTCTCCTTATGCATCGGAGCTGTGTCCTCGGCCAACCTCAAAGAAGCTGCCAGTAAAAGGGAACTAGCTTTCTCATTCTCTAGATCCTTCTCCAACTTGGTCACCTTTAATTCAAGTTCCTCTTCAGCCCCTTCTTCTGGTCAAACTCCTGCTTTGCCTCCTCCATAAATGCTTTGGTAGCATGGAGGGGAAGATTCTGAGCAGTCCGGTATATAGCAGCTGCCATATATGCTATCTGTACGTGATTTCAGGCCATAAATTCCAAATGATGGAGGATGGACACATCGTCCATGGAGAGGGTACCATAGGGACCGATTTGCTGATCCACAAATTCAATGGCATTAAAGTCGGGAGCATTGAGGTCGAAAGGCTCAGCTGTTTTTTGTTTTTTATTGGGAGGAACAACATAAGGAGCAGCAGAAGTAGGGTGAGGATCCACCAGACGAACTCGGGGAGTAGGGATCACCTTCTTCACCCCAAGGGAACCCGGCACAGACGGCTTCACGTGCACTTGAGAGGATCCTTCCCCAGCCGCCTTGGCCGAGATGTTTTTGGCAGCAGTCGCCCTCTGTGCTCTTTTAAAAGCTTTCATGGATTCATTATTCTTCATCGCTTCTGCAAATAAAACAGAAATTAAGCTACAAGTTAGAAAAAAATAGTTACGAATAACATAGAATAGATAAAAAAGGAAACACAAAATACCCAGCTCAGTTTGAAGAAGAGAGGGATTGGTTAGAAATTTCTTTGGGTCGAGATAGGGTGGTTGACCCAAGTGTTCTTCCAAGATAGTCACAAAAGCTCGCTCAATCTCAACCAACATTTCCCACGTATATCGGGACATCCTCACATCTTTTTGCCATTCCAAGGGAAAAGCAGGCTCGTCATTTTCATCCAGAAAGAAAGGCCGAGCTCCTTCAACAGCTCGAACCTTGAAAAAGTAGTTTTTAAAATCACGGAATGACTCATCAAACATGGAAAAAACCTTCTTTCCCTGGGAAGATCGAAAGGAGACCCAAGCTACCTTCTTTTTTACCACTCCAGGCTTAGTCAAGATAAACAGATAGAAAAAGAGAGATTGCGAGGCAGGGATACCAAAGCCATTGCACAACAATTGAAAGATTTTTATGAAACCCCAGGAATTAGGGTGAAGTTGAGAGGGGGCGACATTACAGGACCATAACAGGTCGGTTTCAAATTTAGTAAAAGGAAGGGTGATACCCAGCTGACCAAAGAAAAGTCATAAACATAGAAAAAAGGGCAATCATCAACAACCCGAGTAGAAAAGCAAACTCTCTCATCAGAAGAGGGAGGGACAAGCTCATAGTTCTTCTCATCGCCAGGATTACTACAGACACTGTGAAACTGCCTAAGCTGTGTGCAAAAATCAGAATCAACCAGAAAGACACACATAAGAACCATCAAGTCCACCCAATCGGCCATACCCTCAGGAACATGGGAAGGCATCTCTACAACGTTATTTTGGGAAGACATGAGGCCAACTAAATCCTACAAAAAGAAAAGAAGAACGAATTACTTAAAAACATCTCAGACGAGGGGCAAAACATCTAGACGGGCGGATAAACAGAAAAAGAAAACCCCAAGACTCAAGCTAAAAAGTCCTGGGGCATCCCTTGGAGGCAATAACAAAGCAAGGTTTTCAAGCTATTTCTACAGCTTACGTCCTGGCACTCATCAAAAAGAAAATAAAGTCTTAAAGGAAGTAAAAACACAAAATCACCACCTTTCTATAGTTTATCAGTAAAAAGCATTATTTCTACAGTTTATCAGCAAAAGGCATTATCAAAACACCGAAAATGCCAAACAGCAAAGAGCAAACCTTTTTTTTTTTTTGGAATCAAACAAAAAACCATCACCAAAGGCACAAGCAGAAATGGCGACAACATGCAAAAATCCTCAAAGAAAAAGATTCAAGCAACAAGAAAAAGATTCGCACCCAAAAAACGAAGAAATTCCAGAGCACGCAACAATCAGGCATGGTAAAAGCAGAAAGACCCAAAAAAACTTCCTCTGAGCAAAATGCAAACTTTCCACATATAAGGAAACAGAAGAAAGAAAAATTGAACCTGGAGAAAGCAGAAGAAAACCTCGAAAGCGGAAAGCTGTGAAGGAGAAAAGCTGGAGATCACCTTCTTCCACAGAGAGCAGTGATAGAACTGGTGGGAAAAACTACGAAAGAAACAGAAAATGAGAGAGTAAAGGGAGAAGTTACGAAGAAAGAGTGAAGAAGAGAAACCATTTTTTGAGTGAGAAATTCAAAATAAAAGACCAAGAGAAAACGGGGCAATTAATGCCAATTAAATGCAGATATTATAACCCTCTCGCGTTCCAAAAAAAAGCGCTGATATAAAAACGTGCGCTTTTAGAGGAAAACGTTCTACATTCAAAAGCTGCTACAAAGGAATCGACAAAATGCTTGAGTTCGGCTTCACCAAAGAAGGACTGAAGTCAAAGACTCGACCTCAAGGAAGTCTGAGCTCAAGCAGGGGCACTGTTCATACCCTGGGTCGAGCTGTCCGACCCGGGATGTTGGACAAACAATGCGACCGACCTTTTTAGGTCAGGATAACCCGGCCTCTTCTGAAAGAGCTCGGCCAAGTCACAGGAAAGCCCAAACAAAGGGCCCAAATAGAGGAACACGTCCCAAATCCAAGAGCAGCCCAAGCCTACAAGGAGAAGGGCGGTTCCCTTGAAGATAAGATGACCTCACTTCAAGATAAAGATAAGATAAGATAACTAACTTATCTTATCCACAGAAAGTCACATCTCACCATTATAAATACACTGGAGCACCCAGGTATAACTCATACTCTGATTCTACTCAATACCTGCTTAATACTCTTGCTAACTTAAGCATCGGAGTCCCTTGCAGGTACCCCCCACCCTCCGGGGACGAAGGATCAGCACCATCACCGAGTCCAGTAAGTCAGACACACCAGCTCCGGCAGCTATACACCTACCGGACACGTCGGCTTCGACCAGCACAGAAGATCTCGTCCGAGATTGACCTACAGTTTCAGGTAACCCCCAGAACAGTGGGGTTTATAGGGAAGAGTGGATGGACGTGAATGGTGAAGAGGTGATGGGGAAGAGAGATTGAGGTGATTGGTGAAGGGTTTTTGGGGAAGAGTGTATATTGGATTGTGTGAAAAAGGGAGAGAGGGTGAGTTGAGGTAGATGGGGATCTTGTGGGGTCCACAAATCCTGAGATGATCCTGTGGGGTACACAGATCCTGAGGTGTCAAGGATTTACATCCATGCACCAATGAGGCGTGTAAAATGCCCTCTACATGCAATCCTAGCATTCAACACCAGCTTGATGCTTTTTTCTGGCATTGAACGCTAGCTTCACGCTTGGTTTGGGCGTTCAACGCCCATTTGCAGCATGTTTCTCGCGTTGAACGCCAATTCCATGCTTGTTTCTGGCATTCAGCGCCAGTTCTCCTCAAGGTGTATTCCTGGCGTCTGAACGCCAGGATGCTGCTTGTTTCTGGCGTTCAACGCCAGATCCATGCTCTGTTCTGGCGTTGAACACCAGCCAGATGCTCCTTACTGGCGTTTAAATGCCAGTAAGCCCTTCCTCCAGGGTGTGCTTTTTCTTCTGCTGTTTTTGATTCTGTTTTTAATATTAGTATTTATTTTGTGACTCCACATGATCATGAACCTAATAAAACATAAAAGAACAATAAAATAAAAATAAAATTAGATAAATAAAAATTAGGTTGCCTCCCAATAAGCATTTCTTTAATGTCAATAGCTTGACAGTGGGCTCTCATGGAGCCTCACAGGTGATCAGGTCAATATTGTAGACTCCCAATACCAAACTTAGAGTTTGGATGTGGGGATTCAACACCAAACTTGGAGTTTGGTTGTGGCCTCCCAACACCAAACTTAGAGTTTGATTGTGGGGTTCTATTTGACTCTGTACTGAGAGAAGCTTTTCATGCTTCCTCTCCATGTATACAGAAGAACACCCTTGGGTCTTAAACACAAGGTAGTACCCATTCAATTGAAGGACTAATTCTCCTCTGTTAACATCTATCACAGCTCCTGTTGTGGCTAGGAAAAGTCTTCCAAGGTTGACGCATTCATCCTCCTCCTTCCTAGTGTCTAAGATTATGAAATCAGCAGGGATGTAAAGGCCTTCAACCTTTACTAACACGTCCTCTACTAATCCATAAGCTTGTCTTACTGACTTGTCTGCCATTTGTAATGAGAATATGGTAGGCTATACCTCAATTATTCCCAGCTTCTCCATTATAGAGAGTGGCATAAGATTTATGCCTGACCCCAGGTCACAAAGAGCCCTTTCAAAGGTCATGGTGCCTATGGTACAGGGTATTGAAAATTTGCCAGGATCTTGTCACTTTTGAGGTAAGTGATGAGCGGATAATTTATATGCTTTTTGGCATTGTTGTTAGTGTGTTTTTAGTATAATCTAGTTAGTTTTTAGTATATTTTTATTAGTTTTTAGCTAAAATTCACTTTTCTGGACTTTACTATGAGTTTGTGTGTTTTTCTGTGATTTCAGGTATTTTCTGGCTGAAATTGAGGGTCCTGAGCAAAAATCTGATTCCGAGACCAAAAAGGACTGCAGATGCTGTTGGATTCTGACCTCCATGCACTCGAAGTGGATTCTCTGGAGCTATAGAAGCCCAATTGGCGCGCTCTCAACGGCGTTGGAAAGTAGACATCCTGGGCTTTCCAGCAATATATAATAGTCCATACTTTGCCCAAGATTTGATGGCCCAAACCGGCGTGGCAAA
>NC_029776.3:72414491-72415301 GCF_000817695.3 Arachis duranensis | reverse complement strand
TATGCATTTCTGGGAGAGGGTGATACTTTTCCAGTGATTATAAGCTCTGCTTTAGATTCACAGGAAGAGGAAGCACTGATTCATGTGCTAAGGACACACAAGACAGCTCTTGGGTGGTCCATAAGTGATCTTAAGGGTATTAGCCCAGCTAGATGCATGCACAAGATCCTGTTGGAGGATAATGCCAAACCAGTGGTCCAACCACAGAGGAGGCTAAATCCTGCCATGAAGGAGGAGGTGCAGAAAGAGGTCACTAAATTACTAGAGGCTGGGATTATTTATCCTATTTCTGATAGCCCCTGGGTGAGCCCTGTCCAAGTTGTTCCCAAAAAGGGAGGCATGACAGTGGTTCATAATGAAAAAAATGAACTGGTTCCTACAAGGACAGTCACAGGGTGGCGCATGTGTATTGACTACAGAAGGCTCAATACAGCCACCAGAAAGGATCATTTTCCTTTACCATTCATAGACCAAATGCTAGAAAGACTAACTGGGCATGACTATTACTGCTTTTTGGATGGCTATTCAGGCTACAACCAAATTGCAGTAGATCTTCAGGACCAAGAGAAAACAGCATTCACTAGCCCTTCAGGCGTGTTTGCCTATAGGAGAATGCCTTTTGGTCTGTGCAATGCACCTGCAACCTTTCAAAGGTGCATGCTCTCTATCTTCTCAGACATGGTAGAGAAATTTCTGGAAGTCTTCATGGATGACTTACAGAGGCAAGTATCAAAAATGAAGGAATTCACAGAGTTACAGAAGGATTCAGCTCAAAAAGCAGAGAAAATGAGCTTACTGGCGAAAAAATGC
>NC_029776.3:72414042-72414482 GCF_000817695.3 Arachis duranensis | reverse complement strand
TGCCAAGAGACTAACCTGGTTTTAAACTGGGAGAAATGTCATTTTATGGTGACTGAGGGAATTGTCCTTGGGCACAAAATTTCAAGCAAGGGAATAGAGGTGGATAAGGCAAAGGTAGATGTAATTGAAAAATTACCACCACCTGCCAATGTTAAGGCAATCAGAAGCTTTCTGGGGCATGCAGGATTCTACAGAAGGTTTATAAAGGATTTTTTGAAAATTGCTAAACCTCTGAGTAACCTGTTAACTGCTGACACACCATTTGTGTTTGACACACAGTGTCTGCAGGCATTTGAGACCCTGAAAGCTAAGCTGGTCACAGCACCAGTCATCTCTGCACCAGATTGGACATTACCATTTGAATTAATGTGTGATGCCAGTGACCATGCCATTGGTACAGTGTTGGGACAGAGGCATAACAAGCTTCTGCACGTCATTTA
>NC_029776.3:72412498-72413945 GCF_000817695.3 Arachis duranensis | reverse complement strand
TTGCAGTGGTCTATGCCATTGACAAGTTTAGATCCTATCTAGTGGGATCCAAAGTGGTTGTGTACACTGACCATGCTGCTCTTAAATACTTACTCACAAAGCAGGATTCAAAACCCAGACTTATAAGATGGGTGTTGCTTCTGCAAGAGTTTGATATAAAAATAAGAGACAGAAAAGGGACAGAGAACTAAGTAGCTGATCATCTGTCCCGAATAGAACCAGTAGCTGGGGCGTCCCCCCCTTCTACTGAGATCTCTGAGACTTTCCCAGATGAGCAACTCTTTGCCATTCAGGAAGCTCCATGGTTTGCAGATATTGCAAATTATAAAGCTGTGAGGTTCATACCCAAGGAGTACAGCTACGTGCAGAGAAAGAAATTAATTTCAGATGCCAAGTACTACCTCTAGGATGAACCATATCTTCTTAAGAGATGTGCTGACGGAGTGATCCGCAGATGTGTACCCAGAGAAGAAGCACAAAGGATCCTATGGCATTGCCATGGATCACAGTATGGAGGACATTTTGGAAGTGAGCGAACAGCCACTAAAGTCCTCCAATGTGGCTTCTACTGGCCTACTCTCTACAAAGATTCCCGAGAGTTTGTGCGTAACTGTGACAGTTGCTGATTCTAGAGAGTTTGTTCGTAACTGTGATAGTTGCCAGAGGGCTGGCAATCTTCCTCATGGTCACAACATGCCTCATCAAGGAATATTAGAAATTGAGTTGTTTGACGTGTGGGCATAGATTTCATGGGACCATTCCCGACTTCATACTCAAATATCTACATCCTTGTGGCAGTAGATTATGTGCCTAAATGGGTTGAAGCAATAGCAACACCCACCAATGACACCAAAGTAGTAATGAAGATCCTCCAGAAAAACATCTTCAGCAGATTTGGTGTTCCCAGAGTATTAATCAGTGACGGAGGCACTCATTTCTGTAATAGACATCTATACTCTGCTATGGTTAGATATGGGATTAGCCACAAAGTGGCAACTCCGTATCATCCACAGCCAAATGGGCAAGCTGAAGTCTCTAACAGAGAGCTAAAAAGAATCCTGGAACGGACTGTAATAGCCCGAAGAAAGGATTGGGCAAAGAGCTTGGATGATGCTCTGTGGGCATACAGAACAGCATTCAAGACTCCTATAGGAACCTCTCCATACCAACTAGTGTATGGGAAGGCCTGCCATCTGCCTATGGAACTGGAACATAAAGCCTACTGGGCAACCAGATTCCTAAACATGGATGCACAGTTAGCTGGTGAAAAGAGACTGCTCCAGCTAAATGAGCTAGAGGAGTTCAGACTCAATGCCTTTGAAAATGCAAAAATTTATAAGGAAAAGGCAAAGAAGTGGCATGACAAGAAGTTGTCAACCAGAGTCTTTGAGCCAGGACAAAAAGTCCTGCTCTTCAACTCTAGGCTCAGACTGTTTCCAGGAAAACT
>NC_029776.3:72381882-72408729 GCF_000817695.3 Arachis duranensis | reverse complement strand
TATTACTTGGACGACCCAGTGCACTTGCTGGTTAGTTGTGCGGGGTTGCAAAAGTGTGATTGCAATTTCGTGCACCAGTAAGCTTTGCTGAACCCATGTATCTAGTTCACTAATGAGCAAGGGAGGTTCACCTTCCCAAGTCTCATTACCAAACAACTTGGCATTTAGCTTCATGATGGCTCCTTGATATTGAGCAACTTGCTCTCCAATTACATTTTCATCATCATCAGAGGAAGAATAGACTTCAGAGCTCATGAATGGAAGAAGGAGGTTTAATGGGATCTCTATGGTTTCTATATGACCTTCAGATCCCTTTGGGTCCTCAATAGGGAATCCCTTCTTGCTTGAGAGACGTCCCATGAGGTCTTCCTCATTGGGATTCACGTCCTCTCCTTCCTTCCCAGGTTCGGCCATGTTGATTATGTCTATGGCCTTGCACTCTCTTTTTGGATTCTCTTCAGTATTGCTTGGGAGAGTACTAGGAGGAGTTTCAGTGACTTTCTTACCAGCTGGACCACTTGTGCCTCCAAATTTCTGATGGAGGACCTTGTTTCACTCATGAAACTTAAAATGGCCTTAGACAGATCAGAGACTAAGTTTGCTAAATTAGAAGTGCTCTGTTCAGAATTCTCTGTCTGTTGCTAAGAAGATGATGGATAAGGCTTGCTATTGCTGAGCCTATTTCTTCCACCATTATTAAATCCTTGTTGAGGCTTTTGTTGATCCTTCCATGAGAAATTTAGATGATTTCTCCATGATGAATTATAGGTGTTTCCATAATGTTCACCCATGTAATTTACCTCTGCTATTGCAGGGTTCTCAGGATCATAAGCTTCTTCTTCAGAAGATGCCTCTTTAGTACTGTTGGATGCATTTTGCTATCCATTCAGACTTTGAGAAATCATGTTGACTTGTTGAGTCAACATTTTGTTTTGAGCCAATATGGTATTCAGAGCATCAATTTCAAGAACTCCCTTCTTTTGAGGCGTCCCATTATTCACGGAATTCCTCTCAGAAGTGTACATGAACTGGTTATTTGCAACCATGTCAATAAATTCTTGAGCTTCTGCAGGCATTTTCATTAGGTGAATGGATCCACTTGTAGAATGGTCCAGTGACATCTTAGAGAACTCAGATAGACCATAATAAAATATATCCAAAATGGTCCACTCTGAAAGCATGTCAGAAGGACACCTTTTGGTCATTTGCTTGTATCTTTCCCAAGCTTCATAGAGGGATTTACCATCTTTTTGTTTGAAAGTCTAAACATCCACTCTAAGCTTGCTCAGCTTTTGAGGAGGAAAGAACTTAGCCAAGAAGGCCGCGACCAGCTTATCCCATGAGTCCAAGCTATCTTTAGGTTGTGAATCCAACCATATTCTAGCTCTTTCTCTTACAGCAAAGGGGAAAAGCATGAACCTGTAGACTTTAGGATCTACTCCATTAGTTTTAACAGTCTCACAAATATGCAAGAACTCAGTTAAAAACTGGTAGGGATCTTCTGATGTAAGTCCATAGAACTTGCAGTTCTGTTGAAGTAGAGCAACTAGTTGAGGTTTCAGCTCAAAATTGTTTGCTCCAATGGCTGGGATTGAGATGCTTCTTCCATCAAACTTGGAAGTAGGTGTAGTGTAATCACCAAGCATCCTCCTTGTATTATTATTTTTGGCTGCCATCTCCTTTTCTTTTTCAAAAATTTCTGTAAGGTTGACTCTGGATTGTTGTAATTTAGCTTCTCTTTGTTTCCTTTTCAGAGTTCTTTCAGGTTCAGGATCTGCTTTAACAAGAATATTCTTGTCCTTGCTCCTGCTCATATGAAAAAGAAGGGGACATAAAATAATAATAGGGATCCTCTTTACCACAGTAGAGAGATTTCTTTATGTTTGTAGAAGAAAAAGGGAATAGAAGAAGGAAAAGGTAAGAATCCAAACACAAGGGTGAAGCTAGGCTCAGATTCTTGAGATGAAGAGAAGTGTTAGTAAATAAATAAATAAATAGAAGAAGATGACAGGGAGAGAATTCGAAAATTAATTTTGAAAAAGAGTTAGTGATTTTTGAAAATTAAAAGAAGAATTAAAATTAAAATTAAAATTTAAAACAATTAGTTAATTAAAATAATTTTGAAAAAGAGGGAGGTAATTTTCAAAAATTAGAGAGAGAAAAGTAGTTAGGTGGTTTTGAAAAAGATAAGATATAGTTAAAACAAACTAAAAGTCAACTAGTTAGTTGAAAAAGATTTCAAATTTAATTTTGAAAAAATAAGAAGTTAGAAAAGATATTTTGAAGTCAACTTTTTGAAAAGGATATTTTAAAAGGATATGATTGAAAAAGATATTTTGAAAAAGATTTGATTTTTAAAGTTAAAATTAATTACTTGACTAACAAGAAACTAAAAGATAAGATTCTAGAATTTAAAGATTGTACCTTTCTTAACAAGAAAGTAACAAACTTCAAATTTTTGAATCAATCACATTAATTGTTAGTAAAGCCTTTGAAAATCATGAATTAAAGATAAGAAAAAGATTTTAAAATTAAAATAAAAAATTTTCGAAAAATAGTAAGAAAAATGAAAAAGATTTGATTTTTGAAAAAGTTTTGAAAAGATAAGATTTTTAAAATTAAAAATTTGACTTGACTTATAAGAAATAGCTAAGTTCTAAAACATTTTTGACTAAGTCAACTCAAATTTTCAAAATTTTGAGAGAAATAAGGAAAATATATTTTTTTATTTTTGAAATTTTAATGATGAGAGAGAAAAAATAAAACGTCATTTTTGTGTTTTTCTCTTTGGATCAAAACAAAGAATGCATGCAAGAACACTATGAATGTCAAGATGAACACCAAGAACAGTATGAAGATCATGATGAACATCAAGAACATATTTTTGAAAAATTTTTGATGCAAAGAAAATATGCAAGACACCAAACTTAGAAATCTTTAGTGCTTAGACACTATGAATGCAAAAATGCACATGAAAAACATCATAAACACAAAACAAGAAAATTTAAAGATCAAAAAAGAAGACTTACCAAGAACAACTTGAAGATCATGAAGAACACTATGAATGACTTTTCAAAAAATGCAACAATTTTTTAAAAAAAACATGCAATTGACACCAAACTTAAAAAATGACACTAGACTCAAATAAGAAACACAAAATATTTTTTGGATTTTATGATTTTATTAAATTTTTTTTGTATTTTATTATTTTTTTTCAAAAATTAATTTTTTTTGGAAAAACGAAAATAGATAAATTTTTTTGAAAGAATTGTTGAAAAAAATTTTTGAAAAGAAAATTACCTAATCTGAGCAACAAGATGAACCGTCAGTTGTCCATACAAGAAAAATCCCTGGCAACGGCGCCAAAAACTTGATAGGCGAAATTGTGACCTCTAACAATGGCATTCAACTTGGTATGCGCATCTACTAACTCACCACTTTCTTCACAAATTTGCACAACAAACCAGCAAGTGCATTGGGTCGTCCAAGTAATAAACCTTACGTGAGTAAGGGTCGATCCCACGGAGATTGTTGGTATGAAGCAAGCTATGGTCATCTTGTAAATCTCAGTTAGGCTGATTCAATTGGTTATATTGGTTTTCGAATAATAATAATAAATAAACAGAAAATAAAGATAGAAATACTTATGTAGATCATTAGTGGGAATTTCAGATAGGCGTATAAAGATGCTGTGCTCCTTCTGAATCTCTGCTTTCTTACTGCCTTCATCCAATCCTTCTTACTCCTTTCCATGGCAAGCTGTATGTAGGTCATCACCGTTGTCAATGGCTACATCCCATCCTCTCAGTAAAAATGGTCCAAATGCTCTATCACAGCACGGCTAATCATCTGTCGGTTCTCGATCATGTCGGAATAAAATCCATTGATTCTTTTGCGTTTGTCATCACGCCCAACAATCGCGAGTTTGAAGCTCGTCACAGTCATTCAATCCCTGAATCCTACTCGGAATACCACATACAAGGTTTAGACTTTCCAGATTCTCATGAATGCCACCAACAATTCTAGCTTATACCACGAAGATTCTGATTAAGGAATCCAAGAGATATGCATCCGGCCTAAGGTAGAACGGAAGTGGTTGTCAATCATGCTTACATAGGTGAGAATGATGATGAGTGTCACGGATCATCACATTCATCATGTTGAAGTGCAACGAATATCTTAGAACAAGAATAAACTGAATTGAATAGAAAATAGTAGTAATTGCATTAAAACTCAAGGTACAGCAGAGCTCCACACCCTTAATCTATGGTGTGTAGAAACTCCACCGTTAAAAATACATAAGTGATGAAGGTCCAGGCATGGCCGAATGGCCAGCCCCTATGAACATGATCAATAGTCTCCTAAGATGAAGAATAGATTAAAACCGAGACCAAAGATCTGGTCAAAAGACCGAATCGTCAAAAGACGACTAATACAATAGTAAAATGTCTTATTTATACTAGACTAGCTACTAGGGTTTACAAAAGTAAGTAATTGATGCAGAAATCCACTTCCGGTGCCCACTTGGTGTGGGCTTTGGCTGAGCTTGAGATTTACATGTCCAGAGGCTTCTTTTGGAGTTGAACGCTAAGTTGTAACATGTTTTTGGCGTTCAACTCTGGTTCATGACGTGTTTCTGGCGTTTGACTCCAGAATGCAACATGGAACTGTCGTTGAGCGCCAGTTTTCTTTTACTAATCTCAAATAAAATATGGACTATTATATATTGCTGGAAAGCTCTGGATGTCTACTTTTCAACGCCATTAAGAGCGCGCCATTTGAAGTTCTGTAGCTCCAGAAAATCCATTTCGAGTGCAGGGAGGTCAGAATCCAACAGCATCAGCAGTCCTTTGTCAGCCTTCTATCAGAGTTTTGCTCAGGTCCCTCAATTTCAGCCAGAAAATACCTGAAATCACAGAAAAACACACAAACTCATAGTGAAGTCTAGAAATGTGAATTTTACATAAAATATAATGAAAACATCCCTAAAAGTAGCTAGATCCTACTAAAAACTACCTAAAAACAATGCCAAAAAGCGTATAAATTATCCGCTCATCATTGTGGTTATGGCAAGGAAGGGATTCCATAACTCATCCCAGGTCAAGGTTTCATTTATGTTTTAAATCACATTTTTATCACTTTATAGTCTTACTTGTTTATATTGCATACTTAGTTCTTTTATTCCTTTATTAGTTTATTAATTGCAATTTTGCCTTGTTCTTTAATTCCATTATTGCTTACTTCTTCATTGAAAACACCATTTGCTTTCCACAACCAAAATTGTGTGCGCTCATTGGCATTAGTTCCTAGGGAGAACGACTCGGGAGATGAAATACTCTCGGTTTACATTTGCTTTGAATTGTGACATCTTTAGGATTATAATTTGATTGATGATCAATGGTTGGGTTTGGACTATACTTGCAACATCAATTCTAATTTTTAGTGTGAAAATCCAACCCTATGCTTTTGGTCTTCGTCAAATTTTTTGTGCCGTTGCCGGGGAGCTAGCGTCATGAGTGCTATATTTTGCTTGTTGTAAATATGTCCATAGTGTGAATAGATACTTTTTGGTTGTTTGCTTGTTTTTGCTATTAATTAGGATTTTTGCTTCTTTCGTTAATTGATGTCTTTAGTTTTTATTTCCAATTTTCTCTATGAGTTATCACCCTCTTAGTTTGGAGTTTGGTTGTGATCATTTTGTAGGGTGTGATAACTTCAATTTTGGATTGCATCATGGGATTGGAGCATCAATTTTGGGAGGAGCAATATCCTCCATACTACAATGAACAATACCATCCCCAATATGCATACCCAACCCAAGGATATGGTGGATTTCACTATGACTATACCCCGCCACCACCATATGCCTATAACCAATACCCCCAACATAACCATCAATCACCACATTTTCAAACACCACACCACCACCACCATACACCCTCTTACATACCACCTCTTAACACTTACCAACATGACTCACCTCCCATATATACAACATTTCTCCCAAATTATGAACCTTCTCTTTCAACCTAATGTGATGCTTTTCCACACTTGGCCCAAGACTATCAAGACCTTCAAGCCTTTCTCCAAGAGCAAGAAGGATTCCGAAGGACACAAGAGCACTTCATGGCTACCATAGGCGAAGCGATAAACCGCTTAATCCTCCAACACTTATCCGATCAAGGCATTCCTCTTGAGGAATGTGATGGATCAACTAAAAAATGTAGTGAAGAGGAGAGCATGGAGCCATAAGAGAAAGAAGAAGGCTTAGAGCTTGAAGTGCAACAAAAGGGAAAAAATGAAGTATGTGAACCAGAGGAGAGAAAGGAGGAGTTGAGGGAGATTGATCAAAATGAGGATTCCATTATAAGTGATTTTTTGTCCTCCTTGGTCAATCCCCTCATTGATCCTAATAAGCCTCTTCCCATTGAGTTTGAGAGAGACATGGAGGTAGACTTTTCACAACCTCCTTGTTATGACTTGAATGATAGGGAAGAGGAAGTTGGTGAGGAAGTAATTCCATTCCAAGAATATATTGAGTGGGTGGCAATTTCACCTATGAGCTTCATTGGCCCCCACTAATATGCTATCTTGAAAATGGATTACCAACTCAAGGTCCTTCTTGGTACATGGTGGAGGAAGGAGTGTGGGTTGCAAAAGGAGTCCAAGGTTCTTCAAGAAAACCAATTCAAGAAGTTGGATTCAAGCATGGTGTAGAGCTCGATTGGGTGACTTTTGGAGGATGCTCGGGTACTACAAGGGTCAATTGAGAGCTAGTCCATCCAGCTTGGAGCATAAAGGTCATCAAGAAGGAGAGCGGGAAACTAGAATATGGGATCCCGGAGGAGCTTTAAGGACCAAGCATGGATGGAGGTTTAAGGAGGAGTGGAAACACAAGACACCCTAGCTAGAGTCTCCTCAATAAGTCCAACTTAAGGATTATAAACCAAAGTGCTAGGTGGGAGACACCCCACCATGGTAACATTGTTCCTATCCTTTACTTGTTTTAATTTTAGTTTCTTGCATGTTTGCATGTTTTGGTTAGCTTAGGTTAGTTTAATTTTTGAGTTTGGTAGGTTAAGTTCCATATAGATCATGATTTGATGGATTTTGAATGTTTGGGATTAAAAAATGTATTGAGATAAAGTGGAGGGCCCTAGAATTTGAAGAAATTTTTTTTGGAAAACAGGGCATCTGTGCGTGCGCACACAACTGTCCGTGCGCACAAACCTCATTGTTTCATGTCCAGTGTGTGTGCACTGCTATGTGTGTACGCACACGTCCCCCTTCTTGCGCTCTTTGTGCGGCTGTACAAACGTGTGCGTCCGCACGCCAACTCGCATCCCCTCTGGTGGGAGCGTTGGCACAGCCTGTGCGTATGAATCCCAACCCTTTTCGTTCCTGTGTGCACGCATGTACCTATGTGCGCATGCACACGTGATCCTTGATCTAAAAAAAAGTGTTCTGTGCGTGCGCACGCACACGTCTTGACTCCCCTTCTGCCAGAGCGTTCGCACGACTTGTGCGGATGCACCCCTCTCCTTTTGACCCAGTGTGCGTACGCACACATGTCTGTGCGTACGCACAAGTGCTGTTTTGGGCAAAATTTTTATTTCTCTTCCATTTAAGCCCTAACGCATTTCCGCCCACTCCACCCCTCTCTTTTCTTGCTTCTTCCATGTTTTTCCTCTTGTTTTACTTAATCTTCATTGCATTTCATTTTTATTTTTAGTTATTATATTAGTTTTACTTTAATTGTTTCTATTTAAATAAATTACAAGTGTTTGTTTGATGTTGACTAGTGATGAGCGGATAATTTATACGCTTTTTGGCATTATTTTTAGGTAGTTTCTAGTATGTTTTAGTCAGTTTTTAGTATATTTTTATTATTTTTCATGCAAAATTCACATTTTTGGACTTTACTATGAGTTCGTGTGTTTTCTATGATTTTAGGTATTTTTTGGCTGAAATTGAGGGACCTTAGCAAAAATCTGATTCAGAGGCTGAGAAAGGACTACAGATGCTATTGGATTCTGACCTCTCTGCACTCGAAGTGAATTTTCTGGAGCTACAAAGACCCAATTGGTGCGCTCCCAATTGCGTTGGAAAGTAGACATCTTGGGCTTTCCTGAAATGTATGATTGTTCATAGTTTGCCCGAGACTTGATGGCCCAAACTGGCATCCAAATGCCCACCAGAGACCCTTTTATGGCGTAAAACGCCAGAACTGGCACCAAAGCTGGAGTTAAACGCCCAAACTGGCACCCAAGCTGGCATTTAACTCCAAGGATGGCCTATGCACGTGAAAGCTTCAAAGCTCATCCCAAACACACACCAAGTGGGCCCCAAAAGTGGATTTCTGCACTATCTATTCATTTTCTGTAAACCTAGGTTACTAGTTTAGTATAAATAGCAATTTTTGACTATTGTATTGGATCTTTGGACCACTTTTTGATCCTTTGATCAGGTCTTCTCCCCCTATTTTTGAATTCTTATGCCATTTGTGAGGCTGGCCATTCGGCCATGGCTAGACCTTTTGTTCTTATGTATTTTCAATGGTGGAGTTTCTACAACTCATAGATTAAGGTGAGGAGCCCTGCTGTTCCTCATTAATTAATGTAAGTACTATTGTTTTTCCTTCAATTAACGCCTACTTCTTCTCCAAGATATACTCTTGTACTTAATCCAGTTAAGTCAGACTGAAGGGATGACCCGTTACAATCACCCACTATCTTCAGTACTCGCTTAGCCAAGATCCGCGTGCCTAACAACCACAAAGTGGTCTACATGATGTTCAATGTAGTCATTGGATGCCAGCTGGAGTATACTCTCTTGGGTCTCTAATCCACGAATTCGCATTGTCTCTCCTGACAACAGAGCATCTGACCCTGTGATTAGGATCTTCGTGATATAGGCTAGAATCAATAGACAGCATTCCTGAGATCCAAAAAGTCTAAACCTTGTCTGTGGTATTCCGAGTAGGATCTGGGAAGGGTTGACTGTGAGGAGCTTCAAACTCGCGAATGTTGGGCGCAGTGACAGTGTGCAAAAGGATCAATGGATCTTATTCCGACACAAGTGAGAACCGACAGATGATTAGCCCTGCGGTAGCTGTGCCTGGTATTTTTCATCCGAAACGAGAAATCCGATAGTTGATTAGCCGTACAGAAACCGTAGCCGGACCATTTTCACTGAGAGGATCATACAGCTTGCCATGGAAGGGAGGACGCATGATTGGATGAAGGCAATAGGAAAGCAGAGGTTCAGAAGCAACAAAGCATCTCCAAACGCTTATATAAAATTCACACCAATGAATTACATAAGTATCTCTATGTTATTTTCCGTTTTATTTATCCTTTAATTATTAAATCCTCATAACCATTTGAATCTGCCTGACTGAGATTTACAAGATGACCATAGCTTGCATCAAGCCGTCAATCTCCGTGGGATCGACCCTTACTCACGTAAGGTATTACTCGGACGACCCAGTGCTCTTGCTGGTTAGTTGTGCGGAGTTGTGAAAAGTGTGATCACAATTTCGTGCACCAACTGGGTTGCTTGTTGCTTGAATGTCATCAATACACTTATACTTTGCTTTAATTTACTAGCACCTAATTGGATTTGCGCAATTGCATTTTGTTGCATATTAGGTGAACTCTTATAAGTGCATCGAATTGAGTGAATTGAGTTGAAATTACTTGTTCATCATGGTCTTTCATATTAAAATTAATCACATGACCAGTACTTGTTCCTTGTTAATGCTTTGCATTTGTTTGAGTGGCTCAACTTGATTCTTATCAAGCTTGTCACTTTTTGTAACAAGTACTTTACCATGTGACTTTTTCTTAATGTTTCATGATGAATAAGTGGTTTTCTTTTCATCGTTGGATTGGTTATTGTTATTGTGCTTCTATATCAATTTGCACTTTCACTTGCACCATTTCAATATCCAATATCAAATACTGAATTCACTTTTGTGGTTACCTAGGTTTGTCTATACCTCATCTGTTGCTCATTCTTTAATTGCAACCTAGGCCATCTAATTGAGGAACGCATGCTTACTTTTTGATTGTGTGGATGCCATTTTAACCGGCCGATGTGTGTGTTCTGACCGCGCGCATAATTGGAATGCACACACGGCTCATCATTTTAATCATACCACACCTCTATGAAAGCTTCCTCAATTAGATGCTTGTTTAGATCTCTCATTTACCCTCTTGTGCTACTTGTCCTATGATGCTAATAATACCTTATTCACTCTTTTTGAGGATGAGACATAACGACAAGGAGCCGGGAGAGGAGGAGGACACCAAGGATGGAGTTGCCAAGCCTGCATTGGACTTGGAGATTTCGCCACAGCCCGAGCCCCCGCATCCACCAGCTGAAAGTGGAGGATCGTAGAGCCATTCTCCCCGGATTGTGTTCGTGCACGGAGGACCGTGCAAAGCTTAAGTGTGGGGGAGGATTCGCCATTTTGGGAAGTAAACTTTCTTTTCCCAAACACTTTGCACTTTCATTTTTGTTTTCTTTTATTATGTTTCTTGTAGATATTTGTTAGTTTTTTTTTTACTATTGCCTCCTTACTCTAGTTAATATATATATTGCATTTGCATGGTATATATTTATAGATAGAAGTTGTGATTGGATAATGTGAATAGCATAGTGCTTAGTTTAATTTTGCCCTAATTGTTCATGTTAGTTTTTGCGATGTTGAAAATTAGGAATAGAACTAGGAAATTTTTGAAAAAATTGCATCCATCACATTATACATATATATAGGAAATAATTTTGGTGAAAAACAACAAAGATTTCCAAGAATTATGTTTTTAGGGCATTCTATTGAATTGATTTGGGAAAATTGTTTTTTAAAACTTGCTTGAATGATTTTTATGGAACATAGAAGAGAGAAAGAACAAAATAACTTGTGAGTTTTTGAGCTTTAATGAGTGGTTACATATTATAACCACAAATTTTGTTCATTGTGTGCTATGCTCTTTCTATGATTGTAATCTTGGTTTTGCTTGATTCTTTATTTCTAATGTTTGATGTTTTGAATGCATTTAGCATGATGGAGGCCATTTTTTGGTATTAAACTCACTCACCCACATGGACCTACCCTTGCATCTACCTTTGTTAACCCCTTTTGAGCCTCTTAATCCCCTTTGTTCCAATTTTTAGCACATCACAACCCTAAGTGGAAAACCATGAATTACCTTGAATTGCATCTTTGATTAGCTTAGGTTGAAGAGTGTGTTTCATTTAAGTGTGGGGGAACTTTTGGAAAACATTGGTAGTTAATGAAAAAGTTTGCATTAGGTATGCATTGAAAAAAATTTTGGAAAATGGGTGCACATTCATGTATCATCAATTTGCTTTAACCACATGCATTTGTCCTAGAAAAAGAGAAAAAAATGAAATGAAAAAAAAATAATAATAGTAATAAGATGGGACAAAAGTCATCCCAAAGAAAAAAAAAGAATGATTACTAAGAAGTGCATATGTGGATTTGGATGAAAAAGATGCATGAATGTGTATAAAAAGTGTGATTTTGGGAAGTTAGGTTGCATATTTCGTTATTTGGTTGAGTTGGACACTTGAGCTAATCAAAGATCCAATTTCTTAGTCCATTTAGCCATATTTATCCTACCTTAAACCTAACCCCATTACAACCCTCTAAAGACCTCATGATACTTGCACTCACACATCACATATTTGTTGATTGTTAGATGAAAAGCAAAACCTTGAAATCATGACTAGAAGGAGACTTGAGTGAATTGACCCTAAACACCGAGCGTTTAGAGTATATACACACCTAGTGAGGGTTCGACCACTCAACTCTATGTTTCCATACTTCTTATCATGTATTCTTGCAAGTTGCTTCATTGTGATGAGTTAAATCAATTCTCTAGATTTTGGTTCCATTGGATTGTTTCTTTTCTTAGCCCTATATGTCTATATACTTGCCTGGGAATTTGATTGTTTGTTTTCACCAATTTAATAGGATACTGGTGCACAAAATTGTGATATCTAATAATGGCATTAAACTTGGTATGCGCGTTTATAACTCAGCACTTTCTTCACAACTTCGCACAACTAACGAGCAAGTGCACTGGGTCGTCCAAGTAATAAACCTTACGTGAGTAAGGGTCGATCCCATGGAGATTGTTGGTATGAAGCAAGCTATGGTCATCTTGTAAATCTCAGTTAGGCGGATAATAAATGGTTATGGAGTTTTCGAATAATAATAATAAAAAAACAGAAAATAAAGATAGAAATACTTATGTAAATCATTGGTGAGAATTTCAGATAAGTGTATGGAGATGCTTTGTCCCTGTTGGATCTCTGCTTTCCTACTGCCTTCATCCAATCCTTCTTACTCCTTTCCATAGCAAGCTGTATGTAGGGCATCACGTTGTTAATGGCTACACCATATCCTCTCAGTGAAAAAGGTCCAAATGCTCTGTCATAGCACGGCTAATCATCTATCGGTCCTCGATCATGTCGGAATAGAATCCATTGATTATTTTGCGTTTGTCATCACGCCCAACAATCGCGAGTTTGAAGCTCGTCACAGTCATTCAGTCCCAGAATCCTACTCGAAATACCACAGACAAGGTTTAGACTTTCCCGACTCTCATGAATGCCGCCATCAATTCTAGCTTATACCACGAAGATTCTGATTAAGGAATCTAAGAGATATGTGTTGGGTCTAAGGTAGAACGGAAGTGGTTGTCAGTCACGCATTCATAGTTGAGAATGATGATGAGTGTCACGGATCATCACATTCGTCATGGTGAATTGCAACGAATATCTTAGAATAGGAATAAACTGAATTGAATAGAAAATAGTAGTAATTGCATTAAAACTTGAGGTACAGCAGGGCTCTACACCCTTAATCTATGGTGTGTAGAAACTCCACCGTTGAAAATACATAAGTGATAGTGGTCCAGGCATGGCCGAATGGCCAGCCCCCATAAATGTGATCAATAGTCTCCTAAGATGAATAATAGATTAAAACTGGGACCAAAGATGTCTAATACAATAGTAGAATGTCCTATTTATACTAGACTAGCTACTAGGGTTTATAGAAGTAAGTAATTGATGCAGAAATCCACTTCCGGGGCCCACTTGGTGTGTGCTTGGGCTGAGCTTGAGCATTACACATGTAGAGGCTTCTTTTGGAGTTGAACGCCAAGTTGTAATGCGTTTTTGGCATTCAACTCTGGTTCGTGACGTGTTTCTAGCGTTTGACTCGAGAATGCAGCATGGAACTGGCGTTGAGTGCCAGTTTACGTCATCTAATCTCGAATAAAGTATAGACTATTATATATTTCTTGAAAGCTCTAGATTTCTACTTTCCAACGCCGTTGAGAGCGCGCCATTTGGAGTTCTGTAGCTTCAGAAAATCTATTTCGAGTGCAGGGAGGTCAGAATCCAATAGCATCAGCAGTCCTTTGTCAGCCTTTTATCAGAGTTTTGCTCAGGTCCTTCAATTTCAGCCAGAATTTACCTGAAATTACAGAAAAACACACAAACTCATAGTAAAGTCCAGAAATGTGAATTTAGCATAAAAACTAATGAAAACATCCCTAAAAGTAGCTAGATCCTACTAAAAACTACTTAAAAACAATGCCAAAAAGCATATAAATTATCTGCTCATCAGATACTATAGTATATATAGTTATATATAGTATATACATACTTGCATGCATATAAATAGTTTCATTCAATAAGTTGTTTCCCTTTTGATCATTCTCCTTGTTGGTTTAGCATGAGGACATGCTATTGTTTAAGTGTTGGATAATTGATGAGTCCATATTTGATGAGATATTTTGACATCCTAGGGAGAATGACCGGGGAATTAAACATTCCTGGTTTATATTTGGTTTGAATTGTGATAACATTTGATTGATGGTCAATTTGTTGGGTTAGGACTATACTTACAACGCCGATTCCATTTTGATAATGAAATTCCTAACCTATGCTTTTGGCCATTGTCAAAGACCCTTGTTATTTTTTGATTCTTGGTGTTTGCTTTTTCACTTAGAAACTTATTCTTTATTCGTGGCTCAGTGCTTTGTGTTGAGGCAAATTTTTAAATAAATTTTCAATCAAGACTCCCGACCCAAATGGTTTAAAGTGTTTGGTGATGAAGAACCCCTCGGACCTACTAACTCAAGCCTCTCCTCATCACATAGACACTACAGACACTTGGCTCAAGTTTAATCCTAGAGACATTGGTGCCCAACACCTCTTTAGGTTACTAAATACTTTGTAACTAGGTTGCCCTTAATAGTGAACTTTTGGTTGATAATCCCAGGCTAGTTAAGCCAAGTTACCAAGTGTTGAAATACTCCTTAGAACCTATTCATCCATGCAGATCCTAGTACAAAGACACCACAGGCATATGCCTCAAGATTTAAGCTATTGGTGCCTAGCTTATTGAGGAGCGGATAATTTATACGTTGGCTGAAATTGAGGGACCTGAGCAAAACTCTGATAAGAAGGCTGACAAAGGACTGCTGATGCTGTTGGATTTTGACCTCCCTGCACTTGAAATGGATTTTCTGGAGATACAGAATTCCAAATGGCGCGCTCTCAATGGTGCTAGAAAGTAGACATCCAGATCTTTCCAGAAATATATAATAGTTCATACTTTATTTGAGATTTGACGATGTAAACTGGCGCTCAACGCCAGTTCCATGCTGCATTCTGGAGTCAAACGCCAGAAACACGTCACAAACTAGAGTTGAACGCCAAAAACGTGTTACAACTTGGCGTTCAACTCCAAGATAAGCCTCAGCTCGTGTAAATATCAAGCTCAGCCCAAGCACACACCAAGTGGGCCCCGGAAGTGGATTTCTGCATCAATTACTTACTTCTGTAAACCCTAGTAGCTAGTCTAGTATAAATAGGACTTTTTACTATTGTATTAGATATCTTTGGTCTCAGTTTTATTTTATTATTCACCTTAGGAGACTATTGATCACGTTTTGGGGGCTGGCCATTCGGCCATGCCTGAACCTTCATCACTTATGTATTTTTAACGGTGGAGTTTCTACACACCATAGATTAAGGGTGTGGAGCTCTGCTGTACCTCAAGTTTCAATGCAATTACTACTATTTTCTATTTAATTCTGCTTGTTCTTATTCTAAGATATCGTTGTACTTCAACATGATGAATGTGATGATCCGTGACACTCATCATCATTCTCACCTATGAACGCATGACTGACAACCACTTCCGTTCTACCTTAGACCGGGCGCATATATCTTGGATTCCTTAATCAGAATCTTCATGGAATAAGCTAGAATTGATGGCGGCATTCATGGGAATCCGGAAAGTCTAATATTGTCTGTGGTATTCCGAGTAAGATTCCCGGATTGAATGACTGTGACGAGCTTCAAACTCGCAATTGTTGGGCATGATGACAAACACAAAAGAATCAAGGGATTCTATTCCAGCATGATCGAGAACCGATAGATGATTAGCCGTGCTGTGACAGAGCATTTGGACCATTTTCACTGAGAGGATGGGATGTAGCCATTGACAATGGTGATGCCCTACATACAACTTGCCATGGAAAGGAGTAAGAAGGATTGGATGAAAGTAGTAGGAAAGCAGAGATTCAGAAGGAACACAGCACCTCCATGCACTTATCTGAAATTCCCACCATTGAATTACATGAGTAACTCTATCTTTATTTTCTATTTTATTTATTTACTATTCGAAAACTCCATAACATTTATTATCCGCCTAACTGAGATTTACAAGATGACCATAGCTTGCTTCATACCAACAATCTCTGTGGGATCGACCCTTACTCACGTAAGGTATCACTTGGACGACCCAGTGCACTTGCTGGTTAGTTGTGCGGAGTTGTGACTAAGTGTGGTTCACGTTTGAGAGCGCTACCAAGTCTTTGGAGCCATTGTTAATGATAACAATTTCATGCACCAAGTTTTTGGCGCCGTTGCCGGGGATTGTTTGAGTATGGACAACTGACGATTCATCTTGTTGCTCAGATTAGGTAATTTTCTTTTTATTTTTCTTTTTCAAAAAGTTTTTTAAAAAATATATATTTTTCAAAATTTTTTCTATGTTTTCGAAAAATTATTCAAAATTTTTAAGAATGAATTCTAGTGTTTCACAAAGTATGTTGAAGCTTGGCTAGCTGTAAAGCCATGTCTAGCTCAATTGGATTGAGGCTTCAAAACCATCAGCATAGAGGCAAGTTAATTGGAATATCAGTTGTTACATGCCTGATTTATATCTTCTAAAGCTGGCTGGCTATTAAGCCATGCCCAACCCTTGGATTGGAGCTTTAGGCTAATATTGAAAGATTCCTGGAACTCTTATTAAAAATTTTCGATTTCTTATTTTCTTTTTTCTATATGTTTTTCGAAAAAATATAAAAGAAAATACAAAAAAATCATAAAATCATAAAAACCAAAAATATTTTGTGTTTCTTGTTTGAGTCTTGAGTTAAGTTATAAGTTTGGTGTCAATTGCATATTCATCTTGTTCTTGCAATTTTCAAAAATTCACGCATTCATAGTGTTCTTCATGATCTTCAAGTTGTTCTTGGTAAGTCTTCTTGTTTGATCTTGATGTTTTCTTGTTTTGTGTGTTTTATTATTTTTCATATGAATTTTTGCATTCATATTGTCTAAGCATTAAAGATTTCTAAGTTTGGTGTCTTGCATATTTTCTTTGCATAAAAAATTTTTCAAAAATATGTTCTTGATGTTCATCATGAGTGTTCTTGGTGTTCATCTTGACATTCATAGTGTTCTTACATGCATCTTGTGTTTTGATCCAAAATTTTTATGTTTTGGGTCATTTTTATGTTTTTCTCTCTCATCATTAAAAATTCAAAAAATAAAAAATATCTTTTCCTTATTTCTCTCAAAAATTTCGAAAATTTGGGTTGACTTAGTCAAAAAGTTTTAAAATTAGTTGTTTCTTACAAGTCAAGTCAAATTTTCAAATTTAAAAATTTTATCTTTTCAAAATCTCTTTCAAAAATCAATTCTTTTTCATTTTTTTTCTATTTTCGAAAATTTTAAAAAAAATTTTTTCAAAAATCTTTTTCTTAATAGTATTTCATGATTTTCGAAAATTACACTAACAATTAATATGATTGATTCATAAATTTGAAGTTTGTTACTTTCTTTTTAAGAAAGGTTCAATCTTTAAATTCTAGAATCATATCTTTTAGTTTCTTGTTAGTTAAGTAATTACTTTTAATTTTAAAAAAAATTAAATCTTTTCCAACCATATCTTTTTAATCATATCTTTTTATGATATCTTTTTCAAGTTTTATCTTTTTCTCAAAAAGTTTGATTTTAAAATATCTTTTCTAACTTCTTATCTTCTTATATTCTTATCTTTTCAAATTTGATTTTAATATCTTTTTCAACTAACTAATTAACTCTTGTTTGTTTCTTATCTTTTTCAAAACCACCTAACTATTTTTTCCTCTTTACTTTTCGAAAAAAAATTTCATCCCTTTTTCAAAATTCTTTTTAATTAACTAATTTTTTTAAATTTTAATTTTAATTCTATCTTACCTTTAATTTTCGAAAATCACTAACTACTTTTTCAAAATTTATTTTCGAAATTCCTTCCCTCTCGTCTTCTTCTATTTATGTATTTCTTCACTAACACTTCTCCTCATCTCAAATCACTGCCCTTATCCTCACCTTTGTGTTTGGATTCTCCTTTCTTTATCCCCTTTCTTCTTCTACTAATAATAAGGAACCTCTTTACTGTGACATAGAGGATTCCTCTTCTTTTTCTGTTCTCTTCTCTTTCATATAAGCAGGAACAAGGAAAAAGGCATTCTTGTTGAAGCTGATCCAGAACCTGAAAGGACTCTGAAGAGGAAACTAAGAGAAGCTAAATTACAACAATCCAAAGACAACCTTGCTGAAATTTTCGAACAAAAAAAGGAGATGGCAGCCGAACCCAATAACAATAATGCAAGAAGGATGCTTGGTGATTATACTACACCTACGTCCAAGTTTGATGGAAGAAGCATCTCAATTCCTGCCATTGGAGCAAATAATTTTGAGCTGAAACCTCAACTAGTTGCTCTAATGCAACAAAACTGCAAGTTTCATGGACTTCCATTAGAAGATCCCTATGAGTTTTTAACTGAGTTCTTCCAGATCTGTGAGACTGTAAAGACGAATGGAGTAGATCCTAAAGTCTACAGGCTCATGCTTTTCCCTTTTGTTGTAAGAGACAAAGCTAGAACATGGTTGGATTCACAACCTAAGGATAGCCTGGACTCCTGGGATAAGCTGGTCACGACCTTCTAGGCTAAATTCTTTCCTCCTCAAAAGCTGAGCAAGCTTAGAATGGATGTTCAGACATTCAAACAAAAAGATGGTGAATCCCTTTATGAAGATTGGGAAAGATACAAGCAGATGACCAAAAGGTGTCCTTCTGACATGCTTTCAGAATGGACCATTCTAGATATATTCTATTGTGGTCTGTTTGAGTTCTCTAAGATGTCACTGGACTATTCTGCAGGTGGATCCATTCACCTAAAGAAAACGCCTGCAGAAGCTCAAGAACTTATTGACATGGTTGCAAATAACTAGTTCATGTACACTTCTGAGAGGAATTCCGTGAATAATGGGATGCCTCAAAGGAAGGGAGTTCTTGAAATTGATGCTCTGAATGCTATTTTGGCTCAGAACAAAATGTTGACTCAGCAGGTCAACATGATTTCTCAAATTCTGAATGGATGGCAAAATGCATCCAACAGTACTAAAGAGGCATCTTCTGAAGAGGAAGCTTATGATCCTGAGAACCCTGCAATAGCAGAAGTAAATTATATGGGTGAACCTTATGGAAACACCTATAATTCATCATGGAGAAATCTCCCAAATTTCTCATGGAAGGATCAACAAAAGCCTCAACAAGGCTTTAATAATGGTGGAAGAAATAGGCTCAGCAATATTAAGCCTTATCCATCATCTTCTCATTAACAGACAGAGAATTATGAACAAAGTACCTCTAACTTAGCAAATTTAGTCTCTGATCTGTCTAAAGCCACTTTAAGTTTCATGAGTGAAATAAGATCCTCCACTAGAAATTTGGAGGCACAAGTGGGCCAGCTGAGTAAGAAAATCACTGAAACTCCTCCTAGTACTCTCCCAAGCAATACTGAAGAAAATCCAAAAAGAGAGTGCAAGGCCATTGATATAATCAATATGGCCAAACCTTGAGAGGAAGGAGAGGATGTGAATCCCAATGAGGAAGACCTCATGGGATGTCTCTCAAGCAAGAAGGAGTTCCCTATTGAGGACCCAAGGGAATCTGAGGCTCATATAGAGACCATAGAGATTCCATTAAACCTCCTTCTGCCATTCATGAGCTTTGAAGACTATTCTTCCTCTGAAGAGGATGAAGATGTAACTGGAGAGCAAGTTGCTCAATATCTAGGAGCTATCATGAAACTAAATGCCAAGTTATTTGGTAATGAGACTTAGGAAGGTGAACCTCCCTTGCTCATTAGTGAACTAGATACCTGGATTCAGCAAACTTTACCTCAAAAGAGACAAGATCCTGGCAAATTCGTAATACCCTGTATCATAGGCACCATGACCTTTGAGAAAGCTCTGTGTGACCTAGGGTCAGGCATAAATCTTATGCCACTCTCTATAATGGAGAAGCTGGGGATCATTGAGGTACAACCTGCCTTATTCTCATTACAAATGGCAGACAAGTCAGTAAGACGAGCTTATGGATTGGTAGAGGACGTGTTGGTAAAGGTTGAAGGCCTTTACATCCCTGCTGATTTCATAATCTTAGACACTAGGAAGGAGGAGGATGAATGCATCATCCTTGGAAGACCCTTCCTAGCCACAGCAGGAGCTGTGATAGATGTTAACAAAGGAGAATTAGTCCTTCAATTGAATGGGGACTACCTTGTGTTTAAGGCTCAAGGATCTTCTTCTTTAACAATGGAGAGGAAGCATGAAAAGCTTCTCTCAGTACAGAGTCAAACAGAGCCCCCACAGTCAAACTCTAAGTTTGGTGTTGGGACTATACAACATTGACCTGATCACTTGTGTGGCTCCATGAGAGCCCACTGTCAAGCTATTGACATTAAATAAGCACTTATTGGGAGGTAACCCATTTTTTATTTATCTAATTTTATTTTATTTTTATTGTTCTTTTATGTTTTATTAGGTTTATGATCATGGGGAGTCACGAAAAAAATATTAAAATTAGAAACAGAATCAAAAACAGCAGAAGAAAAATCACACCATGGAGGAAGGACTTATTGGCGTTTAAACGCCAGTAAGGAGCATCTGTGTGGCATTCAACGCCAGAACAGAACATGAATCTGGCGTTGAACGCCAGAAACAAGCAACACCCTGGCGTTTAAATGCCAGGAATGCACCTTGAGGAGAGCTGGCGCTGAACGCTAGAAACAAGCATGGAACTGGCGTTCAATGCTAGAAACATGCTACACATGAGTGTTGAACGCCCAGAACATGCATTAGTTCGGCGTTCAAATGCCAGAATTGCATGCAAAGGCATTTTACATGCCTAAATTGGTACAAGGATGTAAATCCTTGACACCTCAGGATCTGTGGACCCCACAGGATCATCTCAGGATCTGTGGACCCCACAGGATCCCCACCTACCATATTCTCCCCTCTTCTCAACATTCATCCTCTTTTTCCAATAAACATTCTTCTCCAAAACCCTTCACCAATCACCTCAATCTCTCTTCCCAATTACCCCCTTCACCACTCACATCCATCTACTCTTCCCCATAAACCCCACCTACCTTTAAAATTCAAATTTCTTTCCCACCCAAACCCACCCTAAATGGCCAAACCTACTCCCTCTCCCCTCACTATATAAACCCCTCCATTCTCCTTAATTTTCACACAACACAACCACCTCTTCTACACCTTGGCCGTATACACCTCCCTTACTCTCCTCCATATTTTCTCATCTTCTTTTTCTTTTCTTTCTTCTCTTGCTCGAGGGCGAGCAATATTTTAAGTTTGGTGTGGTAAAAGCATAGCTTTTTGTTTTTCCATAACCATTGATGGCACCTAAGGCCGGAGAATCCTCTAGAAAAGGAAAAGGGAAGACAAAAGCTTCCACCTCCGAGTCATGGGAGATGGAAAGATTCATCTCCAAAGCCCATCATGACCACTTCTATGATGTTGTGGCCAAGTAGAAGATGATCCCCGAGGTCCCTTTCAAGCTCAAGAAAAATGAGTATCCGAAAATCCGACATGAGATCCAAAGAAGAGGTTGGGAAGTTCTGACTAACCCCATGCAACAAGTCGGAATCTTAATGGTTCAAGAGTTCTACGCCAATGCATGGATCATTAGGAACCATGATCAAAGTAAGAACCTGAATCCAAAGAACTATCTTATAATGGTTCGGGGGAAATACTTAGATTTTAGTCCGAAAAATGTGAGGTTGGCATTCAACTTGCCCATGATGCAAGGAGATGCACACCCTTACACAAGAAGGGTCAACTTTGATCAAAGGTTGGACCAAATCCTTAGGGACATATATGTTGAAGGAGCTCAATGGAAAAGAGACTCCAAAGGCAAGCCGGTTCAATTAAGAAGACTGGACCTCAAGCCTGTGGCTAGAAGATGGTTGGAGTTCATCCAACGTTCCATCATCCCCACTAGCAACCGATCTGAAGTTACTGTGGATCGGGCCATCATGATCCATAGCATCATGATTGGAGAGGAAGTTGAAATTCATGAAGTTATCTCCCTTGAATTCTACAAAATAGCCGATAAGTCCTCTACTTTGGCAAGGCTAGCTTTTCCTCATCTTATTTGCCATCTATGTTACTCAACTGGAGTCATCATAGAAGGAGACATCCGCATTGAGGAGGACAAGCCCATCACTAAGAAAAGGATGGAGCAAACAAGAGAGCCAACTCATGGAATCCAAGAGACGCATGAGGAAGCCCATCACCAAGAAATCCCGGAGATACCTCAAGGGATGCACTTTCCTCCTAACAACTATTGGGAACAACTCAACACTTCTCTTGAAGATTTGAGTTACAATATGGATCAATTAAGGGTGGAACATCAAGAGCACTCCATCATTCTTCATGAAATTAGAGAAGATCAAAGAGTAATGAGGGAGGAGCAACAAAGGCAAGGAAGAGATATAGAAGAACTCAAGGACATCATTGGTTCTTCAAGAAGAAAGTGCCACCATAACTAAGGTGGACTCATTCCTTGTTCTTAATTTTTTCTGCTTTTCCGTTTCTTTATGTTAAATGTCTATCTATGTTTGTGTCTTCATTACATGATCATTAGTATTTAGTAACGATGTCTTAAGGCAATAAATAATTCCATGAATCCTTCACCTCTCTTAAATGAAAAATGTTTCTAATTCAAAAGAACAAGAAGTACATGAATTTCGAAATTATCCTTGAATTTAGTTTAATTATATTGATGTGGTGACAATACTTTTTGTTTTCTGAATGAATGCTTGAACAGTGCATATTTTTTCTTGTTGTTTATGAATGTTAAAATTGTTGGCTCTTGAAAGAATGATGAACAAAGAGAATGTTATTGACAATCTGAAAAATCATGAAAATTGATTCTTGAAGCAAGAAAAAGCAGTGAAAAAGCAAAAGCTTGCGAAAAAAAAAATTTAGCGAAAAAAAATTTAGAAAAAGAAAAAGCAAGCAGAAAAAGTCAATAGCCCTTAAAACCAAAAGGCAAGGGTAAAAAATGATCCAAGGCTTTGAGCATCACTGGATAGGAGGGCCCAAGGAAATAAAATCCAGGCCTAAGCTGCTAAATCAAGTTGTCCCTAACCATGTGCTTGTGGCATGCAGGTCCAAGTGAAAAGCTTGAGACTGAGTGGTTAAAGTTGTGATCCAAAGCAAAAAGAGTGTGCTTAAGAGCTCTGGACACCTCTACCTGGGGACTTTAGCAAAGATGAGTCACAATCTGAAAAGGTTCACCCAGTTATGTGTCTGTGGCATTTATGTATCCGGTGGTAATACTGGAAAACAAAGTGCTTAAGGCCACGGCCAAGACTCATAAAAGTAGCTGTGTTCAACAATCAACATACTTAACTAGGAGAATCAATAACACTATCTGAAATTCTAAGTTCCTGGGGATGCCAATCATTCTAAACTTCAAAGGAAAAAGTGAGATGCCAAAACTGTTCAGAGGCAAAAAGGTATAAGTCCCGCTCATCTAATTAGGAGTAATATTCATTGATATTCTGGAATTTATAGTATATTCTCTTCTTTTTTTAACGCCAAGTTGTAACATGTTTTTGGCGTTCAACTCTAGTTTGTGACGTGTTTCTGGCGTTTGACTCCAGAATGCAGCATGGAACTGGCGTTGAGCGCCAGTCTACGTCGTCAAATCTCGAATAAAGCGCCAGTTTATGTCGTCAAATCTCGAATAAAGTATGGACTATTATATATTTCTGGAAAGCTCTAGATGTCTACTTTCTAGCGCCGTTGAAAGCGCACCATTTGGAATTCTGTAGCTCCAGAAAATCTATTTCGAGTGCAGGAAGGTCAGAATCCAACAGCATCAGCAGTCCTTTGTCAGCCTTCTTATCAGAGATTTGCTCAGGTCCCTCAATTTCAGCCAGAAAATACCTGAAATCACAGAAAAACACACAAACTCATAGTAAAGTCCAGAAATGTGAATTTTTCATAAAAACTAATGAAAACATCCTAAAAGTAGCTAGATCTTACTAAAAACTACCTAAAAACAATGCCAAAAAGCGTTTAAATTATCCGCTCATCACAACACCAAACTTAAATAGTTGCTTGTCCCCAAGCAACTGAAAATCAAATAGGATAAAAAGAAGAGAATATACTATAAATCTCAGAATATCAATGAATATTAATTATAATTAGATGAGCGGGACTTGTAGCTTTTTGCTTCTGAACAGTTTTGGCATCTCACTTTTTTCTTTGAAGTTTATAATGATTGGCTTCTCTAGGAACTTAGAATTTTGGATAATGTTATTGACTTTCCTAGTTAAGTATGTTAATTCTTGAACACAGCTACTTATGAGTCTTGGTCGTGGCCCTAAGCACTTTGTTTTCCAGTATTACCACCAGATACATAAATGCCACAGACACATGACTGGGTGAACCTTTTCAGATTGTGACTCATCTTTGCTAAAGTCCCCAGTTAGAGGTGTCCAGAGCTCTTAAGCACACTCTTTTTGCTTTGGATCACAACTCTAACCACTCAGTCTCAAGCTTTTCACTTGGACCTTCATGACATAAGCACATGGTTAGGGACAGCTTAATTTAGCCGCTTAGGCCTGGATTTTATTTCCTTGGGCCCTCCTATCCATTGATGCTCAAAGCCTTGGATCCTTTTTACCCTTGCCTTTTGGTTTTAAGGGCTATTGGCTTTTTCTGCTTGCTTTTTCTTTTTCTTTCAATATTTTTTCGCCACTTTTCTTTTTTTCACTACTTTTTCTTGCTTCAAGAATCAATTTTTGATTTTTCAGATTATCAATAATATTTCTCATTGTTCATCATTCTTTCAAGAGCCAACAGTTTTAACATTCATAAACAACAAGATAAAAAAATGCACTTTTTAAGCATTCATTCAGAAAACAAAAAGTATTGTCACCACATCAATATAATTAGACTAAATTCAAGGATAAATCGAAATTCATGTACTTCTTGTTCTTTTGAATTAAAACATTTTTCATTTAAGAGAGGTGAAGGATTAATGGAGTTATTCATAACTTTAAGACATAGTTACTAACTACTAATGATCATGAAGTAGAGACACAAAACATAGGTAAACATATAATATAAAAACCGAAAAGCAGAAGGAAATAAGAACAAGGAATGAATCCACCTTAGTGGCGTCTTCTTCTTGAAGGACCAACAATGTCCTTAAGCTTTTCTATGTCCCTTCCTTGCCTTTGTTGCTCCTCCCTCATTGCTCTTTGATCTTCTCTTATTCCGTGGAGAATGATGGAGTGCTCATGATGTTCCACCCTTAATTGTTCCACATTGTAGCTCAAATCTTCTAGGGAAGTGTTGAGTTGTTCCCAATAATTGTTGGGATGAATAGTGAGAGGAGGGGAGAATATGTTAGGTGGGGATCCTGTGGGGTCCACAGATCCTGAGGTGTCAAGGATTTACATCCCTGCACCAATTAGGCATGTAAAATGCCTTTGCACACCATTCTGGCGTTTAAACGCCGAAGTGATGCACACTTTGGGCGTTCAACGCCCATGTGTAGCATGTTTCTGGCGTTTAGTGCCAGCTTTCCTCAAGGCATATTCCTGGCGTTCAAACGCCAAGATGTTGCTTCTTTCTGGCATTCAGCGCCAGAAACATGCTCTGTTCTGGCATTAAACGCCAGCCAGATACACCTTACTGGCGTTTAAACGCCAGTAAGTCCTTCCTCCAGGGTGTGATTTTTCTTCTGCTGTTTTTAACTCTGTTTTTAAATTTAGTATTTTTTTCGTGACTCCACATGATCATGAACCTAATAAAACACAAAATAACAATAAAATAAAATTAAAATTAGATATATAAAAATTGGGTTGCCTCCCAACAAGCGCTTCTTTAGTGTCATTAGCTTGACTGTGGGCTCTCATGGAGCCTCACAGATATTCAGAGCATGATGACGGCCTCCCAACACCAAACTTAGAGTTTGAATGAGGAGGCTTCTCAACACCAAACTTAGAGTTTGGTTGTGGCCTCCCAACACCAAACTTAGAGTTTGACTGTGGGGGCTCTTTTTGACTCTATATTGAGAGAAGCTTTTCATGCTTCCTCTCTATGGTTGCAGAGGAATGTCCTTGAGCTTTAAACACAAGGTAGCCCCCATTCAATTGAAGGACTAATTCTCCTCTGTTAACATCAATTACAGCTTCTGCCATCGCTAGGAAGGGTCTTCCAAGGATGATGCATTCATCTTTTTCCTTCCTAGTGTCTAAGATTATGAAATCAGCAGGGATGTAAATGCCTTCAACCTTTACTAACACGTCCTCTACTAATCCATAAGCTTGTCTTACTGACTTGTCTGCCAATTGTAATGAGAATAAGGCAGGCTGTACCTCAATGATCCCTAGTTTCTCCATTATAGAGAGTGGCATAAGATTTATGCCTGACCCCAAGTCACATAGAGCCTTATTAAAGGTCAAGGTGCCTATAGTGCAGGGTATTAAGAATTTACCAGGATCTTGTTTCTTTTGAGGTAAAGTTTTCTGAATCCATGTATCTAGTTCACTAATGAGCAAGGGAGGTTCACCTTCCCAGGTCTCATTACCAAACAACTTGGCATTCAGCTTCATGATAGCTCCTAGATATTAAGCAACTTGCTCTCCAATCACATCTACATCCTCTTCAGAGGAAGAATAGTCTTCAGAGCTCATGAATGGCAGAAGGAGATTTAGTGGAATCTCTATGGTCTCTATATGAGCCTCGGATTCCTTTAGGTCCTCAATGGGGAACTCCTTCTTGTTTGAGAGACATCCCAGGAGGTCTTTCTCACTAGGATTTTCGTCCTCCTCCTCCCTTGTGCATTCGGCCATATAGCTTACATCAATGGCCTTGCACTCTCCTTTTGGCTTCTCTTCTATATTGCTTGGGAGAATACTAGGAGGAGTTTCAATGATTTTCTTACTCAGCTGGCCCACTTGTGCCTCCAGATTTCTAATGGAAGACCTTGTTTCACTCATGAAACTTAAAGTGGCTTTTGACAGATCAGAGACTAAGTTTGCTATATTAGAAGGGCTCTGTTTAGAATTTTCTGTCTGTTGCTGAGAAGATGATGGAAAAGGCTTGTTATTACTGAGCCTATTTCTTCCACCATTA
>NC_029776.3:72372558-72381702 GCF_000817695.3 Arachis duranensis | reverse complement strand
TTGCCATCCATTCAGACTTTGAGAGATCATGTTGACTTGCTGAGTCAACACTTTGTTCTGAGCCAATATGGCATTCAGAGCATCAATTTCAAGAACTCCCTTCCTCTGAGGCATCCCATTATTCACGAAATTCCTCTCAGAAGTTTACATGAATTGGTTATTTTCAACCATGTCAATAAGTTCTTGAGCTTCTGCAGGTGTTTTCTTTAGGTGAATGGATCCACCTGCAGAATGGTCCAATGACATTTTCAAAAATTCAGATAGACCATAATAGAATAATATCTAATACGGTCCATTCTGAAAACATGTCAGATGGACACCTTTTGGTCAGCTGCTTGTATCTTTCCCAAGCTTCATAGAGAGATTCACCATCTTTTTGCTTGAAGGTCTGAACATCTACTTTAAGCTTGCTCAGCTTTTGAGGACGAAAGAATTTATCCAAGAAGGCCGTGACCAGCTTATCCCAAGAGTCCAGGCTATCTTTAGGTTGTGAGTCCAACCATGTTCTAGCTCTGTCTCTTACAGCAAAAGGGAAAATCATGAGCTTGTAGACTTCAGGATCTACTCCAGTCGTCTTAATAGTCTCACAAATCTGCAAGAACTCAGTTAAAAACTGGTAAGGATCTTCAGATGGAAGTCCATAAAACTTGCAGTTCTGTTGCATTAAAGCAACTAATTGAAGTTTAAGCTCAAAATTGTTGGCTCCAATGGCAGGAATGGAGATGCTTCTTCCAACAAATTTGGACGTTGGTTTTGTGAAATCACCAAGCATTCTCCTTGCATTATTGTTGTTGGTTTCAGTTGCCATCTCCTTCTCTTGTTCGAAAATTTCAGAAAGGTTGCCTCAGGATTGTTGTAATTTATCTTCTCTTAGTTTCCTCTTCAGAGTCCTTTCAGGTTCTGGATCAGCTTCAACAAGAGTGCCTTTTTCCTTGTTCCTGCTCATATAGGGAAGAAGAGAACAAGAAAAGAAAGAGGAATCCTCTATGTCATAGTAAAGAGGATCCTTATTGTTAGTAGAAGAAGAAAGGGAAGAAGAGTGAAGAAGAGTGGGTAAGAATAGAGGTGGTGATCTGAGATGAAGAGAGATAGAATTCGAAAATTACTTTAAAAAGAAGTTAATAATTTTAAAAATTAGAGATAAGATATAATTAAAATTAAAATTTAAAAGAATTTTTTGAAAAAAAGAGAGAGGTATTTTCGAAAATTAGAGAGGGATAGGTAGTTAGTTGGTTTTGAAAAAGATAAGAAACAAACAAAAAGTCAAATAGTTAGTTAAAAAAAGAAATTAAAATTAAATTTGAAAAGATAAGAAGATAAGAAGTTAGATAAGATATTTTTTTTAAATCAAATTTTTGAAAAAGATAAAATTTTGAAAAAGATAAGATAAAAAGATAAGATAAAAAGATAAGATTTTTAAGAAAAAGATTTAATTTTTAAAATTAAAATTAATTTCTTAACTAACAAGAAACTAAAGATAAGATTCTAGAATTTAAAGATTGAACCTTTCTTAACAAGAAAGTAATCAAACTTCAAATTTTTGAATCAATCATATTAATTGTTAGTGTAATTTTCGAAAATCATGAAATAATATTAAGAAAAGGATTTTTTTTGAAAAAATTTTAAAATTTTCGAAATTAATAAGATAAAAATGAAAAAGATTTGATTTTTGAAAAAGTTTTGAAAAGATAGGATTTTTAAAATGGAAAATTTGACTTGACTTGTAAGAAACAACTAATTTTAAAAATTTTTGACCAAGTCAACCCAAAATTTTCGAAAATTTGGAGGGAAATAAGGAAAAGATATATATATATTTTTTTGAATTTTTAATGATGAGAGAGAAAAATTAAAAACATTATTTTTGTGTTTTTCTCTTTTCTTTATGGATCAAAACAAAGAATGCATGCAAGAACACTATGAATGTCAAGATGAACACCAAGAACACTATGAAGATCATGATGAACATCAAGAACATAATTTTGAAACATTTTTTATGCAAAGAAAACATGCAAGACACCAAACTTAGAAATCTTTAATGCATGGACTCTAACAAACAAAAAAATGCATATGAAAAACAACAAACAACATAAAACAAGAAAACATCAAGATCAAACAAGAAGACTTGTCAAGAACAACTTGAAGATCATGAAGAACACCATGAATGCATGAATTTTCGAAAAATGCAAGAAATTTTTTTTAAAGCATGCAATTGACACCAAACTTAAAAACTGACTCAAGACTCAAACAAGAACACAAAATATTTTTGGTTTTTATGATTTTATGATTTTTTTGGATTTTTATTAATTAATTTTTTTTTCTAAAATATTCTTTAGGAAAACGAAAATAAAGAAAATTTTTTTGAAAACTTTTTGAAAAGAAAATTACCTAATCTGAGCAACAAGATGAACCGTCAGTTGTCCATACTCGAACAATGGCCGGCAACCGCGCCAAAAACTTGGTGGACAAAATTGTGATTCGTACTCTTTGTACTTGTATGAAATTTAATTCGAGATAATAGCTCTTTACTATGTGTGGTCACAACTCCGTTCAACTAACCAGCAAGTGTACTGGGTCGTCCAAATAATAAACCTTACGTGAGTAAGGGTCGATCCCACAGAGATTGTTGGTATGAAGCAAGCTATGGTCATCCTGTAAATCTCAGTCAGGCGGATTTAAATAAATTATGGAATTTGGAAAATCAAATAATAGTAAATAAACATAAAATAAAGATAAAGTTACTCATGTATTTCCATGGTGGGAATTTCAGGCAGGTGTATGGAGATGCTGTGCTCCTCTTGAATCTCTGTTTTCCTACTTCTTCCTTCTAGTTTTTCATCATTCCTTTCTATGGCAAGCTGTATGTAGGGCATCACCGTTGTCAATGGCTACATCCTATCCTCTCAGTGAAAAAGGTCCAAATGCTCTGTCACAGCACGGCTAATCATCTGTCGGTTCACAATCAGGTTGGAGTAGAATCCCTTGATTCTTTTGCGTCTGTCACTAACGCCCAGCCTTGAGGAGTTTGAAGCTCGTCACAGTCATTCAATCCCGGAATCCTACTCGGAATACCACAGCCAAGGTTAGACTTTCCGGATTCCCATGAATGCCGCCATCAATTCTAGCTTATACCACGAAGATTCTGATTAAGGAATCCAAGAGATATGCGCCCGGCCTAAGGTAGAACGGAAGTGGTTGTCAGTCACGCGCGTTCATAGGTGAGAATGATGATGAGTGTCATGGATCATCACATTCATCAATTTGAAGTGCAACGAATATCTTAGAATAGGAATAACTCGAATTGGATAGAAAATAATAGTAATTGCATTAAAACTTGAGGTATAGCAGAGCTCCACACCCTTAATCTATGGTGTGTAGAAACTCCACCGTTGAAAATACATAAGTGAAAGGTTCAGGCATGGCCGAATGGCCAGCCCCCAAAATGTGATCAATAGCCTCCTAAGATGAAGAATAAAATAAAACTGAGACCAAAGATGTCTAATACAATAGTAAATTATCCTATTTATACTAGACTAGCTACTAGGGTTTACATGAGTAAGTAATTGATGCATAAATCCACTTCCGGGGTCCACTTGGTACGTGTTTGGGATGAGCTTAATCTATCCACGAGCTGAGGCTTCTTTTGGAGTTGAACGCCAAGTTGTAACGTGTTTTGAGCGTTCAACTCCGGGTCGTGACGTGTTTCTGGCGTCTTACTCCAGACAGCAGCATGGAACTGGCGTTGAGCGCCAGTTTACGTCGTCAAGTTCCAAATAAAGTATGGACTATTATATATTGCTGGAAAGCTCTGAATGTCTACTTTCCAACGCCGTTGAGAACACGCAATGTGGAGTTTTGTAGCTCCAGAAAATTTATTTCGAGTGCAGGGAGGTCAGATTCCAACAGCATCAGCAGTCCTTTGTCAGCCTCCTATCAGAGTTTTGCTCAAGTCCCTCAATTTCAGCCAGAAATTACCTGAAATCACAGAAAAACACACAAACTCATAGTAAAGTCCAGAAATATGAATTTAACATAAAAAATAATGAAAACATCCTAAAAGTAGCTTGAACTTACTAAAAACTACCTAAAAACAATGCCAAAAAGCGTATAAATTATCCGCTCATCAATGACAAACGCAAAAGAATCAAGGGATTCTATTCCAACATGATCGAGAACCGATAGATGATTAGCCGTGCTGTGACAGAGCATTTGGACCATTTTCACTGAGAGGATGGGATGTAGCCATTGACAACGGTGATGCCCTACATACAGCTTGCCATGGAAAGGAGTAAGAAGGATTGGATGAAAGCAGTAGGAAAGCAGAGATTCAAAAGGAACACAGCACCTCCATGCACTTATCTGAAATTCCCACCATTGAATTACATGAGTAACTCTATCTTTATTTTCCGTTTATTTATTTACTATTCGAAAACTCCATAACATTTATTATCCTCCTAACTGAGATTTACAAGATGACCATAGCTTGCTTCATACCAACAATCTCCATGGGATCGACCTTTACTCACGTAAGGTATTACTTGGACGACCCAGTGCACTTGCTGGTTAGTTGTGCAGAGTTGTGACTAAGTGTGATTCACGTTTGAGAGTGCTACCAAGTCTTTGGAGCCATTGTTGATGATCACAATTTCGTGCACCACTTATTCTTTGTTTCTTTCATTTTTGTTTGCTAACGTTGGGGCTGCCGTTGGAGGTCCAACTTTGCCTCCAACATTGGCCTTTCTTGTTTTCTTTATTGTTCTTTCTTTCTTCCAAGGCTTGTTCTTTTCAAAGGGTTCATAAACAGCACAAAGTTCATACTATAGAGGACATTCAACCCTTTTGTTTTTATTGGTGAGCTTACTAAACAATCAAACATGAACCACCATTTATCCTTATTTTATTTCCTACTAACTTGGACAATCACACTTTATGTTTCCAAACATTTTCTTTTATTCAATTGAAAAGGGGACAAGACATACATTCAAGCAAAGTGATAGTGAAGTAGACACCTAGGCTAGCATGCTTATGACAATATTAAAGAAAATAACACACAGAATTCAAAATGACTTAAACTAAAGACCAACTCTTTGGAAGGGGTGCATTCAGACTTCCAAATTGAACATTTCAAAGTAGAAACAGTTAAGTAATAATACAACCTCTTGGAGCTCATTTTTTTCCTCTCTGTCACCACCATACTTAGCTTTTGTTTCCTTTTTCTCCTTAGCTGATGGTGTGTGTGTCGTTCCAAGAGATTGAGTGTCTTCCTGTAAAAATTATTGGAAGTTGCTTGTTCCCCAAGCACTTGAAAGATGGTTAGCATGCATGTATGCTTGTGCTCTTCTGAACTTAAATTTGTGCGGGAACACCAAACTCAGTCCCTTGCCTATTGCTATATGCAATAAAGTGAACATGCATGAAAAATCAAGTGCTTTAAGAAAATAAACTATGGATCAAAACTAAACAACTGTTAAGTGATTTTTCTGATTGTTTGGAACTAGTGATTAATCATTCTGAGTGTTGCAGTGTGTTGTTAATGAAAACTTTGGTGGAACACAAAACTTAGCATCCCATATTCACCTTGAATTGTTTTGGTGTGTAACACCAAACTTAACTCCTTGCAATACAGATAAATGCACTTAATTCTTTTATTGAAATAACTTGAGAAAATAAAATTACCCCTGCTTGGGTTGCCTCCCAACAAGCGCTCTTAAATGTCACTAGCTTGACGGTTGCTTCATTAGTTGAGATTGTACTTCATCTTGGGGCCTTCCCTCATATTGTTCAGATAGTGTTTGAGCCTTTGTCCATTTACAGTGAAGGTCTCCTCTGAACTTTTTTCCATGATTTCTATGTGTCCATAAGGTGAGACCTTAGTGACAAGAAATGGTCCTGACCACCTTGACTTTAGCTTTCCAGGAAAAAGGTTTAGTCTGGAGTTGTAAAGACTCTCTGTCTTTCTTCAAAGCTTCTTGGTGCCAAGTTGAGATCATGCTTCTTCTTTGCCCTTTCCTTATAATTTTTAGCATTTTTATATGCTTGGGATCTGAATTCCTCCAACTTTTGCGGTTGTAAGATCCTCCTTTCACCAGCAGCATTACTATCAAAATTTAGTAACTTGAGTGTCCATAAAGTTTTGTGTTCAAGCTCCAATAGTAGATGACAAGCCTTCCCATACAACAATTGGTAGAGAGACATCCCAATTGGTGTCTTGAAGGCTGTCCTATATGCCCAAAGAGATCATCCAGCTTCTTTGACAAGTCTTTTCTTGACGTTCCCATAGTCTTTTCCAGGATCCTTTTTAGCTCTCTGTTGGATCTCTCAGTTTGCCCACTTGTTTGGGGGTGGTAAGTGATATCAAGATTTGTTGTCGGTCTAGAATTTCTCTTGTAGAAATAAGAACTTCGTTGTGAGCATAGCTTCAAACCAACAAACAACTCTCACATCAAATTAAACTTTGGTTTTGTAACAAGTAACAAACCCCAATTAAAATTTTAACTGAAGTATTTAAACTCCGGGTCGTCTCACAAGGAATTGCAATGAAATGATCAATTATTGGCTATGAAGGGACAATGGGGTTTGATTTATAGAGGGACAAGAAATTAAATGGGCAAGAATTTAAATGAAAAGAAAAGTAAATCAAGTAAGCAATTAAAGAATGCAAGTAATAAAGAGAGACATTCATGGAAAGGGTTAAGAATATAGGTTTTCTATCCTAGTCATGCAAAGATTAATTCATCTTATTTAGTTAACTCCAACAAATGGAAGAAAGTATCATGTTATCTTCACATAGGGAGAGCGTCAAATAAGACCAATCAATCATATCACAATAATAAACAAGAATTTATCATGTTATCTTTATCCTCACACTCGGAGAAAATCTAATAAGACTAGCTAATCTCAGTCCAAAAGTCCTAATCAACTTACTAATTGAATTAGCAAAAGATTAGCGTCAATGGAAAAAATATTAGCTAAAAACTCTAGATCACCAACATAGGTTGGGTTTTCATGACTCAAGATTGCCTAATTACTCTTTCCAAGCCAAGAATGCTCAAAATCTACTCTAACATCCAACCAAGCATTTTGTCAAACACTTAGAAGGCATAAAAAGAAAACATAGTAAAAGTGCAAGAATAATAAATCTACTAACTACCAATTGCAAGAAAAGTAAGATCACAACTCAAATAAATAATAAGAGAACATCAACATCAAACTTCATTAAAAGAGATCCAATTCCAACATGAGTATTCATGAACATAAAAGCGGCATAAAATTAAATTAACAAGAGAATCAAGAGAACTAGAGTAGTAGAACAAGAAATTGTAGAAGAAACAAGATGAGAACAAGAAATCAAATCTAGATCCAAGAAAAATTAACCTAATCCTAATCTAATTCTAGAGAGAATAGGGAGCTTCTCTCTCTAGAAATTAAGCTATATGATGCAAAAACTCCAAACAATTGCTCCACCTTTGCCCAAGCATGAATTCTACAAGAAATAGCATTAGAAATGAGTTGGATTGGGCCCAAAATGCCTTAGAAATCGCTGGCCACGAGTTGCTTTTAATGAGTCACGTGTAGCAACCGGATGTTAGCTTTCTAACGCAACTAGAACCACCTCATTTGGACCTCTGTAGCTCAAGTTATGGTCAATTGAATGCGAAGAGGTCAGGATTGACAGCTTTGCAGTTCCTTCATTTCTTCATGAGTTCTCCCACTTTGCATGCTTTTCCTTCATTCCTTCAATCCAATCTTTGCCTTGTAAACCTAAAATCACTTAACAAACATATCAAGGCATCAAATGGAATTAAAGTGAATTAAATTTAGCTATTTTAAGGCCTAAAAAGCATATTTTCACACTTAAGCACAAATTAAGGGAGAATTATAAAACCATGCTATTTCATTGAATAAATGTAGGAAAAGGTGATAAAATCCCCCGAAATAAGCACAATTTATCAACTCTTTACTCACTTATTCATACAATTCGCATGTTTTACATTTTCCTTCCTGATTTTTTGCTATGATTGAAAACATGCTTCTTTGATCTTATATTTTCTTATTATTAATCCTCTCTTATTACCATTAAATGCCTTGATATGTGTGTTAAGTGTTTTCAGATATTATAGGGCATGAATGGCTTGGAGGATGGAAAGGAAGCATGCAAAAGTGGAAGGAATACAAGAAGTTGAAGAAGTTGTTAAGCTGTCCAACCTGACCTCTTCGCACTCAAATGGCTATAACTTTAGCTACAGAGGTCCAAACGACGCAGTTCTAGTTTCGTTGGAAAGCTGATGTCCAGGGCTTCAATTTGATATATAATATGTCATAGTTGCTCTAACGCTAGGCGACACAAACGCGTGATCCACGCGAACTCGTCGCATCTGCGAACTTTAATACGCGCGGCCGTGTGGGCGACACCTCCGCGTCACTTGGCCGCGACCTGTACGGACCAAAAAGCGCTGGAAGTGACTTCTGGGCTGTTTCTGACCCAGTTTTCGACCCAGAGAACACAGATTAGAGGCTATAAAGTGGGGGATTGCATCCATTCATAATCATGCTATCATAATTCACTTTTCATGTTTTAGATGTAGTTTTTAGAGAGAGAGGTTCTCTCCTCTCTCTTAGGATTTAGGTAGGATTTTTAGAAATTAGGATTTATGACTTCTCTTAGTTTTAGGAGTGACTCTCAATCCAAGGTTCTTTGTATTTATTTATTTTCAATGTTTCATGTTTAGATTGATTTTCTTAATTAATGTTATTTGAGATATTTCAGATTGATGATTGTTGTCTTTTATTTATATAAATAATTTGGATTTTCCTGTTACCCTTTTGGCTTTGGTTGAGTAATTGGTGACGCTTGAGCTGTCAAATAAAGCAGTGGTTGAAATTGAGAGTTGCTAATTAATTTGAGTTCCAATAACTCTAGCCTTTCCAAAGGAAAGACTAGGACTTTATGTATCAAATTAATTAGTCCACTTGACCTTCCTTTGTTTAGTAAAGGTTAACTAAGTGGGGTTAAAATCCAATTCTCATCACAATTGATAAGGATAGGACTTCCAGTTCTTATACCTTGGCAAGAGTCTATTTTACAGTTATTTATTTATTTTTTATTGCTTTGAAAATATACCTGTGCCCATTGCCCAAATTCCAAAA
>NC_029776.3:72369325-72372461 GCF_000817695.3 Arachis duranensis | reverse complement strand
CGAGGTTTGAATACTCGGTTATCAATTTCAAAGGGGTTTGTTACTTGTGACAACCAAAACGTTTGCACGAAAGGATTTTTGTTGGTTTAGAAACTATATCTACAACGCGAATATTTTTATAAAATTCTTTACTAGCAAAAATTCTAATGTCAAAATGGCGCCGTTGCCGGAGAATTGCAAACGTGTGCCTTATTATTGGTTATTGTAAATATTTTTCAAAAAAAAATATTTTTCTTTTACTTGTTTATTTGTTTTCCCTCTTCCCTTCTATTTCTGATATCTACTATGAATTCTCACCCCTCTCGCTTTGAGTTTGGTTCTAACTTTGTTGAAGGAAATAGAAACCACAACAGGAATATACATCAAGGTCAGACCAATCAAGGATGGATGGAGCCAAGAGGATCTAATCAACCGTTTAGGCAACAACACCCTCCAAGATATCATGGACAACGACCATTCTATAATGCATACCCAGCTGAAAGATATGGTGGACAACCTTGTAACTACCAACAAGCCCCACCCTATGCTCAGAGACCATCCTCTCGACATAATTTCGAACCACCACACTCACAAGCTTCCTTTCACCATTCACCTCCATATGACCCTAACCCGTATCCACCATACCAACAACCTTATGAGCCAAATGAACCATACATAGAACCACCACCTCAATATACACCATCTCGTTATCATTATCAAGATGAACCACCTTCCTACCATGAACCCTTTTTCCCAACAAATGAACCCCCCTATCCACCCCAAACCTCCGTGGAGAAAGCATTGGCCGATCTAAACTCTACTATACAAGCTCTCACCGCCCAAATCAGATTACCAAATCCCTTCAACAAACAACCCTCAAGCTCTAGTGCACTTTCTTTTCAACCACAGAATGATCTATCCATCCCATCACCACCATCCATGGAAGAGCACCCACATCCATCAATCCAAGAGTAACATGATCCCACTGATACAATTGACATGGAACAAGAGAGAGAGGATCATCTTTGTGAATTCATACTTCATAAGGAGCTAGAGGAGGCACTAAAGGTGAAGGTAGTAGACACCCTTGAAGTTGACAGCGCGGTTGAAGAACTAGTGAAAGAAGACAACAAGGAGGATTTTGTGCTTAAAGGTGAAGAAATAGTTGGAAGGAAAATCATTGAGGACGAATATGATTGCGTACTTAAATACCTAGATCAAGAAAGAAATCAATTACCTTTCCAACGTTCGGACATTCAATGAACCCCCATGGTTTCATGTGGGAAATCTACTAAAGAATGTAGCAGGAAGGAGAAATTGGGCACTCCGGTGGATAGTGAGCAGCACGATTTGATATTGGAACAAGTGGAGGAAGCCGGAATTATTGAAGAAGAAGAGGAGGCAGTGGTTGAAGACTTAGGAGATGCTGAACCTCCATGGGAAAGTCAAGTTATAGAGCATCCTTCAAAGACGTTTGAAGCTGATGTTGAGGAGGGTGTACAACTGATTCCAGGGCATTTTGGCCAGTTTCACTGACCTTTTCTTTACTATTTTTAAGGTAGTTTCATGCATTTTCTTAGGAAATAAACTATTTTTGGGTAGATATTCACTTACATCTTGATTCAAGCATACATTGTGCAATTTACATGATTTCATGAGAATTATGCATGAATTATATGATAAATTGGATGATGCATGATCCCATGATTAAGAGCAAGACTTTGATGCACTTTGTTTGATTGATTTCAGGCAAAAAGAAGAAGAGAAGAAGCCACGTTAGTGGCTACATTAGTTACACTAACGTGGGCACTAACGTGGAAGGAAGGAAAGCCCCAACGTTAGTGAGAAAAGTTAGCGGCATTAACTTTGAAGAAAGGAAATGGAGCCAACGTTAGTGACACTTAATATTATCACTAACGTTGGACCAAGCTCATAAGTGGCCACGTTAGTTGCCACGTTAACTTAGTTAACGTGGCCTCTAATGTTAAGAAGAAAAGGGGACGCCAACGTTAGTGGCATTCAACTTTATCACTAACGTTGGCCAAGTCACAAGAATCCACATTAACTCCCACGTTAACCTACTTAACATGGAAGCTAACGTGAAGAAACAAGGTTGTCGACAACGTTAGTGACACCAAACATTGTCACTAACGTTGGAAGAAACCCACACTATCCCCAAGAAGCCACGTTAACTCCCACGTTAACTTAGCTAACGTGGAAGTTAACGTGAAGAAGAAAGGTGATCACCAACGTTAGTAACACCCAACATTGTCACTAACGTTGGAAGGAGCCCACACAAGCCACAATGAGCCACGTTAACTCCCACGTTAACTTAGTTAACGTAGTAGTTAACGTGGGCAAAAATTCCCACCTGGCAGCCTGACCATGCCTTCTTCAAACAAGAATACCTTGAGCCACAAAACTCCAAATGAGGTGATTCCAGTGGCCTTGGAAAGTAGGATTCCAGATCTTTCCAAGCATATATGGCACTACATGGTGGACACTAAATTTGAGGGAGAAAACTTGCCCCGAAAGTGCAAAGATGAACATGATCAACCTGTAGTAAGGCCAGCTGACCTATTCACCTTCCAAGAAGTATAACTCGCGCTGTAGAGCTCCGAATGATGCGCTTCAAAAAGCATTGGAAAGTAGACATCCAGGGCTTTCTAACAATATATAATAGTATGGGGTGGACATGATGAGCGGATAATTTATATGCTTTTTGGCATTGTTTTTAGGTAGTTTTTAGTAAGTTCAAGCTACTTTTAGGGACGTTTCATTAGTTTTTATGTTAAATTCACATTTCTGGACTTTACTATGAGTTTGTCTATTTTTCTATAATTTCAGGTAATTCCTGGCTGAAATTGAGGGACTTGAACAAAACTCTGAAAAAAGGCTGACAAAAGGACTGCTGATGCTGTTGGAATCTGACCTCCCTGCACTCAAAATGGATTTTCTGGAGCTACAGAACTCCAAATGGCGCGCTCTTAACGGCGTTGGAAAGTAGACATCCAGAGCTTTCCAGAAATATATAATAGTTTATACTTTATTCGGGAATTGATGACGTAAAGTGGCACTCAACGCCAAGTACATGCTGCTGTCTGGAGTCAAACGCCAGAAACACGTCACAACCCGGAGTTGAACGCCAGAAACACGC
>NC_029776.3:72366448-72368419 GCF_000817695.3 Arachis duranensis | reverse complement strand
CAAAGAGCCATTAAATAAATCTCACAAAATGCAATAACATATGAATCACAATTTCGTCCACCAAGTTTTTGGCGCCGTTGCCGGGGATTGTTCGAGTATGGACAATTGACGGTTCATCTTGTTGCTCAGATTAGGTAATTTTCTTTTCAAAAATTTTTCAAAAATCTTTTTCAAAATTTTTCTTTTCTTTTTCATTTTTCCAAACTTTATTTTCGAAAAATAAAATAAAAATACAAAAAAATCATAAAATCATAAAAATAAAAAATATTTTGTGTTTCTTGTTTGAGTCTTGAGTCAATTTTTAAGTTTGGTGTCAATTGCATGTTTTTAAAATTTATGCATTATTTTCGAAAATTCCATGCATTCATAGTGTTCTTCATGATCTTCAAGTTGTTCTTGACATGTCTTCTTGTTTGATCTTGAGGTTTTCTTGCTTTGTGTTGTTTGTTGTTTTTCATATGCATTTTTCATTTGTTAGAGTCCATGCATTAAAGATTTCTAAGTTTGGTGTCTTGGATGTCTTCTTTGCATCAAAAATTTTTCAAAAATATGTTCTTGATGTTCATCATGATCTTCAAAGTGTTCTTGGTGTTCATCTTGACATTCATAGTGTTCTTGCATGCATTCCTTGTTTTGATCCAAAAAGAAAAGAGAAAAACACAATTATGACGTTTTAATTTTAATTATTTTTCTCTTTCATAATTAAAATTTCAAAAATTAAAAAAATATCTTTTCCTTATTTCCCTCCAAATTTTTGAAATTTTGGGTTGACTTGGTCAAAAATTTTTAAAATTAGTTGTTTCTTACAAGTCAAGTCAAAATTTCAATTTTAAAAATCTTATCTTTTTAAATTCTTTTTCAAATTATTTTCAAAATCTTTTTCTTAACTTTATTTCATAATTTTCGAAACTTTACTAACAATTAATGTGATTGATTCAAAAATTTGAAATTTGTTACTTTCTTGTTAAGAAAGGTTCAATCTTTAAGTTCTAGAATCTTATCTTGTAGTTTCTTGTTAGTGAAGTAAGTAATTTTAAATTTAAAAATTAAATCATTTTCAAACATATCTTATCATATCTTTTTCAAAAATTTAATTTCAATATATCTTATCTAACTTCTTATCTTCTTATCTTTTCAAATTTGATTTTAATATCTTTTTCAACTAACTCTTTGACTTTGTGTTTGTTTCTTATCTTTTTCAAAACCACCTAGCTACTTTTTCCTCTCTAATTTTCGAAAATATCTCATCTCTTTTTCAAAAACTCTTTTTGTTTTAAATTTTAATTTTAATCTTATCTTATCTTTAATTTTCAAAAATACTAACCTCTTTTTTAAAATTATTTTCGAAATTCTCCCTCTCTTTTCTTATTCTATTTAATTATTTATTTACTAACACTTCTCTTCACCTCTCTTCATCTAAAAATTCGAACCTATTCTTCTTCACTCTTCTCCCCTTTCTTCTTCTACTAACATAAAGGAATCTCTATACTGTGACATAGAGGATTCCTCTTCTTTTCTTGTTTTCTTCTCTTTCATATGAGCAGGAACAAGGAGAAAGGCACTCTTGTTGAAATTGATCCTGAACCTGAAAGGACTCTGAAGAGAAAACTAAGAGAAGCTAAATTACAACAATCTAAAGGTAACCTTTCAAAAATATTAGAACAAGAGAAGTAGATGGCAGCCGAACCCAACAACAATAATGCAAGGAGAATGCTTGGTGACTTCACAAAACCAACGTCCAAATTTGATGGAAGAAGCATCACCATTCCTGCCATTGGAGCCAATAATTTTGAGCTAAAACCTCACCTAGTTACCTTAATGCAACAAAACTGCAAGTTCTATGGACTTCCATCTGAAGATCCTTATCAGTTTTTAACTGAGTTCTTGCAGATCTGTGAGACTGTTAAGACGAATGGAGTAGATCCTGAAGTCTACAGGCCCATGCTTTTCCCTTTTGCTGTAAGAGAGAGA
>NC_029776.3:72364544-72366239 GCF_000817695.3 Arachis duranensis | reverse complement strand
GTTGACCAAAAGGTGTCCATCTGACATGTTTTCAGAATGGACCGTATTAGATATATTCTATTATGGTCTATCTGAGTTTTCGAAAATGTCATTGGACCATTCTGCAGGTGGATCCATCCACCTAAAGAAAACACATGCAAAAGCTCAAGAACTCATTGACATGGTTGCAAATAACCAATTCATGTACACTTCTGAGAGGAATTCCGTGAATAATGGGACACCTCAGAGGAAGGGTGTTCTTGAAATTGATGCTCTGAATACCATATTGGCTTAGAACAAAGTGTTGGCTCAGCAAGTGAACATGATCTCTCAAAGTCTGAATGGATGGCAAAATGCATCCAACAGTACTAAAGAGGCAGCTTCTGAAGAAGCTTATGATCCTGAGAACCCTGCAATGGCCGAGATTAATTACATGGGTGAACCTTATGGAAACACCTATAATTCATCATGGAGAAATCATCCAAATTTCTCATGGAAGGATCAACAAAAGCCTCAACAAGGCTTTAACAATGGTGGACGCAATAGGCTGAGCAATAGCAAGCCTTTTCCATCATCTTCTCAGCAACAGACAGAGAATTTTGAACAAAACACTTCTAATTTAGCCAATCTAGTTTCTGATATGTCAAAAGCCACTTTCAGTTTCATGAGTGAAACAAGATCCTCCATCAGAAATCTGGAGGCACAAGTGGGCCAGCTGAGTAAGAAAGTCATTGAAACTCCTCCCAGTATTCTCCCAAGCAACACAGAAGAGAATCCAAAAGGAGAGTGCAAGGCCATTGATGTGATCAATACGGCCGAATGCACAAGGGAGGAGAAGGACGAAAATCCTAGTGAGGAAGACCTCCTGGGACGCCTCTCAAGCAAGAAGGAGTTTCCTATTAAGGATCCAAAGGAATATGAGGCTCATATAGAGACCATAGAGATTCCATTAAATCTTCTGCTGTCATTCATGAGCTCTGAAGACTATTCTTCCTCTGAAGAGGATGAAGATGTGACTGGAGAGCAAGTTGCTCAATATTTAAGAGCTATCATGAAGCTGAATGCCAAGTTGTTTGGTAATGAGACTTGGGAAAGTGAACCTCCCTTGCTCATTGGTGAACTAGACACCTAGATTCAGAAAATTTTACCTCAAAAGAGACAAGATCCTGGCAAGTTCTTAATACCTTGTACCATAGGCACCATGACCTTTGAAAAAGCTCTATGTGATCTGGGGTCAGGGATAAATCTTATGCCACTCTCTGTAATGGAGAAGCTGGGGATCATTGAGGTACAACCTGCCTTGTTCTCATTACAATTGGCAGACAAGTCATTGAGGCAAGCTTATGGAATAGTGGAGGACGGAGATTTTAGTATGTTTTAATCAGTTTTTAATAAAATATTATTAGTTTTTAGGCAAAAATCATATTTCTGGACTTTTCTATGATTTTGTATGTTTTTCTGTGATTTCAGGTATTTTCTGGCTGAAATTGAGGGAGCTGAGCAAAAATCTGAGTTAGGCTGAAAAAAGGACTGCTGATGCTGTTGGATCCTGACCTCCCTGCACTCGTAATGGAATTTTTAGAGCTACAGGAGTTCAATTGGCGCGCTCTCAACGGCTTTGGAAAGTAGACATCCAGGGCTTTCCAGCAATATATAATAGTCCATACTTTATTCGAAGAATGACGACGTAACTTGGCGTTAAACGCCAAGTTCATG
>NC_029776.3:72363028-72363703 GCF_000817695.3 Arachis duranensis | reverse complement strand
TGGTTAGTTGTGCGGATCACAAATTCGTGCACCAAGTTTTTGGCGCCGTTGCCGGGGATTATTGAGTTTGAACAATTGAAGTCATATTTTATTTCTTAGATTAGGAATAATTTGTTTTTATAGAGTCATTAAATTCTGATAGGATAGTTTCTTTTCAAAAAAATTTCTTTTCAAAAAAAAATTATTTTTCTTAATTAATTGTTAATTTTTCGTGAGTTTAGTGTCTTATTTTAAGTTTGGTGTTAATTGCATATTTAATATTTTTCTTTAAATTTTCGAACTTGTGTTCTTTATTCTTCATTGATCTTCAAGTTGTTCTTGGTTATTTTTCTTGTTTGATCTTGAGTTTTTCTTGTTTTGTGTCTTTTCTTGTTTTTCTTGTGCTTTTTCAAAACATTAACTTTCAAAAAATTATACTTTTATCCACAAAAATAATACATCTTTAAAATACATTACATTTTTAACTCAGTTGGTTATAGCGTTGGCTTATGTTCTTGGCAATTGGGCACCAGTTCTTTTGAAAATCTTTTTCAAAATAATTTTTCTTGATTTAATCTGTGCCAAACTTTAAGTTTGGTGTTTTCTTGTTAATCTTTTTATAATTTTCGAAAATTTTATTAAAGTTTCCAAAAAATTTTAAGTTTGGTATTCCTTGTTTTGTTCTTGGTGTTCTTG
>NC_029776.3:72361338-72361917 GCF_000817695.3 Arachis duranensis | reverse complement strand
AGTGAATCTTCCATGAAAGAAGAAGCTAAAACAGTAACTGCAGAACTCAGTCCGGTGGATCAGGCTAATGAATTCAATCAGCAATTAGACTTTCTAACTCAGCAGCTAGCCGAATTCAAGGAATTATTACAGGAAACAAGAATGGCTAACAGGAACATGGAAGTGCAATTAAAGCAGACAGAAAAGCAACTGTCAAAACAAATAGCAGAAGAATGCCAAGCAGTTTAATTAAGAAGTGGGAAAACATTAAATACCTCACTTCAAGGCAGCAGGAAGCCAAGAAATGAACAGATGTTTACTCAAAATCCCTCTGAGGACAATCAGAGCCCAGAGAGGAATGATGCTGGCGCTGAACGCCCAGACCATGCTCATTCCTGGCGTTCAACGCCATAAACAAGCATGGATTCGGCGTTGAACGCCCAAAGGAAGCATGGTTCTGGCGTTCAGACGCCAGTGACAAATGAGGAGATGCGTCTAACGCCACTCCAGCTTCCACCCCTGGCATCCAAATGCCAGTAGGGGATCAGTCATATACAAGTGCTGATGACAACCCTTCTAAAAAGGCTTCCCAACCCACTC
>NC_029776.3:72357577-72358160 GCF_000817695.3 Arachis duranensis | reverse complement strand
TAAAGAAGCGCTTGCTGGGAGGCAACCCAGCCATTTACAAAGTTTATTTACTAATTAAAATAAATTTTCTTTTCTTTACAGGTATGAGTCCAAGTATCTTCAAAGGTGAAATAGGAATTGGTTGAAGTCACAGAGTTACAGGGAAATTTGGAAGCTCACGGGCGTGAGAAAGCCAGTAAGAAACACTTTGGGCGTTAAACGCCCAAAAGAAGCACCCACTGGGCGTTTAACGCCAGTAAGGGTAGCCATATGGGCGTTAAACGCCAGAAAGGAGCATCTTCTGGGCGTTAAACGCCAGAAAGAAGCACCTTCTGGGTGTTTAACGCCAGTCTGCTAGCATCCTGGGCGTTCAGAAAAACGCCCAGTGACAAAGGACTTCCTGGCGTTCAACGCCAGAGAGAAGCATCAGCTGGGCGTTGAACGCCCAGGAGAAGCAGCAATTGGGCGTTAAACGCCCAAAACATGCATCGTTTGGGCGTTTAACGCCAGGATGGTGGGGAGGAGGTAAAATTCGTTTTTCTTTATAATTTTTCTAAATTTTTATGTTTCAATTCATGATTTCTTGCATAAACATGTTTCAAAT
>NC_029776.3:72355100-72355551 GCF_000817695.3 Arachis duranensis | reverse complement strand
TGATGAGCGGATATTTTATACGCTTTTTGGGGGTAATTTCATGTAGATTTTAGTATGTTTTAATTAGTTTTTAGTGGAATGTTATTAGTTTTTAGGCAAAAATCATATTTCTGGACTTTACTATGAGTTTGTGCGTTTTTCTGTGATTTCAGGTATTTTCTGGCTGAAATTGAGGGAGCTGAGCAAAAATCTGAGTTAGGCTGAAAAAAGGACTGCTGATACTGTTGGATCCTGACCTCCCTGCACTCGGAATGGAATTTTTGGAGCTACAGGAGTCCAATTGGCGCGCTCTCAACGGCGTTGGAAAGTAGACATCCAGGGCTTTCCAGCAATATATAATAGTTCATACTTTGCACGAAGATAGATGACGTAAAATGGCGTTCAACGGCAGTATCATGCTGTTGTCTGGCGTCCAGCGCCAGAAACAGGTTACAAGTTGGAGTTCAACGCC
>NC_029776.3:72352344-72354743 GCF_000817695.3 Arachis duranensis | reverse complement strand
GAAAGTCTAAACCTTGTCTGTGGTATTCCGAGTAGGATTCCGGGATTGAATGACTGTGACGTGCTTCAAACTTTAACTGGCTGGGCGTTAGTGACAGACGCAAAAGAATCAATGGATTCTATTCCAACCTGATTGAGAACCGACAGATGATTAGCCGTGCTGTGACAGAGCATAGGAACGTTTTCACTGAGAGGATGGGAGGTAGCCATTGACAACGGTGACACCCTACATAGAGCTTGCCATGGAAGGAACCCTGCGTGCGGGAAAAGGATTTCAAGGAAAAGTTGAGAATCAGAGGGCAAAGCATCTCCAAAACTCCAACATATTCTCCATCAATAAAGTAACAATTCCTTATTTCAAATACTTTGACTTCTTATCATTAAAACGAATTAATCCTATTGGCATCCTGACTAGGATTAATAAAATAAACATAGATTGCTTCAAACCAATAATCTCCGTGGGATCGACCCTTACTCACGTAAGGTATTACTTGGACGACCCAGTGCACTTGCTGGTTAGTTGTGCGGATCACAAATTCGTGCACCAGCCACTCTCTGTAATGGAGAAGCTGGGGATCATTGAGGTACAACCTGCATTGTTCTCATTACAATTGGCAGACAAGTCATTAAGACAAGCTTATGGAGTAGTAGAGGACGTGTTAGTAAAGGTTGAAGGCCTTTACATCCCTGCTGATTTCATAATATTAGACACTGGGAAGAAAGAGGATGAATGCATCATCCTTGGAAGACCTTTCCTAGCTACAGCAGGAGCTGTGATAGATGTCAACAGAGGTGAATTAGTCCTTCAATTGAATGGGGACTACCTGGTGTTTAAGGCACATGGCCATCCCTCTGTGACAAAAGAGAGTGAGCACAAAGAGCTTCTCTCAGTTCAGAGTCAAAAAGAGTCCCCACAATCAAACTCTAAGTTTGGTGTTGGAGGCCACAACCAAACACTAAGTTTGGTGTTAAGACCCCACATCCAAACTCTAAGTTTGGTGTTGGGACTATACAACATTGACCTGATCACCTGTGAGGCTCCATGAGAGCCCACTGTCAAGCTAACGACATTAAAAGAGCGCTTGTTGGGAGGCAACCCAATTTTATTTATCTAATTTTTATTTTATTTTATTGTTATTTTGTGTTTTATTAGGTACATGATCATGTGGAGTCACGAAAAAAATATAAAAATTAAAAACAGAATCAAAAATAGCAGAAGAAAAATCACACCCTGGAGGAAGGACAAACTGGCGTTCAACGCCAGTAAGGAGCATCTGGCTAGCGTTCAACGCCAGAACAGAGCATGAATCTGGCGCTGAACGCTAGAAACAAGCAACATTCTGGCGTTTGAACGCCAGGAATATGCCTTGAGAAAAGCTGGCGCTGAACGCCAGAACAGAGCATGAATCTGGCGCTCAACGCCAGAAACATGCTACACATGGGCGTTGAACGCCCAAAACACGCTACACATGGGCGTTGAACGCCCAGAACGTGCATCACCTCGGCGTTTAAACACCAGAATGGTATGCAAAGGCATTTTGCATGCCTATTTGCTGCAGTGATGTAATTCCTTGACACCTCAGGATCTGTGGACCCCACAGGATCACCTCAGGATCTGTGGACCCCACAGGATCATCTCAGGATCTGTGGACCCCACAGGATCCCCACCTAACATATTCCCACCTTACCTCTTAATCCTATAACACTCCTCCCCATGTCACACTTCCCAACAACTTCAATCTCTCTTCCCAATTACCCCCTTCACCACTCACATCCATCCACTCTTCCCCATAAACCCCACCTACCTTCAAAATTCAAAAACACTTTCCCACCCAAACCCACCCTACATGGCCGAACCTACCCTCTCCCCTTTCCCTATATATACCCTTCCATTCTACTTCATTTTCACACAACACAAACCCCCTCTTCTACACCTTGGCCGAAACACCATCCCTCACTCTCATCCATATTTTCTTCTTCTTCTTCTTCTCTTCTTTCTTCTCTTGCTTAAGGGCGAGCAATATTTTAAGTTTGGTGTGGTCAAAGCATAATCTTTTTGTTTTTCCATTACCATCAATGGCACCTAAGGCCGGAGAATCCTCTAGAAAAGGAAAAGGGAAGACAAAATCTTCCACCTCCGAGTCATGGGAGAGGGAAAGATTCATCTCCAAAAGCCATCAAGACCACTTCTATGATGTTGTGGCAAAGAAGAAGGTAATCCCTGAGGTCCCTTTCAAGCTCAAGAAAAATTAGTATCCAGAGATCCGACATGAGATCCGAAGGAGAGGTTGGGAAGTCCTAACCAACCCCATGCAACAAGTCGGAATCTTAATGGTTCAAGAGTTCTATGCCAATGCATGGATCACTAGGAACCATGATCAAAGTATGAATCCGAGTCCA
>NC_029776.3:72351493-72352226 GCF_000817695.3 Arachis duranensis | reverse complement strand
GGAGATGTACGCCCCTACACTAGAAGGGTCAACTTTAATCAAAGGTTGGACCAAGTCCTAATGGACATATGTGTGGAAGGAACTCAATGGAAAAGAGACTCCAAAGGCAAGCCAGTTCAACTAAGAAGACTGGACCTCAAGCTTATGGCTAGAGGATGGTTGGAGTTCATTCAACGCTCCATCATTCCCACTAGCAACCGATCTGAAGTTACTGTGGATCGGGCCATCATGATTCATAGCATCATGATTGGAGAGGAAGTAGAAGTTCATGAAGTCATCTCCAATGAAATCTACAAAATAGCCGAAAAGCCCTCCACCATGGCAAGGCTAGCTTTTCCTCACCTTATTTGCCATCTGTGTTACTCAGCTGGAGTTATCATAGAAGGAGACATCTCCATTGAGGAGGATAAGCCCATCACCAAGAAGAGGATGGAGCAAGCAAGAGAGACCCTCCACGGATCTCAAGAGATGCATGAGGAAGCTCATCATCAAGAAATCCCTGAGATGCCCCATGGGATACACTTTCCTCCCAACAACTATTGGGAACAACTCAACACTTCCTTAGAAGGTTTGAGCTACGATGTGGAACAATTAAGGGTGGAACATCATGAGCACTCCATCATTCTCCATGAAATAAGAGAAGATCAAAGAGCGATGAGGGAGGAGCAACAAAGGCAAGGAAGGGACATAGAAGAGCTTAAGGACATTGTTGGTCCTTCAAGAAGAATACGCC
>NC_029776.3:72349844-72351295 GCF_000817695.3 Arachis duranensis | reverse complement strand
TCAAAAGAACAAGAAGTACATGAATTTCGAATTTATCCTTGAATTTAGTTCAATTATATTGATGTGGTGACAATACTTTTTGTTTTGTAAATGAATGCTTGAACAGTGCATATTTTTGATCTTGTTGTTTATGAATGTTAAAATTGTTGCTCTTGAAAGAACGATGAACAAAGAGAAATGTTATTGACAATCTGAAAAATCATGAAAATTGATTCTTGAAGCAAGAAAAAGTAGTGAAAAGTAAAAAGCTTGCGAAAAAAAATGGTGAAAAAAATAATAGAAAGAAAAAGAAAAAGCAAGAAGAAAAAGCCAATAGCCCTTAAAACCAAAAGACAAGGGTAAAAAGGATCCAAGGCTTTGAGCATCAATGGATAGGAGGGCCCAAGGAAATAAAATCAAGGCCTAAGCGGCTAAATCAAGTGTCCCTAACCATGTGCTTGTGTCATACAGGTCCAAGTGAAAAGCTTGAGACTGAGTGGTTAAAGTCGTGATCCAAAGCAAAAGAGTGTGCTTAAGAGCTCTGGACTCCTCTAACTGGGGACTCTAGCAAAGCTGAGTCACAATCTGAAAAGGTTCACCCAGTCATGTGTCTCTGGCATTTATGTATCCGGTGGTAATACTGGAAAACAAAGTGCTTAGGGCCACGGCCAAGACTCATAAAAGTAGCTGTGTTCAAGAATCAACATACTTAACTAGGAGAATCAATAACACTATCTGAAATTCTAAGTTCCTAGAGATGCCAATCATTCTAAACTTCAAAGGAAAAAGTGAGATGCCAAAACTGTTCAGAAGCAAAAAGCTACAAGCTCTGCTCTTCTAATTAGAATTAATATTCATTGATATTTTGGAATTTATAGTATATTCTCTTCTTTTTATCCTAATTGATTTTCAGTTGCTTGGGGACAAGCAACAATTTAAGTTTGGTGTTGTGATGAGCGGATAATTTATACGCTTTTTGGCATTGTTTTTAAGTAATTTTTAGTAAGTTCAAGCTACTTTTAGGGATGTTTTCATTAGTTTTTATGTTAAATTCACATTTCTGGACTTTACTATGACTTTGTGTGTTTTTCTGTAATTTCAGGTAATTCCTGGCTGAAATTGAGGGACTTGAGCAAAACTCTGAAAAAAGGCTGACAAAAGGACTGCTGATGCTGTTGGAATCTGACTTCCCTGCACCCAAAATGGATTTTCTGGAGCTACAGAACTCCAAATGGCGCGTTCTCAATGGCGTTGGAAAGTAGACATCCAGAGCTTTCCAGCAATATATAATAGTCCATACTTTATTCGATAATTGACGGCATAATTTGGCGTTGAACGCCAAGTACATGTTGTTGTCTGGAGTTAAACGCCAGAAACACGTCATAATCCGGAGTTGAACGCCCCAAAACACGTTATAACTTGGAGTTCAACTCCAAGAAAAGCCTCAGCTCGTGGATAGATCAAGCTCAGCC
>NC_029776.3:72347628-72349380 GCF_000817695.3 Arachis duranensis | reverse complement strand
GGATGTAGCCATTGACAACGGTGATGCCCTACATACAGCTTGCCATGGAAAGGAGTAAGAAGGATTGGATGAATATAATAAGAAAGTAGAGATTCAAGAGGAGCACAGCATCTCCATATGTCTATCTGAAATTCCCACCATGGAATTATATGAGTAACTATTTACTATTTTATTTTCTGTTTATTATTTATTTTCGAACTTATCATAAACCATTTAATCTGCCTAACTGAGATTTACAAGGTGACCATAGCTTGCTTCATACCAACAATCTCTGTGGGATCGACTCTTACTCATATAAGGTATTACTTGGATGACCCAGTACACTTGCTGGTTAAGTTGAACGGAGTTGTGACCACACATAGTTGTAAACCATGGTATTGGCATCATGTTTTTGGCGCCATTGCCAGGGAAAGAAAAAGCAATGAATTTTACAAAATGCAATAACATATGAATCACAATTTCTTCTACCAGGACACTAAGTTTGAGCTCCAGAAACTGGCAATAATGAAGCCCTGATCGCTAGCGTTATTGGCACTAATGTTTTCCAGTAACACAGGCAACTATGCCAGCGACCTTGTCCACTTCAAAGGAGCATAACTTGAGCTACAGAGGTCCAATTGAGGTGATTCCAGTTGCGTTAGAAAGCTGATATTCAGAGCTTTCCAACGATTTATAATACTTTATAGTGGGCATGAAATTGGAGCACAAACAAGAGGTATCTTTTAAGCCCCAAAAACACCAACTGGGCAGCAAGTGCAACGTTAGCCACAATAACTTTAGCACTAACGCCAAACTTGTACCGTTAGTGTGGCTAACTTTAGCACTAACTTTAGCACCTGGACATCAACTTAACTCACTTCTCTCTCAAGCCCACTTCAAAGCTCAAGCAAGCAAGCCCACAATTGTCAACCAATCAAGGGCACAAGAAGCATCTAGAATAGGAATTTTCATTTAAGTGTAATTTGCTTTTAATTTCATTTTGTAATTTAGGAGAGCCTATATAAAGGCCTTAGTTTTTACATTCAAGTCATTCTAGGTACGGGAGAATTGAAGGAAGGGGGAGAGAGTGAAGACCAATTTGAACTTCTGTGAATTGGCACACTCCAAGGGGAGTGGGTCTTCGGACCCCTCCCCTCAACCACTCTTCTTCCTTTTCTTTTCTTTTCTTTTTCTTAGTAGTAGTTTAATTCTAGTTTGTACTTTTCATTTATGAATTTTGAAGTTTAAACTTTAGTTTTAATCTTCATCTTTACTTTTCTACACTTTCTTTCTTTTCTATTTTGGTAGAGCAATGATAAACTAACTCTTTTTAGTGGGTTAGAGAGCTCTATTATGATTCAATGGATCAATTATAGTTCTTATTCTTCTTCTTCTTTCTTTTCTCTTGATTTTACTAGAAAGCTTTCAATCTTCATTCAATTGGTTAGTTGTCTTGGAAAAGAAACTCTCCATAATTGGATCTCTTCGGAACCTTGGAAAAGGAATGAAGAGATCATGCTAGAAATGCTTTCTTATGCTAGACCAAGTTGGGTTTGGATGGATATGTGACTATAATCCTCTCAACACTTGATTTGGGAAATGCATGTGGTATAATCAGTGACCAAACTTCATCTCTTCTCACGAGCAAATGACCAAGGAATTGGCTATTGATCAAGATTTGAGAGATTGAATTATAAGGAATTGTAATTCGATCAATTAAGATTGCCAAAGAGATCAATGAGTGCATTGATTGAGGAAGAGATGAGAATGAAC
>NC_029776.3:72335408-72347464 GCF_000817695.3 Arachis duranensis | reverse complement strand
ATCAATTAACCATTGATTGCTTAATCCGTTAATCTCTGTGGGATTCGACCCCACTCTATTGTGGGTTTTACTTGACGACAATTCAGTACACTTGCCGCAGGGGAATTTGTTGCGAGACAAGTTTCCACATGCATCAACAACCTCCAAAGTATATCATGGTTGAAGACTTTGAAGGAGACGATCAAGAGATGGATTCAATCATTAATGAATTCTTATCTACATTTGAATCCTCTCCCATTGGACTTGACATGGAGATTACAGAAGAAGAAGCACAACCTCCCTTGCCCTTGGTGAACATTGAAGAAGAGATTGAATTGGAAGAAATCCACCAAGAGGAAGAGGTTGATATTGAAGAAGATTGCCAAGAGGTGGAAGATGTCGAAGAAGAGCATAAGGGAGTGGAGCTTGCACGTTCATTAGAAACACCTTCCCCTAAGTTGCCATCATCCTTCACAATATTCAAGTGGGTAAAATCCGTATCCCTTAGCTTTCTAATTCCACTTGAATATGGGCTACTGGAGACGGATGGTCAACTTAGAGCTCTATGTGGTATTAAGAGTAAGAAGAAGATGGTTAGTGATAAGATTTATCCTGCAAGGTTCAACATGGTAGTGTGCTCAACATTTAAATGCAAAGGTTGGTGTAGAGCTCAACTGAATGGGTCTAGGAAGTTGTCTGGCTGCTTTCGTGAGAATTCAGATTGCCTGCCACCCAGTTGGAACACTAATGATCAACAAGAAGATGGGTGCAAAAGCACGGTTTGGGACCCCGGAATTCAGTCTAGCTATCAATACTCTTGGGGCCTTGTCACTTGCTTTAACTTGCTTGAAGGCTTTCTGCACCTAGTTTGGGATCCCAGAGGCTATTGAAGGTATAAACATTGGTGGGGATTCCTGGATCAATACAAGCACAATCCACCCTAGCAGGAAGCTCATCAAATGTCCAACTTATGGACTATAACTAAAAGTGCTAGGTGGGAGACAACCCACCATGGTATGGTCGTTCATTTTGCAATTTTAATTTTATTTAGTTTTGTTTGTTTTTGAATTTTATTTTATTTTATTGAACCTGGAATCATGCATAGCATTCACATTAAACACTGCATTTGCATCTGCATATTGCATTAAAAAATATGGAAAAACAAGCACGCGACGCGGCAGCATCGCTAACTCGTCCGCGTCACTAGCGCGTTCGGAAGAAAAGAATTGAACAGAGAGTCACGTGAGAGCGTGGCTGGAGGCGCGCCTTTAGCATAATTTGACCCCACGTGATCGCGTCGTGTGGAACTTTGGCCTCCCACATGACCGCGTCAACCACGCGGCCGCGTGCCATGAGAATCGACGTCAAAAAGGTGCATGGCCGAAAGTTGTGCTGGAATTGGGCTGCACTCGTGCTAGAAGCCCAAGCCCTCCCAGGCGAACGCGTGCCCCACGCGGCCACGTCGTCTTTCAAAAATGGCCATCAACGCGATAGCGTCACGCACGCGACCGTGTCACCCAGATTTTTGGCAAAATGCAATTCAAACAGAGAGTTGTGCGAATGCGAGGCTGCACTCGTGCCACTAGCACAAATCAAGTGACGCGATCGCGTGACTCACGCGTCTGCGTCACACACCTTAACCTAATATGCCAAAATATTTTATCTTTTCTTCTCCAATCCTAATTTTTCCTCCCTTCTTTCTTACTTACCTCTTCTTCCTTTCTTTCACTTCTCATTCTTTTTATCTCTTATTTTATTTAATTTATTTGCATACTTTCATTCATTGCATTATTTTCATTGGTGTTAGAAATTTATTTGGGTCATTATTTTCTATATTTTTGTGAATTGTTTGACAATTATATATTACTTTTTAAAGGGTTGCTTGCATGTTCAATTTATTATTTTCATTAGATTATTTACCATGCATGCTAAGTGTTTGTGAAAAAGCCCATATGGCATCATGCACTTTTCTACATTATTCTATTCCACTATTTAATGCCTGCTTTTTACAAATTCCCTTTATTATTTTATTAATTAAATTTAATTGTCAATACAAACATGATAGTTTGTTACGAAGTGATGTTTGATCTATGCTACTCATGCCCTTGCCGGCATGCCAATAAACATCTTGCATCTACTTACCCTATCTTGCACTTGTTTTATTCCCTTTAATAAACTTTTCACATGTTGTCATGACCATGTGTTACCTTCATTGATCTTTACCGTGCATTGACTATCACTCACTTATTCCTCTTCCTTGCTCTGTCTCTTTAATTTTATTTACTTTCTCTTCCCTTTTTCAGGATGGCCACCAAGAAGGGTCAAGAGAAAGCTACTTCCAAACCACCAGCAAGGAAAGGAACCAAAAGAGCCCCAGCTGAGGAACCACTACCCCCAATCCACCTGCATATCTCAGCATGCACCGAGGATGGTGCAATCTTTAAGTGTGGGGAGGTCGATACCGATCTCCAAGGGTTAGTTAGTCCCTTCTCAACACCAATGTTAATTTGTTAATTGTTGCATTTGCATGTTTGTTTAATTTTATGCATTTAGTCACTACTTGGTTGAAGTAATACTTTATTTTTTAATAAATTTTTATAATATTTCACTAATTTAAATTGAAAATTTTTTGTTAAATTTGTTTGAAGTTATATTTGGAACATGGTTTTTGAGCCAAAGAACACACAACCTGTGAGATTTTGAGCTTATTTATATGGTTACATTATTTAACCATAAATATTTTATTCTTGTGTGTTTCCTCCTCTATGATTGTAATCTATATTTTGTTCCAATCTATATGTCCATTATTTAGTGTATTTACATGCTTGCATATGATTGAGGCCATTGTTTGATTCTAGCTCACTTATCCCAAAATTAGCCTACCTTTTACATCACCCTTGTTAACCCCCTTGAGCCTTTAATTCCCTCTTATTCTATAAACCAGAACACTAGCCTTAAGCAGAAAAACAAATTTAAAATTCCAAGTTGAATCCTTGGTTAGCTTAAGATAGAAATTGTGTAATTGTTTAAGTGTGGGAAACGTATTGGGAACATGGATGATAAAAACAAAGGGTAGGAAGCTGAAAAGAATGAAATAATTCAAAATAAGAATTTTGAGAAGCATGCTCATGTGAAATCAAAATAATTGAATTACCATGTGCATTAAAAAAAAATTATTCAGTATTTGAATAAAGGGGATACAAAAGAATTCCCCAGATGCAAAATAAAGCAATGCACATGGGACAAAATTAAAACTAATACATGAGCATGTAACATCAAAAGTGGAAAAAAATATGGGAGAATAGGTAAAGAAGCTTTGCTTTACAAAGTATGTATGTTAGGTGAGATCTTAGACTAATCAAGGATTCACTTAATTAGCTCACTTAGCCTTATATATATACCCTTACCTTTACCTCAGCCCCATTACAACCCTGAAAAGACCTCATGATGTTTGCATTGGTATGCTAAATATTTGTTGACTGATTAGATGAGGAACAAAAGTTTAGAAAGCATTATTAGAGAAGAATAGAGTGATTGATCCTAGACACTTGAGAGATTAGAGTGATATACACTACTAGTGAGGGTTCAATGCTTGATTCTATATTCCCTACTTTCATTAGCTATCTTCTTACAAGTTTACTTGCTTTTTATTCTGTCATTTGAATTAGTGGAATTTAATTCATATTTGTCTTGAAGAACTTATTTATTTTTAACCAAGTAGGTAGAAACATTTTTTGCATGTAGTTGCATTCATATAGATAGTTGCATTTCATACTTTCTATCATTCCTCTTCATCTTTATAGTTTCTCTTGAGCTTAGCATGAGGACATGCTATTGTTTAAGTGTGGGAAGGTTGATAAACCACTATTTTATGGTTTATCTTATGCTCAATTGAGTGGTTTTTATCAACTCTTTACTCACTTATTCATACAATTCGCATGTTTTACTTTTTCCTTCCTGATTTTGTGCTATGATCGAAAACATGCTTCTTTGATCTTATATTTGCTTATTATTAATCCTCTCTTATTACCATTAGATGCCTTGATATGTGTGTTAAGTGTTTTCAGATATTATAGGACAGGAATGGCTTGGAGGATGGAAAGGAAGCAAGCAAAAGTGGAAGGAATACAAGAAGTTGAAGAAGTTGTTAAGCTGTCCAGCCTGACCTCTTCACACAAAAACATCTATAACTTTAGCTACAGAGGTCCAAACGACACGGTTCCAGTTGCGTTGGAAAGCTAACATCTGGAGCTTTGATTTAATATATAATATTTCATAGTTGCCCTGATGCTAGGTGACGCGAACGCGTAATTCACACGGACGCGTCGCATCTGCGAACTTTAATCCGCGCAGCCACGTGGGCGACGCCTCCGCGTCACTTGGCCGCGACCTATACTAACTAGGAAGTGCTAGAAGTGACTTCTGGGCTGTTTCTGACCCAGTTTTCGGCCCAGAGAACACAGATTAGAGGCTATAAAGTGGGGGATTGCATCCATTCATAATCATGCTATCGTAATTCACTTTTCATGTTTTAGATGTAGTTTTTAGAGAGAGAGGTTCTCTCCTCTCTCTTAGGATTTTTAGAAATTAGGATTTAGGACTTCTCTTAGTTTTAGGAGTGACTCTCAATCCCAGGTTCTTTGTATTTATTTATTTTCAATGTTCCATGTTTAGATTGATTTTCTTAATTAATGTTATTTAAGATATTTCAAATTGATGATTGCTGTCTTTTATTTATATAAATAATTTGGATTTTCCGGTTACCCTTTTGGCTTTGGTTGAGTAATTGGTGACGCTTGAGCTGTCAAATAAAGCAGTGGTTGAAATTGGGAGTTGCTAATTAATTTGAGTTCCAATAACTCTAGCCTTTCCAAAGGAAAGACTAGGACTTTAGGTATCAAATTAATTAGTCTACTTGACCTTCCTTTGTTTAGTAAAGGTTAACTAAATGGGATTAAAATCCAATTCTCATCACAATTGATAAGGATAGGACTTCCAGTTCTTATACCTTGCCAAGAGTCTATTTTACAGTTATTTATTTATTTTTTATTGCTTTGAAAATATACCTGTGCCCATTGCCCAAATTCCAAAAACCCCAATTTTACCTTTTTCATAGCCAATAATAAGAACATACCTCCCTGCAATTCCTTGAGAGACAACCCGAGGTTTGAATACTCGGTTATCAATTTCAAAGGGGTTTGTTACTTGTGACAACCAAAACGTTTGCACGAAAGGATTTTTGTTGGTTTAGAAACTATATCTACAACGCGAATATTTTTATAAAATTCTTTACTAGCAAAAATCCTAACGTCACTCCCCACACTTAAACTAAGCATGTCCTCATGCTAAACTCAAGAAAGAAGCAAAGGGTATCAACATTTATTCAATGTAACTACCTAAATGCAATCTATCTACATGCAATCTATCTAAATGAATGCAACTACTTGGTTAAAATAAATCAACTTCCAAGAATACATATATAAGTAAAAGGGCTAATGCCATAGTAGTCAAATCAAACCCACAACTGAATTGAATTATTAAAAAGATTTTACAAACTTGCAAGAATAGATAATCATGGGTGGAAACATGTAATAATTGAGCAATCGAACCCTCACCGGATGTGTATGCGCTCTAGTCACTCAAGTGTATGGGGTTGATTCACTCAATTCTCCCCTAATCATGCTTTCCAAGCTTTTGTTTTTCAACTAACAATCAACAATTATTTCATGCATGCATACAAATATCCAGAGGTCTTTTTCATAAACCACTATTTTATGGTTTATCTTGTGTTGAATTGAGTGATTTTTATCAGATTCTTCCTACACTTATTCATGTGAATTGCATGTTTTACAATTGCCTTCCTAATTCTATGTTGTGATTAAAAACATGCTTCCTAAGCCCCTAAATTGTTAATTTTTAATTCTCCCTCTATTCCATTTGATGCCGTGATCTGTGTGTTGAGTGTTTTTAGGCTTTATAGGGCAGGAATGGCTTGGAGAACGGAAAGGAAGATTGCAACAATGGAAGGAACGCAAAGAAACAAAGGAGCGACGCGGATACGCACCTGGCGCACATGTGCACATTAGCGCACTCACACCTCGATGCGCACGAGCACCTGGCGCGTACGCACAACAGGCAAAGAGGACAATCGATGCGCACATGCACTTGGCGCATACGCATCACATGCGCGACGTACAACAGTTTGCAGAAAAATGCTGGGGGCGATTTTGTGCTGAGTTTGGACCCAATTTTTGGTCTAGGAACACAGATTAGAGCCAAGGGACAGCAGAGACTCAAGGGAGAACATACACACATTCATAGTTTTAGTTTTAGTTTTGGAGATTAGAGAGAAAATTCACTACTTCCTCAAGTGTTCTTCATATTCATAGATTCCAGTTTTATGCTTTTGAGTTGGATATTACAAAGAGTTACTACCTCCGTGAAGTCTTTATTATTCTAGTTTGTTTTCTATTCCTTTACTCTTCTTAATTTCCCATTTATCCTGTTCAGAGTTGGATATCCTCTATTTTGGGATTAATTAATGCAAGGATACTTTTCTATTTAACTTCTTTATTTCTTGATTATTTTCAATTGAGTTTAATTGCCATGTCTTCTTTCTACTCCCTTTCACATGAATGCGAAATTGGCATCCATGTCAATGGAGTAGACTTTTAACTTGGCTTTGGAGGGGGTTGATTAATATTGGAGACCCTTGAGTTGGAAGACTCAAGAGTTAAATAGTATTTGGAAATTGTTGGCTAGCTCTCTAGTCACTAACGCTAATCCTTCCCAAGGGAGAGGATTAGGACTTGTGAATTCGGGTTAGCTTAACTACTTGACTTTCCTTCATTTGTTGAGGGTTAACTAAGTAGAAACAACAACCTGTCATTATTTATCTTGGGAAATCCAACAAGGATAGAACCACCAATTAATTTCCCCCTAACCAAGGCCTTTATTCCAATTACATAAATCTCTTGTTAATTTATAATTGTTTGTTTGCCCAATTCCCAAACTCCAAATTTTTGAGAAAACCTCTAATCAATAATTTGCACTCTCTTAGCAACTCGTTGGGAGGCGATCTGGGAACTCTACTCCCAGTATTTATTTCTAAATTTTGTGACAACCCTTTTAAATTGATATGTAAAATTCTTGTTGGTTAAGAACTGTACTAGCAACGTTAGTTCATTATAAATTCTTAATCGATAATTTCCGTACGTCAATTTTGGCGCCGTTGCCGGGGAGTTACAACAGTGTGCTAAGTTATTGATTAGTGTAAATATTTTTATTAACATATTTGCATATTTTTTTATTTTTATTACTATGAGTTGTATGTTTCTTTTATTGAATGACGCGTTCACTACCTGATCTGAGCTTAGCCGCGTTTGATCTAGAAATTGAACGAACTCTTTCACGTATAAGGCGAGCTCGGAGTAGGTTAGCCTCTGAGGGTGGTGAAGTGGTTACCACCAATTCACCAGTCTTATCTGAGGATGAATCTGAAGTGTCATTTAAGGGAGAAACAAGCTCCTCTTCTACTGATTCTGTTGATCTACGCGCAGATAACATGGCAGCACCCCGAAGGGTTACTCTTCAGGAAGCAGGAGCTCTGGACTTTACACTGCCACCATTCCAAGCGCGTCATCCAAATCTGGGTGCAGATGTTGAACTAAAGACTGCAATAATCAATCTACTGCCAAGATTTCATTGCTTACCTGCTCAAGAGCCTCTCAAGCACCTCAGAGATTTTTAGACAGCCTGTTCTATTGTCAGGCGTCATAGTGCAGATGGGACCTCTATCCTGCTAACCCCCTTCCCGTTTTCTCTTGAGGGGAAGGCAAAGGAGTAGTACTACACTCAACCTAAAAAAGTTGTTACTAACTGGGATACGGTCAGGAAAGAATTCTTAGAAAAATACTTTCCAGCTAAAGTGACTGATAGACTGAGGGATCTCACAAAACAAGCCTTACAGAGCACCTCACCAAAGGCAAGCCCAGGGATCTCAAAACAACCAACAACAGGCCCCTCAAGTTAACTTACCGGTCTAACCTCTGCTATACAAGCTCTCGTCCCAGATTGGATCATCAAATATCTCTAACAATCAGCCTGCAAGCTCAAATGCACTCCCTTCTCAACCTTTACCCAACCCCAAAGGAGAAATCAATGCCATTACTTTGAGGTCCGAAACTACACTGCCAGAGAGGAGTCATGAGGAGTCGAGCTCAAAAGCAGACATCCCAGTTGAAGACATTGATGAGGTAAAGGATGTTGAAGAAGAGGATGCAGTACAAGGAGCAGTTGAAGAAGAAGCAGCCCCACCAAGGAATGAAGCGCCAAGGGACACAAAAGCTACAGGTGGCACCATTCCTATTCCATTTCCACATCTTGCTAGGAAACCCATAAAGCAGATGGAGCTAGATCCGTGGACGAAATTGTGATCATTTATTCTTTTGTACTTGTATGAAATCATTATTGTGGCACTAGTTGAATTCACAACTCCGTTCAACTAACCAGCAAGTGTACTGGGTCGTCCAAGTAATAAACCTTACGCGAGTAAGGGTCGATCCCACAGAGATTGTTGGTATGAAGCAAGCTATGGTCACCTTGTAAATCTCAGTTAGGCAGATTAAATTGGTTTATGGGTTTTCGAAAATAGAAATAAGAAAATAGAAAATAATAAAAAGGATAGAAATACTTATGCAGATTCATTGGTGGGAATTTCAGATAAGCGAATGGAGATACTGTATGGCTCAAGAACGCCTGCCTTTTCCACTGCTTCAACTCAATTCTTCTTACTCCCTTCCATGGCAAGCTGTGTATAGGGGTTCACCATCAGCGGTGGCTACTTTCAATCCTCTCGGGAAAATGATCCTATGCGCTGTCATTGCACGGCTATCCTACTCGGAATACCACAGACAAGTTTAGACTTTCTGGATTCCCAGGATCCTACTTGGAATACCACAGACAAGGTGAGACTTTCCGGATCCTCATAAATGCCGCCATCTATCTAGCTTATACCACGAAGATTCTGTTGGGGAATCTAAGAGATACACATTCAAGCTCTGTTGCATGTAGAACGGAAGTGGTTGTCAATCACGTGCGTTCATAAGTGTGAATGATAATGAGCGTCGCTTAATCATCACATTCATCATGTTCTTGGGTACGAATGAATATCTTGGAATAAGAATCAGAGAGATTTGAATAAAAGAAAATAGAATTGCATTAATACTTGAGGTACAGTAGAGCTCCACACCCTTAATCTATGGTGTGCAGAAACTCCACCGTTGAAAATACATAAGTAAAAGGTTCAGGCATGGCCGAATGGCCAGCCCCCTGAAACGTGCTCAATGGCCTCCTAAGATGAAGAATAATACAAAACTAAGACCAAAGATGAAACATGGTCAAAAGACGTCTAATACAATAGATAAATGTTCTATTTATAATAAACTCGCTCCTAGGGTTTACATGAGTAGGTAATTGATGCATAAATCCACTTCCGGGGCCCACTTGGTGTATGTTTGGGCTGAGCTTGATCAATTCACGAGCTGAGGCTTCTCTTGGAGTTGAACTCTGAGTTATGACGTGTTTTGGGCGTTCAACTCCGGATTATGACGTTTTTCTGGCGTTTAACTCCAGACAGCAGCATGTACTTGGCGTTCAACGCCAAGTTACGTCGTCAATTTCCGAATGAAGTATGGACTATTATATATTGCTGGAAAGCTCTGGATGTCTACTTTCCAACGACGTTGAGAGCGCGCCAATTGGGGTTCTGTAGCTCCAGAAAATCCATTTCGAGTGCAGGGAGGTCAGATTCCAACAGCATCAGCAGTCCTTTTGTCAGCCTTTTTCAGAGTTTTGCTCAAATCCCTCAATTTCAGCCAGAATTTTACCTGAAATCACAAAAAAACACACAAACTCATAGTAAAGTCCAGAAATGTGAATTTAACATAAAAACTAATGAAAACATCCCTAAAAGTAGCTCAAACTTACTAAAAACTATCTAAAAACAATGTCAAAAAGCGTATAAATTATCCGCTCATCAGTTTTGAACTGGGAGAAGTGCCATTTCATGGTGCCTGAGGGGATTGTTCTTGGTCACAAAGTTTCAAGAAAAGGGATAGAGGTTGACAAGGCAAAGGTTAAATTGTTGCTTGTGCCCAAGCAACTGAAAATCAAATAGGTAAAAAGAAGAGAATATACTATAAATTCCAGAATATCAATGAATATTAATTTAATTAGATGAGCGGGACTTATAGCTTTTTGCTTCTGAACAGTTTTGGCATCTCACTTTTTCCTTTGAAGTTCAGAGTGATTGGCGTCTCTGGGAACTTAGAATTTTGGATAGTGTTATTGACTTTCCTGGTTAAGCATGTTGATTCTTGAACACAGCTACTTATGAGTCTTGGCTGTGGCCCTAAGCATTTTGTTTTCCAGTATTACCACCGGATACATAAATGCCACAGACACATAACTGGGTGAACCTTTTCAGATTGTGACTTAGCTTTGCTAGAGTCCCCAGTTAGTGGTGTCCAGAGCTCTTAAGCACACTCTTTTTGCTTTGGATCACTCTTAAGCTCACTCTTTTGCTTTGGATCACGACTTTAACTACTCAGTCTCAAGCTTTTCACTTGGGCCTTCATGACACAAGCACATGGTTAGGGACAGCTTGATTTAGCCGCTTAGGCCTGGATTTTATTTCCTTGGGCCCTCCTATCCATTGATGCTCAAAGCCTTGGATCCTTTTTACCCTTGCCTTTTGGTTTTAAGGGCTATTGGCTTTTTCTGCTTGCTTTTTCTTTTTCTTTCTATTTTTTTTCGCAAAATTTTTTTTTTTCGCAAGCTTTCTTTTTCACTGCTTTTTCTTGCTTCAAGAATCAATTTCATGATTTTTCAGATCCTCAATAACATTTTTCTTTGTTCATCATTCTTTCAAGAGCCAACAATTTTAACACTCATAAACAACAATATCAAAAGACATATGCACTGTTCAATCATACATTCAGAAAACAAAAGTATTGTCACCACATCAATATAATTAAATTAATTTCAAGGATAAATTCAAAATTCATGTACTTCTTGCTCTTTTGAATTAAAACATTTTTCATTTAAGAGAGGTGAAGGGTTAATGGATTTTATTCATAGCTTTAAGGCATGGTTACATACTAATGATCATGAAGTAGAGACACAAAACATAGATAAACACAACAAACATAGATAAACACAATATTAAAAACGAAAACAGAAAGAAATAAAGAGCAAGGAATGAATCCACCTGAGTGAGGGTGGCGCCTTCTTGAAGGTCCAATGGTGCTTTTTGAGCTCCTCTATGTCTCTTCCTTGCTTCTGTTGAATGATTCCAAGTAATTTTGGTGTTTCTACCCTTAGTTGCTTCCAATATTTGTGTGGAGGATAACTTATCCCCTGAGGTTTCTCTGGCCTTAGGTGCCATTAATGGTAATGAAAAAGCAAAAAGCTATGCTTTTACCACACCAAACTTAGAAAATTGCTTGCCCTCGAGTAAGAAAAGAAAGAAAAGATGATGAAGAAGAAGAAGAGATGGAGGGATGTGTGTATTCGGCTATATGGGTGGGTTTGGGTGGGAAATAGTTTTGAATTTTGAAGGTGAGTGGGGAAGAGTGGATAGAAGTGAGTGGTGAATGAAAAACAGAAGGGATGACCATGAATGGAGAGAGAGAGAGGGCGAGGTAGGTGGGGATCCTGTGAGGTCCACAGATCCTGAAGTGTCAAGGAATTCCATCCCTGCACCAAATAGGCATGTAAAATGCCTTTGCACACCATTCTGGCGTTTAAACGCCGTGTGGTGCACATTCTGGGCGTTCAATGCCCATGTAAAGCATGTTTTTGGCGTTGAACGCCAGTTTCATGCTTGTTACTGGCGTTCAGCGCCAGCTTTTCTTCTCTAGGCACATTCCTGGCGTTCAGCGCCAGAATGTTGCTTGTTTCTGGCGTTTAGCGCCAGAATGGTGCTCTGTTCTGGCGTTGAACGCCGGCCAGATGCATCTTACAGGCGTTGAACGCCAGCCTGTGCGTCCTCCAGGGTGCGAATTTTTTCTTCTGCT
>NC_029776.3:72334808-72335194 GCF_000817695.3 Arachis duranensis | reverse complement strand
ATCAGGTCAATGTTGTATAGTTGCCAACACCAAACTTAGAGTTTGGATATGGGGTCTTAACACCAAACTTAGAGTTTGGTTTTGGCCTCACAACACCAAACTTAGAGTTTGACTGTGTGGGCTCTTCTTGACTCTGAACTGAGAGAAGCTCTTCATGCTTACTCTCTTCTGTCACAGAGGGATGGCCATGTGCCTTAAACACAAGGTAGCCCCCATTCAATTGAAGGACTAATTCACCTCTGTTGACATCTATCACAGCTTCTGCTGTGGCTAGGAAAGGTCTTCCTAGGATGATGCATTCATCATCTTCCTTCCTAGTGTCTAGGATTATGAAATCAGCAGGGATGTAAAGGCCTTCAACCTTTACTAGCACGTCCTCTACTAAC
>NC_029776.3:72333977-72334548 GCF_000817695.3 Arachis duranensis | reverse complement strand
GTTCACTAATGAGCAAGGGAGGTTCACTTTCCCAAGTCTCATTACCAAACAACTTGGCATTCAGCTTCATGATAGCTCCTAAGTATTGAGCAATTTGCTCTTCATTCACATCTTCATCCTCTTCAGAGGATGAATAGTCTTCAGAGCTCATGAATGGCAGAAGGAGATTTAATGGAATCTCTATGGTCTCTATATGAGCCTCAGATTCCTTTGGATCCTTAATAGGAAACTCCTTCTTCCTTGAGGGACGTCCCAGGAGGTCTTCCTTACTAGGATTTTCGTCCTCCTCCTCCCTTGTGTATTCGGCCACATTGATCACATCAATGGCCTTGCACTCTCCTTTTGGATTCTCTTCTGTATTGCTTGGGAGAATACTGGGAGGAGTTTCACTGTGCCATGGCAGGGTTCTCAGGATCATAAGCTTCTTCAGAAGCTGCCTCTCTAGTACTGTTGGATGCATGTTGCAGCCCATTTAGATTTTGAGAGATCATGTTGACCTGTTGAGTCAACACTTTGTTCTGAGCCAATATGGCATTCAGAGCATCAATTTCAAGAACTCCTTTCTTCTGAC
>NC_029776.3:72308407-72333902 GCF_000817695.3 Arachis duranensis | reverse complement strand
TACATGAATTGGTTGTTTGCAACCATGTCAATGAGTTCTTGAGCTTCTGCAGGTGTTTTCTTTAGGTGAATAGATCCACTTGCAGAATGGTCCAATGACATTTTCGAAAATTCAGAGAGACCATAATAGAATATATCTAATAGGGTCCATTCTGAAAACATGTTAGATGGACATCTTTTAGTCAATTGTTTGTATCTTTCCCAAGCTTCATAGAGGGATTCACCATCTTTTTGTTTGAAGGTTTGAACATCCACTCTCAGCTTGCTCAGCTTTTGAGGAGGAAAGAATTTATCCAGGAAAGCAGTGACTAGCTTATCCCAGGAGTCCAGGCTATCCTTAGGTTGTGAATCCAACCATATTCTAGCTCTGTCTCTTACGGCAAAAGGGAAAAGCATGAGTCTGTAGACTTCAGGGTCAACTCCATTCGTCTTTACAGTCTCACAGATTTGCAAGAACTCAGTTAAAAACTGATAAGGATCTTCAGATGGAAGTCCATAAAACTTGCAGTTTTGTTGCATCAAGGCAACTAGCTGAGGTTTCAGCTCAAAGTTATTGGCTCCAATGGCAGGAATGGAGATGCTTCTATGACCCGGGCTAATTAACGACAAGTCGACCGACCTCTTTAGGTTAGGATTATCGGACCTCTTCTCAAAGAGCTCGGCCAAATCACCAGAGAAGCCCAAAGAAGGCCCAAACGAAGGAACCGTGCCCAAATCTAAAGGTAGCTAAAGCCTATAAAAGATAAAGGCGATTCCTTCTAAAGATAAGATGAATTCACTCAAAGATAAGATAACTATCTTATCTACAGAAAGGTCACTCTACACTATTATAAATACACTGGAGCTCCCATGTATAACTCATACTCTGATTCTACTAAAAAAACCTGCTTAAATCCCGTGCTAACTTAAGCATCGAAGTCTCTTGCAGGTACCACCACCCTCCAGTGACGAAGGATCAGCTGCTCTGGCCACCAGATCCAACAAGTCAGACACGACAGCTCTGGCCACCACCGCAGATCTCGTCCAAGATCGACCTACAGTTTCAGGTAACCCTCGGAACATTGGCGCCGTTGCTGAGGAACCTGGAAGTCATCCTATAATCATGGCGGACAACCTTGACAACGACCACAACTCTAATCTAGAAAACAAGAAGCCGCATAAGAATGTGGACTCCAAACCAAAAGACGCATCTCAACTAAATAAAGACAAAAATTCACCAAATACAGAAATCATGGAGGCACTACAAGCTCAATAAAACCATCTCCAACAGCTCGAAAAAGAAGCCAAGCATCAACTGGAAGCCGTGAGGAACCTTCGAAGAGAAACTAGGCGACGCCGAGAGTTAGAGGACAAGCTTCTATAACTCGAAGCCGACCTAAAAACCAAAACCATCCAACCCAATCACAATGATAACTCCCTCAAAGATCAAGACCCTTTCACCAAAGAAATCATGAAAGCTAAGGTTCCAAAGGATTTTAAAGCTCCCGACCTGACCCCATATGACGGTACCTCTGATCCAAGCCATCATCTCAGCAACTTCGGAAGCAGAATGTATCTCACTGACGCCTCGGACGCCATTCATTGCAAAGCCTTCCCAACTACTCTAACAAAGACGGCAATTAAGTGGTTCGATAGTTTGCCTCCTAGATCTATCACAAGCTTCGACGAGTTAGCCAATAAATTCCTCGCCAGATTCTCTATCCAGAAGGACAAATCCAAACACGCCCCAAGCTTATTAGGAATCAAGCAAGGAGATCGAGAGAGCCTTCGCAACTACATAGAAAGTTTTAATAAAACATGCTTGGACATACAAAGCCTACCAACAGAAGCAGCCATCATGGGCCTCATCAATTGCCTACGAGAAGGACCTTTCAGTCATTCAATATCAAAGAAACACCCAACATCTTTAAATAAAGTACAAGAACTGGCAGAGAAGTATATTAACATGAAAGAAAATTCTTGGCTAGGGGAGACCTCAAAGCCCAGATTCTTTTACTTCTCCCGAGATAAGGATAAAGAGTCTAAGAAAAAAGAAGATCAACATGGAGAGAAGTTCAAAAATACCATAATTACACACCTCTCTGGGTGTCCCTCGTGGACATCTACCGAGAAGTGTGCCACACTGAGATGATTCCACCACCTCACCCAATTAAAAGCAAGAGAGGAGGGGGAAATCGGACGAAATACTGTGAATACCACCGAATCTATGGACATCCCACCAGCAAGTGCTTCGACTTAAAAAATGTCATAGAAAATTTGGTAAGAGAAAGGTGACTAGATCGGTACTTAGCCAACAAAATGGACGAACCCAGAAAAAGAAGACGGGACGAAGAGGTCGGTCGAGCTGAACGACCACCTCACACCCCGGAAAGGCACGTCCACATGATAAATGGAGGATTCGCAGGAGGAGGGATCTCGAAATCATCTAGCAAAAGGCATCTCAAAGAAGTATATCGTGTTGGGGGAAGAGAGGGATCACTCGACCTCCCTACTATGACCTTTACCTCAAAGAAGTATATCGTGTTGGCATCATCCTGGAACACGATGATCCCATGGTCATTACAATCATATTGGCCAATGCTAACCTCCACCCCCACACTGGTGGACCAAGGAGCTCGGTGAATATCTTATTTAAATCTGCCTTCACAAGCTCGGTCTACAAGAAAAAGAGCTCAGAGCATATCCGGACAGCTTATTTGGACTAGGAGACACTCTAATCCAACCACTTGGATATATCTTCCTACACACAACCTTTGGAAAGGGAACCCGATCATGGACACTCAATATCGATTATATCATGGTCAATGTATGCTCAGCCTACAACGCCCTGATAGGACGGACAACACTGAACCAGCTTGCCGCAGTAGTTTCAACTCCACATCTATGTATGAAGTTTCCAACCATAGAAGGGATTGCCACAATAAAAGGAGATTAGAAAATTGTGTGACGCTATTACAATGAAAGTCTGAACCTCAGAGGCAGAGGAGAAGAAATCCACACTATCGAACTCGGAAGAGTTCAAAGTTGGGAGGAACTTCGTCCACAGTCAGAGGGCGAGATAGAGAAATTCCAGATCGGCGATGCCCCAGACAAAACAACAAATATTGGGGCAACCCTAAAAGGAGACGTGAAGAAGTCCCTGATACAGTTCCTAAGGAATAATGCTGACCTCTTTGCATGGAAAGCCGCAGACATGCCGGGAATAGATCCTAAACTAATGTGCCATAAACTGGCAATCTACCTAGGATCTCAGCCAGTACAGCAGAAGCGTAGGAAGCTCAGACCAGAGAGATCTCAGGCTATGGAAGAACAGGTACAAACTCTACTAGAGGCAGGATTTATAAGAGAAGTCAAGTATCCGCTATGGCTAGCCAACGTTGTCTTGGTGAAAAAGTCAAATGGGAAATGGCGGATGTGCACTGACTACACCGACCTCAATAAAGCTTGCCAAAAGGATCTTTGTCCACTCCCAAGCATAGACACTCTAGTGGACGCCTCCTTTGGATACAAGTACCTCGCTTTCATGGATGCTTATTCGGGATATAATCAGATTCTAATGTATCCACCTAATCAAGAAAAACCCTCATTCCTAACCCCAAAAGCAAATTACTATTATGTGGTCATGCCATTTGGACTCAAAAATGTAGGAGCTACCTACCAAAGATTAATGAACAAAGTCTATGCAGACCATATTGGGAAACTCATTGAGGTATATGTGGATGACATGTTGGTAAAAACTCAAAGCGAAGAGTTGTTATTGTTTGACCTCGCCCAAGTGTTTAACACCATAAGGAAGCATGACATGCGACTTAACTCTGCAAAGTATACCTTTTCAGTAGAAGCTGGCAAATTTCTAGGTTTCTTACTGACACAATGAGGAATTGAGGCGAACCTGGATAAATGCCGGGCCATACTTGACATGAAGAGTCTGACCTGTGACAAAGAGGTACAATAACTCAACGGGAGATGGTAGCCTTGTCCAGATTTCTAGCCAGATCGGCCATACGATCTCTCCCCTTCTACGCCACTTTAAGGAAGGAAAAGAGGTTTGAGTGGACAACAAAGTGTGAGCAGGCTTTCCCGGATTTTAAAAAGTTCTTGGGTCAGTCACGTATTCTAACTCGACCACAGGAAGGAGAACCACTCATATTATACCTCGTAGTAGAAAATCGGGTAATAGCATCAGCACTAGTCAGAGAAGAGGAAAGGGGACAACAACCCATCTACTTCATCAGCAAAGCCCTACAAGGGGCCGGATTAAACTATCAAAAGATAGAAAAATTTGCCTACGCTCTCATTATCACCTCCCGACGACTTCGCCCATATTTTCAAGCTCACACCATCAAGGTCCGGACCAACTAGCCTATAAAAGGCATTCTACAGAAGACAGATTTAGCGGGAATAATTATACAGTGGGCAGTCGAGCTATTAGAGTTCGATCTTCAATATGAAGCTTGGACAGCCATCAAGTCTTAGTATTTGGCCAATTTCATTGCTGAGTACACTGATACCCCGGGAACACCTACAAAATGGAATCTCTACGTAGACGGCTCTTCAAACAAAATCGGGAGTAGTACAGGCGTGATCTAAGAAAGTGATCAGGGAACCCAAATCAAACTCTCCTTAAAATTTGAATTCCCTGTCTCGAACAATCAGGCTAAATACAAGGCGTTGCTAGCTGATTTGAGGCTGGCTAAGGAGGTTGGTGTTCAAAAAATTATCATCTTTAGTGATTCGCAAGTAGTCACCTCACAAATAACAGGGAACTACCAAGCTAAGGACCCTACCATGAAAAAGTACCTGGACAAAACCCATGAACAGCTCAAACAACTCAAGGAATACGATGTCTGCCACATACCTTGGGAACAGAATGCTCGAGTTGACGCACTCTCAAAACTAGCCAGCACCAAACCAGGGGGCAATCATAGAAGCCTTATCTAGGAAATTTTACAGAGTCCATCAACCTCAGGGGAAGAAAAGGTCCTAGCCATATCAGGTAAGGATCATGGATGGATGACCCCCATAATCAACTACCTTAAATCAGAGACACTCCTTACAGATAAGAAGGAAGCAAAGAGGCTAAGATGAGAAGCACAGTATTACACCATCATAAACAACATCCTATACAAGAGAGGGATCTCGACACCCCTGTTAAAATGTGTGCCAACCTCTAACACCAAGGAGGTTTTGGAAGAAGTACACGGCGGCATGTGTGGAAATCAACTTGGAGCACGAGCTCTCTCCAAAAAAGTACTCCGAGCCGGGTTCTTTTGGCCGACCTTGCAGAAAGAAGCAACCAAGTTCGTTAAGATGTGCCCACCATGCCAAAAACATGCCAACTTTCAGATCGCCCCACTAGAGGAGCTCATCCGCATAACATCACCTTGGCCATTCGTAAGATGAGGACTCGACCTCCTGGGACCCTTTCCCCAAGGGTCAGGACAAGTCAAGTTCCTCATTGTAGGGGTCAATTACTTCACAAAATGGATTAAGGCAGAACCCCTAGCTAATGCCACTGCTCAAAGAAGTCAGAAATTCTTATATAGGAACCTTGTCACAAGGTTTGGGGTTCCTCACTCCATCACCACAGACAATGGCACTCAATTCACAGACGCAAGTTTTAGGAAGTTGGTAGCTGACTTGAGAATAAAGCACCAATTCACGTCTGTAGAACACCCCCAAGCTAATGGACAAGCAGAGGCTGCCAATAAATTTATACTAGTCGGGTTAAAACAGAGACTACAGGACGCAAAGGGAGCTTGGGCTGAAGAGCTCCCACAAGTCCTATGGGCATATCGAACAACTCCACACTCCACAATGAGGGAATTGCCCTTTTGATTGGCTTATGGAATAGAGGCAATGATCTGAGTAGAAATCGAAGAAGGATCCCCCAGAACGATCCTATACAATGAAGAGGCCAACTCCCAACTTCAAAGGGAAGAACTCGACCTACTTCCAGAAATCTGAGAAAGAGCTCGGATCAGGGAGGAGGCATTAAAAAGGTAGTACAGTGAAGTTTTGCCAACAACGACCTCATCCTAATTCGAAATGATATCAGAACAAGTCGACCAGGAGAGGGAAGCTGGCAGCTAACTGGAAAGGACCCTACCGAGTCACACATGTACTTGGAAAAGGTTACTACAGGGTGTCCGAACTCAAGGGGCGAGAGCTACAAGGTCATGGCACGCCTGTAATCTAAGAATGTATTATAGTTAGGAGGTAATAAAAGATCTTAGGTCAAGCAGCACTCTTTTTCCTGAAAAGGTTTTTTAATGCGGCACCAAACCAAGATCCGCAAAAATTTCCTGACTTAGAAGGATCAAACACCCACATGTATATATGTTGTTCGCCTATATGTCTGCTTTCTATTTGAATAAAAATTTTCAGATTCCCTATAAAGCTTACCTACCAAGGCGTATTAATCTTGATGCAAAAATTCATCGCCCTATTACAAAGCTACAGGTTGGCAAGTTACCAAACTCACCGCCCGACCACGATGAAAATCGAATTCATCATCCGAACTTTTACAAAGGTCGACCAAGTGAGAACCAAACTCACCACCCGACTTCTACAAAATTGGCAAGATGAAAAAGCAATAAAAATAGATTAATGCAAAAAGTTATATAAAGTAACCCATAAAAATGGATTACTAAAAATAACTTCGAACGGACTAACATGAAAGTCGGACCAATCAACCAAGGCTACAAAAGAGTAATAAAAAGTAAACCATAAAAAAAGGGATTACTAAAAATAACTTCGAACGGACCGACATGAAAGTCGGACCAATCGACCAAGGCGACAAAAAAGTTATACAAAGTAACCCATAAAAAAGGCATTAGTAAAAATAATTTTGAACGGACTGACGAGCGGATTCTCTATTGCTAAAGAAATTCACAAATATAATCGCGTTGTAAGTATAGTTTCTAAACCAATAGAGAATCCTTTTGTGCAAAAGTTTTAGTTGTCACAAGTAACAAAACCCAATAAAATTTATAACCGAAGTATATAAACCTCGGGTTGTCTTCTCAAGGAATTGTAGGGAGGTGTGTTTTATTATTGGTTATGAAAAAGAGTATTTTTGCGTTTTCGAAAGGTTTGAACAAGAGAAATAAATTGCAAGAAATTAAATTAATAGCTAATAAAGGTCTTGACAAGGTATGAGAAATTGAAGTCCTATCATAGTTATCCTTTTCAGGTGTGATGAGAATTGAACTCTGCTCCCACTTTAGTTAGCCCTTACTAAATAAAGGAATGTCAAGTGGACTAATTAATTTGATCCTCAAGTCCTAGTCAACTCCTATGGAAAGACTAGAGTTATTGGAGTACAAATTAATCAGCAAAGAATTCCAATTTCAATCAACAGCTGAGTTTGATAACTCAAGTGTTACTAATTACTCAACCAAAGCTAAGAGTGTAAAAAGCTAAATTAAAATCATAAATATAAAATACCTCAAATTGAATTAATAAATATATCAAATGTAACATGGAAAAGCTCATAAATTAATTTGGAAAAATAAATAAAAGGAACATTAAACCTGGAAATTGAGAAGAAGAAATCCTAAATCCTTTAAGAGGAATCCTAATCCTAAATCCTAAGACAGAGGAGAGAGCCTCTCTCTCTCTCTCTAAAGCTACATCTAGAAACTAAAATTGTGAATTATGAATGTATGTTCAGTATGAATTGAGTCTCTGCATGTTCCCTGGCTTTATTCTGTGTTTCTGGGCCGAAAATTGGGTCAAAACATGGCCTAAAATTGTCCCCAGCGTCTCCTAAATTTTCTGCAGATCGCGCATGTCACGCGTCGGTGATGCGTATGCGTCGTTTGACGATTTTCCTCTCCACGCGTGCGCGTCAGGCACGCGCTTGTGTCGTTTGAGCGTAATCCAATCCACGCGTACCCGTCAAGCACGCGTACGCATCACTGTGATTTTGTCCAAATCGCGCACACGCGTCATCCATGCATGTGCGTCGCTGTTCGCTGGTTGTCTCCTTTATTTCTTGTGCTCCTTCCCTTTTTGCAAGCTTCCTCTCCATTCTCTAAGCCATTCCTGCCCTATGAAGCTTGAAACACTTAACACACGGATCATGGCATCGAATGGTATAAAGGAAAATTAAAATACGTAATTAAAAGATCTCTAGGAAGCAAGTTTTCAACCATAGAACTAAACTAGGAAGGAATTGTAAAATCATGCAAATTATATGAATAAGTGGACATGAATTTGATAAAAACCACTCAATTAAACACAATATAAACCATAAAATAGTGGTTTATCAACCTCCCCACACTTAAACATTAGCATGTCATCATGCTTAGCTTAAGGAGATAAATGAGTAGGGAAAAGCAAGACTCATGCAATGCAACCTATGAATGTGAATGCAACTACTTGCTAAAATGATTCTACCTACTTGGTAAAAAAGTAAATAAATCTTTCAAGAACAAATATGAACTGGATTTCAGTAATTCAAATCACAAAATAAAGTACAAATAACTTGCAAGAAGAAAATAGCTCATGAAAGTAGGGAACAAGGAATCGAGCATCGAACCCTCACTAGAAGTGTATCCACTCTAATCGCTCAGGTGTTTAAGGTTCGATCTCTCAATTCTCTACTAACCTTACTTTCTAAGGCTTACTTTTCATCTAACAATCAACAAAAATTTAATGCACAAAATACAAAAATCAAGAGGTCTTTTAAGGGTTGTAATGGGGTTAGGGTCAAGGTAGGATTGTATTTGATTAAGTGGACTAAAATCTGAATCCTTAATTAACCTAAACTTTTCCCACCTAACTTAAGACAATCCATGTAATCACAATACAAAACCTAACTATCCATTAACCATGTTTTCCATATATTCATGCATCCGAGTTTGAGTACAACTCATATGCATTGCTTTCACCATTTACTTTGGGGCATTTTTCCCCTTTTTATTGTTTGCTCTTTTTCTTTTCTTTTTCTCTTGTATATATATATTATTTTTTTCTCAATGCATATGATTAAATTATTGAATGCATGAACATGTCCTAAACATTTCTTTCACATTTTCATAAAGATATACAACACCCAATTCTTAAACCAAATGTTTCCAAACCCACTTTTCCCCACACTTAATTTGTGAGCACTCTCACTAGTCTAAGCTAACCAATGATTCAAATTAGGGACATTATTGTTTTTTGCTTAGAGTTAATGATGTGCTAAAATAAAGAACAAAGGGGTAAAACAAGCTCAACTTTGGTTTGCAAAGGATAATGAAAGGTAAGGCCATATGGGTATGTAAGCTCAATAAAACAAGGCCTCAATCATGTAAGTGTATGCATACATTAAATAATGGACATATAGAATTAAGCAAGACAAAGATCAAATAGGCTCAAAATCTCACTGGTTTTGTGTGTTCGAGCTCTAAACCATGTTCCAAAATAATATTTCTTCAAACAAGTTTTTCAAAAAGTTTTTAATTTAAATTAGTGAAATACTATAAAAAGGGTCTTGAAAAGAATTTATCACTCCAACCAAGTAGTGGTAAAATATGCACAAAATCAAGCAACATGCAATCAAACATGCAAATGCAACAACTAATTTAACAAAGAAAATTAAACATTGGTGTTGAGAAGGAAGTAACTAACCCACGGAAGTCGGTATCGACCTCCCCACACCTAAAGATTGCACCGTCCTTGGTGCATGCTAAGATTTGCAAGTGGACGGGTAGCTTCAACTGACGCTTGTAGATGGAGGCGCCTTAGCTGGAGGTCTCTTGGTACCTTTCCTTGCTGGTGGTTTGGTAGCGGCTATTTCTTTTTCTTTTCGGGTACCCATGTCTAAAGAAGAAATAAAAGAAAGAATATTAAATATAGAGAATCAAAGAACCGGGAGGAAGAGATTCCAAGTGATAATAAATGCCAAAAAGAGGATAATAGCTTAAATACATGGTAGTTACAACATGTAGGTAAGACATCAATTAAGAGCGAAAAGGCAATTCATAATGAAATAGATGCAAGACGTAAAAGCATACAAGGAATAGGCATGAGAAGTATAGCTCAAGCATCAAGTATCAGATGTGCCAAATTAAAGAGCATGTGTAATGATGACAATCGTGAATGATAATTCCAAATACATGCGGCATCCAAGTGTTGTGAAAAAGAGGCATGAAAGTAGAAGAGTAAAACAAAATATGATTCAAAATGCCATAGGGGCTTTTTCACAAACACTTAGTATGCATGTTTAATATGATAGGGGGAGAATGAAATTAGAGCAGGCAAGCATTCCAAAAACAATTAATATGAATTGTCAAACAACTCCATAATAATCCACAAGCAATAGTATAAGACCCAAATAAAGTTCCAACACGAACATAAAAATGCATCAAAAAGAAAGAAAAAGAGACCATAAATAATTATGCTAAAAAAATTAAAAAGAAAGAAAAATAATTAAATGCAGTAATTAAAAGATGAATGAAAGTATGCAAATAAATTAAGTAGAAGAAAGTGAAAGAGAATAGGGATGAGAAGGGAGGAGAGAAAAGTGCAAAAGGTAAAAGAAGAATGAATAAGAGAAGAGGGAGGAGAAGAAGAAAGAATTGGGATTTGAAAAGAGAAGAAAAGAAAACTGATTAGGTGGTGTGCTACGTGCAAGGTGCACGGCGCTAACGCATCACACAAGCGGCAGGGACGCGAAAGCGTCCATAACGCGCATGTGCGATTAGGGATCGTGCAAAACTCTTGAAGCCATCCGTACTCCAGCACAACTCTCTGTGCGACACCCCAATAAGACCGATTTACACACCCACGCGTACGCGTCGCTAACGCTTACGCGTGGGTTGAACTTTTTGTAGGGGGCACGTAAATGTGAGGCACGCAAAAGCGTGGTGTGGCTTGTGTGCCACGCACCACTCCCGCGCGTCTCTCGCGCAACTCTCTGTTCAGTTTCGCTACACAAACGGCGCGTGTGCGTCGTAGACGCTTGCACATCGTTCACCCCCCATTTTTTTCTTTTTTTTTTTAATGCAAAATGCGGAATGTAGTATGTAGATGCTAATGCAAACATTATGAATGACACTAATAAAATTAAAATAAAATAAACTATGAATAAAAAAAAAGATTATACCATGGTGGGTTGTCTCCCACCTAGCACTTTTAGTTTAAGTCCTTAAGTTGGACATTTGGTGAGAGCCTTGTCATGGTGGCTTGTGCTTGAACTCGTCTTGAAACTTCCACCAATGCTTGGACTTCCATGAAGCTCTATCTATTCCAAGTAAATTCCTCAAGCTTTGATGGAGTTTTTCACAAGCTTTGAGCTCCCAAAATTGATCCTCATATATTCCTAGATCCCAAATCTTGATTCTACACCCGTCTTCAAGTTGATCATCATTATTCCAGCCGGGTGGCAAGTAATTTGAACTCTCACTGAAGTGGCCAAACAACATCCTAGACCCATTCAATTGAGCTCTGCACAAACACTTGTACTCCAGTGCGGAATGCGTAACCTTAATGAACCTTGCCTGACAACTCCAACCACTAACCATCTTCTTCTTACTCTTAATGCCACAAAGAGCTCTAAGTTGACCATCCATCTCCAGTAGACCATATTCAAGTAGGAAAGTAAAGGGTAAGGATAGGAATTTTTCCCACTTGAACGTTGTGTTGGACGGTAATGGCCTTGGGAGAGGTGTTTCTAATGAATTTACAAGCTCCACTCCCTTGTGCTCTTCCCTGACAACTTCCACCTCTTTGTAAGCTTCTTCAATATCAACCTCTTCCTCTTGGTAGCTTTCTTCCAATTCAATCTTTTCTTTATTGCTCACCAAGGGCATGGGAGTTTGTGCATCTTCTTCTTAAATCTTCATCTCTTGATCAACCTCTTCCAAGTCTTCAACTATGATATGCCTTGGAGGTTGTACACCTTCCTCAACATCAACATCAAACACCTTGGAAGGAGGCTCTATGACTTGACCTTCCCATGGAGGTTCAGCGACTCCTAAGTCTGCAACCACTTTTTCCTTTTCAATAATTGCTACTTTGTCCAATTGTTTAAGTATAAAATGTACTCCTCCTTGATGATTTCTTTTCTATGACAACTCTCTTCAACTACTCCTTCATCTGCAAAGGTCTCTTCTACCTTCACCTTTAGTGCCTCCTCTAGCTTCTTATGAAGTATGGATTCGCGAAGATGATCCCTTCTCTCTTGTTCCATGTCAATAGCATCATTGAGATCATGTTGCTCTTAGATTGATGGACGTGGGTGCTCTTTCATGAATGGTGGTGATGGGATGGAGAGATCATTTTGTGGTTGAAAAGGAAGTGCACTAGAGCTTGAGGGGTGATTGTTGAAGGTATTCGGTGGTCCAATTTGGGCGACAAGAGCTTGTATAGCAGAGTTTAGATTGGTAAGTGCTTTCTCCATAGAGGTTTGGGGTTGGATAGGAGGTTTCATGGTAGGAAGGTGGTTCATCTTGATAATGATAAGGAGATGGTGTATATTGAGGTGGTGGTTCATGAGAGTAATTGTGTTGGAATGGGGGTGGTTCTATGTATGGTTCATTTTGCTCATAAGGTGGTTGGTATGGTGAATACGGGTTAGGGTCATATGGAGGGGAATGGTGGAAAGGGGCTTGTGAGTATGGTGGTCCAAAGTCATGTTGAGGGGGAGTTCATAGGCATATGGTGGTGGTTGTTGATAATCAAAAGAGTGCTCACCATAGCCATTCCCTTGATATGCATCACAAAATGGTTGTTGATAGTCCATTGGAGGTGGTTGTTGCCATGAGGGTTGATCAAATCCTTGTGGCTCCTCCCATCTTTGATTGTCCCAACCTTGATGCATGTTCTCATTGTAATCTCCTCTTCCTACAACATAATTGTAACCAGACTCATAGCCAAAGGGGTGAGAGTACATAGTAGTGAGAGAAAATAAAAACAAAAATTAATAAAAAAGAAAATATTTACAATAACCAATAATAAGGCACACGTTTGCAATTCCCCGGCAACGGCGCCATTCTTGACGATCGGATTTCTATCGGTAAAGAAATTCACAAATATAATCGCGTTGTAAGTATAGTTTCTAAACCAACAGAAAATCCTTTTGTGCAAAAGTTTTGGATGTCACAAGTAACAAACCCTAACAAAATTGATAACCGAAGTATTCAAACCTCAGATCGTCTTCTCAAGGAATTGCAGGGAGGTGTTCTTATTATTGGTTATGAAAAAAGTATCTTTTTGGGGTTTTTAAATAGGTTGAACAAGAAAAGTAAATTGCAAGAAATTAAATTAATAACTAATAAAGCTCTTGGCAATGTATGAGAAATTGAAGTCCTATCCTAGTTATCCTTACCAGGTGTGATGAGAATTGAACTCTGCTCCCACTTTAGTTAGCCCTTACTAAATAAAGGAAAGTTAAGCGGACTAATTAATTTTATCCTCAAGTCCTAGTCAACTCCTATGGAAAGACTAGAGTTATTGGAGTACAAATTAATCAGCAAAGAATTAAAATTTCAATCAACAGCTGAGTTTGATAACTCAAGTGTTACTAATTACTCAACCAAAGCTAAGAGTGTAAAAAGCTAAATTAAAATCATAAATATGAAATACCTCAAATTCAATTAATTAAGATATCAAATGTAACATGGAAAAGCTCATAAATTATTTTGGGAAATAAATAAAAGGAACATTAAACCTGGAAATTGAGAAGAAGAAATCCTAAATCTTTATAGAGGAATCCGAATCCTAAATCCTAAGAGAGAGGAGAGAACATCTCTCTCTAAAAAACTACTTCTAAAAACTAAAATTGTGAATTATCAGCTTATGCTCAGTATGAATTGAGTCTCTGCATGCTTCCTGGCTTTATTCTGTGTTTCTGGGCTGAAAACTGGGTCAAAATGCGGCCCAAAATCATCCCCAATGTCTCCTGAATTTTCTGCAGATCGCGCATGTCACGCGTACGCGTCGGTCATGCGTACGCGTCGTTTGATGATTTTTCTGTCCACACATGCACGTCAGACACGTGCTCGTGTTGTTTGCTTGAACTCCAATCCACGCGTACACGTCAAGCACGCGTACACATCGCTGTGATTTTGTCCAAACCATGTGCACCCGTCATCCATGTGTGCGCGTCGCTGTTTGCTGGTTGTCTCCTTTATTTCTTGTGCTCCTTCCCTTTTTGCAAGCTTCCTTTCCATTCTCTAAGCCATTACTGCCCTTTGAAGCCTAAAACACTTAACACACGGATCACGGCATCGAATGGTATAAAGGAGAATTAAAATACGTAATTAAAATATCTTTAAGAAGCAAGATTTTAACCATAGAACTGGTGGATGAAATTGTGATCATCAACAATGGCTCCAAAGACTCAGTGCTCTCAAACATAAATCACACTTTGTCACAACTTCGCACAATAAACCAGCAAGTGTACTGGGTCGTCCAAGTAATACCTTACATGAGTAAGGGTCGATCCCACAGAGATTGTTGGTATGAAGCAAGCTATGGTCACCTTGTAAATCTCAGTCAGGCAGATTTAACTAATTTAAGAGATTATTGGTTTTTCGAATAATAATAATAAATTAGATAGAAAATAAAGATAAAGTTACTCATGTAATCCAATGGTGGGAATTTCAGATAGGTGTGTGGAGGTGCTGTGTTCCTTCTGAATCTCTGCTTTTCTACTGTCTTTATCCAATCTTTGTCACTCCTTTCTATGGCAAGCTGTATGTAGGGCATCACCGTTGTTAATGGCTACATCCCATCCTCTCAGTGAAAATGGTCCAAATGCTCTGTCACAGCATGGCTAATCATCTGTCGGTTCTCGATCATGTTGGAATAGAATCCCTTGATTCTTTTGCGTTTGTCATCATGCCCAGCAATCGTGAGTTTGAAGCTCGTCACAGTCATTCAATTCCGGAATCCTACTCGAGTTGAAGTGCAACGAATATCTTAGAATAAGAATAAGTCGAATTGAATAGAAAATAGTAGTACTTGCATTAAAACTTGAGGTATAGTAGAGCTCCACACCCTTAATCTATGGTGTGTAGAAACTCCACCGTTGAAAATACATAAGTGATGAAGGTCCAGGCATGGCCGAATAGCCAGCCCTCAAAACATGATCAAAGGATCAAAAATATAATCCAGGATGTCTAATACACTAGTAAAAAGTTCTATTTATACTAAACTAGCTACTATGGTTTACAGAAGTAAGTAATTGATGCATAAATCCACTTCTGGGGCCCACTTGGTGTATGTTTGGGCTGAGCTTGATCTATACACGAGCTGAGGCTTATCTTGGAGTTGAACGCCAAGTTGTAACGTGTTTTGGGCGTTCAACTCTGGTTCGTTGAGCGCCAGTTTACGTCATCTAATCACAAATAAAGTACAAACTATTATATATTGCTGGAAAGCTCTGGATGTCTAATTTCCAACGCTGTTGAGAGTGTGCTATTTGGATTTCGATAGCTCCAGAAAATCCATTTCGAGTGCAGGGAGGTCAGAATCCAATAGCATCAGCAATCCTTTGTCAGCCTTTTATCAGAGTTTTGCTCAGGTCCCTCAATTTCAGCCAGAAATTACCTGAAATCATAGAAAAATACACAAACTCATTGTAAAGTCCAGAAATGAGAATTTAGCATAAAAACTAATGAAAACATCCCTAAAAGTAACTAGATCATACTAAAAACTACCTAAAAACAATGCCAAAAGGCGTATAAATTATCCGCTCATCACAAGACCAAACTTGAATTGTTACTTGTCCCCAAGCAACTGAAAATCAATTAGGATAAAAAGAAGAGAATATACTATAAATCCCAAAATATCAATGAATATTAGTTCTAATTAGATGAGCGGGACTTGTAGCTTTTTGCTTCTGAACAGTTTTGGCATCCCACTTTTTTCCTTTGATGTTTAGAATGACTGGCTTCTCTAGGAACTTAGAATTTCAGATAGTGTTATTGATTCTCCTAGTTAAGTATGTTGATTCTTGAACACAGCTACTTTTATGAGTCTTGGCCGTGGCCTAAGCACTTTGTTTTCCAGTATTACCACCGGATACATAAATGCCACAGACACATGACTGGGTGAACCTTTTCAGATTGTGACTCAGCTTTGCTAGAGTCCCCAGTTAGAGGTGTCCAGAGCTCTTAAGCACACTCTTTTTGCTTTGGATCACGACTTTAACCACTCAGTCTCATGCTTTTCACTTGGACCTTTATGACACAAGCACATGGTTAGGGACAGCTTGATTTAGCCGCTTAGGCCTGGATTTATTTCCTTAGGCCCTCCTATCCATTGATGCTCAAAGCCTTGGATCCTTTTTACCCTTGCCTTTTGGTTTTAAGGGCTATTGGCTTTTTCTGCTTGCTTTCTCTTTTTTTTCGCAAGCTTTTGCTTTTTCACTGCTTTTTCTTGCTTCAAGAATCAATTTCATGATTTTTCAGATTGTCAATAACATTCTCTTTGTTCATCATTCTTCCAAGAGCCAACAATTTTAACATTCATAAACAACAAGATAAAAAATATGCACTGTTCAAGCATTCATTCAGAAAACAAAAAGTATTGTCACTACATCAATATAATTAAACTAAATTCAACGATAATTTCGAAATTCATGTACTTCTTGCTCTTTTGAATTAGAAACATTTTTTATTTAAGAGAGTTGAAGGATTTATGGAATTATTCATAGCCTTAAGACATAGTTACTAAATACTAATGATCATGTAATAAAGACACAAACATAGATAAACCTATATATAAAAAAAAACCGAAAAACAGAAAAGATTTAAGAACAAGGAATGAGTCCACCTTTTTGAAGGACTAATGGTGCTTTTGAGCTCCTTTATGTCTCTTTCTTGCCTCTATTTCTTGATCCCTAGTGATTTTGGTGCTCTTATCCTTAGTTGCTCCCAATAATTATGTGGAGGAACATGTATCCCCTGAGGTATCTCAGGGATTTCTTGATGAGGGAATTCCTCATGCTCTCTTGATGTGCAGTCAAATGCTCTATTACTGAGCTATGGACCCTTGAGATGAATCTCTCCATCTCCCATGACTCAGAGGTGGAAGCAATTGTCTTCCCTTTTTCTTCTTCTTTTTTTTTTTGAGGTTTCTCTAGCCTTAGGTGCCATCAATGGTTATGGAAACGCAAAAAAGATATGCTTTTACCACACCAAACTTAGAATGTTGCTCGCCCTCGAGCAAAAGACGAAAGAATAGAAGAAAGAGAAGAAGATATGGAGGAGAGGGAGAGAGGTGTGTATTTGGCTATGTAGGGTGGGTTTGGGTGGGAAAGAGATGATGGATGTGAGTGGTGAAGAGGTAATGGGGAAGAGAGATTGAGGTGATTGGTGAAGGGTTTTTGGGGAAGAGAGTTTGAATGTGAAAAAGAGGAGAGAAGGTGAGTTGAGGTAGGTGGGGATCCTATGTGGTCTACAGATCTTGGGGTGTCAAGGATTTACATCCCTGCACCCATTAGGCATGTATAATGCCTTAGCATACAATTCTGGCATTTAAACGCCGAAGTGATGCTCATTTTGGGCGTTCAACGCCCAATTGCAGCATGTTTCTGGCGTTGAACGCCAGTTCCATGCTTCTTCCTAGCGTTCAGTGCCAGCTTTCCTCAAAGCATATTCCTGGCATTCAAACGCCAGGATGTTGCTTGTTTCTGGCGTTCAATGCCAGATCCATGCTCTGTTCTGGTGTTGAATGCCAGCCAGATGCTCCTTACTGGCGTTGAACGCCAGTAGGTCCTTCCTCTAGGGTGTGATTTTTCTTCTGCTGCTTTTGATTCTATTTTTAATTTTAATATTTTTTCGTGACTCCACATTATCATGAACCTAATAAAACATAAAAGAACAATGAAAATAAAATAAAATTAGATAAATAAAAATTGGGTTGCCTCCCAATAAGCGCTTCTTTAATGTCAATAGCTTGACAGTGGGCTCTCATGAAGCCTCACAGGTGATCAGGTCAATGTTGTATAGTCCCAACACCAAACTTAGAGTTTGGTTGTAGCCTCCCAACACCAAACTTAGAGTTTGATTGTGGGGGCTCTGTTTGACTCTGTACTGAGAGAAGCTCTGCATGCTTACTCTCCCTTGTTACAGAAGGATAGCTGTGTGCCTTAAACACAAGGTAGTCCCCATTCAAATGAAAGACTAATTCTCCTCTATTAACATCTATCACAGCTTCTGCTGTGGCTAGAAAAGGTCTTCCAAGGATGATGTATTCATCCTCCTCATTCCTAGTGTCTAAGATTATGAAATCAGCATGAATGTAAAGGCCTTTAACCTTTACCACCACGTCCTCTACCAATCCATAAGCTTGTCTTACTGATTTGTCTGCCATTTGTAATGTGAATATGGCAGGTTGTACCTCAATGATCCCCAGTTTCTCCATTACAGAGAGTGGCATAAGATTTATGCCTGACCCTAGGTCACACAGAACCTTGTCAAAGGTCATGGTTCCTATGGTACAGGGTATTAAGAATTTCCCAGGATCTTGTTTCTTTTGAGGTAAAGTTTGCTAAACCCATGTATCAAGTTCATTAATGAGCAAGGGAGATTCACCTTTCCAAGTCTCATTACTAAATAACTTGGCATTCAGCTTCATGATGGCTCCTAGATATTGAGCAGCTTGCTCTCTAGTTACATCTTCATCCTCTTCAGAAGAAGAATAATCTTCAGAGCTCATGAATGGCAGAAGGAGATTTAATGGAATCTTTATGGTCTCTATATGAGCCTCAGATTCCTTTGGATCCTCAATAGGGAACTCCTTCCTGCTTGAGAGACGTCTCATGAGATCTTCCTCATTGGGATTCGCGTCCTCTCCCTCCTCCTTGCATTCGGCCATATTGATTATATCAATGGCCTTGCACTCTCTTTTTGGATTTTCTTCAGTATTGCTTGGGAGAGTACTATGGGGGGTTTCAGTGATTTTATTACTCAGCTGGCCCACTTGTGCCTCCAGATTTCTGATGGAGGACTTTGTTTCATTCATGAAACTTAAAGTGGCCTTAGACAGATCAGAGACTAAGTTTGCTAAGTTAGAGGGATTCTATTCATAATTCTCTGTCTATTGCTGAGAAGATGATGGATAAGGCTTGATATTGCTGAGCCTATTTCTTCCACCATTATTAAAGCCTTGTTGAGGCTTTTGTTGATCCTTCTATGAGAAATTTGGATGATTTCTCCATGATGAATTATAGGTGTTTCCATAAGGTTCACACATGTAATTTATCTCTGCCATTGCAGGGTTTTCAGGACCATAAGCTTCTTCTTCAGAAGCTGCCTCTTTAGTACTGTTGGATGCATTTTGCCATCCATTCAGACTTTGAGAAATCATGTTGACTTGCTGAGTCAACATTTTGTTCTGAGCCAATATGGCATTCAGAGCATCAATTTCAAGAACTCCCTTCCTCTGAGGCGTCCCATTATTCATGGAATTCCTCTCAGAAGTGTACATGAATTGGTTATTTGCAACCATGTCAACAAGTTCTTGAGCTTCTGCAGGCATTTTCTTTAGGTGAATGGATCCACCTGCAGAATGGTTCAATGACATTTTGGAAAACTCAGATAGACCATAATAGAATATATCTAATATGGTCCATTCTGAAAACCTGTCAGAATTACACTTTTTTGTCATCTGCTTATATCTTTCCCAAGATTCATAGAGGGATTCACCATCTTTTTGCTTGAAGGTCTGAACATCCACTCTAAGCTTGCTCAGCTTTTGAAGAGGAAAGAATTTATCCAAGAAGGTCGTGACCAACTTATCCCAGGAGTCCAGGCTATCTTTAGGTTGTGAGTCCAACCATGTTCTAGCTCTGTCTCTTACAGCAAAAGGAAAAAGCATGAGCCTGTAGATTTCAGGATCTACTCCGTTCGTCTTAACAGTCTCACAAATCTGCAAGAACTCAATTAAAAACTGGTAAGGATCTTCAGATGGAAATCCATGAAACTTGCATTTCTGTTGCATTAAAGCAACTAATTGAGGTTTCAGCTCAAAATTGTTTGCTCCAATGGCAGGAATTGAGATGCTTCTTCCATCAAACTTGGAACTGGGTTTAGTAAAATCACCAAGCATCCTCCTTGCATTATTGTTGTTAGGTTCGGCTGCCATCTCCTTCTCTTGTTCGAAAATTTCAGAAAGGTTGCCTCTAGATTGTTGTAATTTAGCTTCTCTTAGTTTCCTCTTCAGAGTCTGTTCAAGTTCAGGATCAGCTTCAACAAGATTGCCTTTTTTCTTGTTCCTGCTCATATGAAAGAGAAGAGAAAAAGAAAAGGAAGAGGAATCCTCTATGTCACAGTAAAGAGGATCCTTATTATTAGTAGAAGAAGAAAGGGGATAAGGATTAAGAAGAATGAATAATCCAAAAACAAGGGTAAGGATAGAGGAAGTAATTGGAGATGAAAAGAGGTGAAGAGAAGTGTTAGTAAATAAATAAATAAATAGAAGAAGATGAGAGAGAAAATTCGAAAATTTATTTTGAAAAGGAGTTAGTGATTTTCGAAAATTAAAGATGAGATAGAATTAAAATTACAATTTAAAACAATTAGTTAATTTAAAAAGAATTTTGAAAAAGGGATGAGATATTTTCGAAAATTAGAGAGGAAAAAGTAGTTAGGTGGTTTTGAAAAAGATAGGAAACAAACAAAAAGTTAATTAGTTAGTTAAAAAAGATATTAAAATCAAATTTGAAAAGATAAGAAGATAAGAAGTTAGATAAGATATTTTGAAATCAAATTTTTGAAAAAGATAAAATTTTGAAAAAGATATGATATAAAAGATATGATAAAAAGATATGACTAAAAAGATTTAATTTTTAAAATTAAAATTGATTGCTTGACTAACAAGAAACTACAAGACATGATTCTATATTTCAAAGATTGAACCTTTCTTAACAAGAAAGTAACAAACTTCAAATTTTTGAATCAATCACATTAATTGTTAGTAAATTTTCGAAAATTTGATTTTTGAAAAATTAAAATAAAAAATTCAAAAATAAAAAATAAAAAAAATGAAAAAGAATTGATTTTTGAAAAAGATTTTGAAAAGATAAGATTTTTAAATTTGAAATTTTGACTTGACTAACAAGAAATAACTAATTTTAAAAATTTTTTGACCAAGTCAACCCAAAATTTCGAAAATTTGAAGGGAAATAAGGAAAAGATATTTTTTTATTTTTGACAAGATGCATGCAAGAACACTATGAATGTCAAGATGAACACCAAGAACACTTTGAAGATCATGATGAACATCAAGAACATATTTTTTGAAAAACTTTTGATGCAAAGAAAACATGCAAGACACCAAACTTAGAAATCTTTAATGCATAGACACTATAAATGCAAAAATGCACATGAAAAACAATAAAAGAAACAAAACAAGAAAACATCAAGATCAAACAAGAAGACTTACCACGAACAACTTGAAGATCATGAAGAACACTATGAATGCATGGATTTTTGAAAAATGCAAGAAAAAAATTTTAAAGCATGCAATTGACACCAAACTTATAAATTGACTCAAGACTCAAACAAGAAACATAAAATATTTTTGGTTTTTATGATTTTATGATTTTTTTGGATTTTCTTTTAATTTTTTTGAAAAACATATAGGAAAAAAGAAAATAATGAATCCAAAGTCCTCAATGAAAATCCTGTGAAATAGCCATGGCTTAATAGCCAACCAAGCTAAAACATGTTATATGAAACTCTATGATTCATTTTGAAAACTTTTTTGAAAAGAAAATAAAAAAGAAAATTACCTAATCTGAGCAACAAGATGAACCGTCAGTTGTCCATACTCGAACAATCCCCGGCAACAGCGCCAAAAAGTTGGTGGACGAAATTGTGATCATCAACAATGGCTCCAAAGACTTGGTGCTCTCAAACATAAATCACACTTTGTCACAACTTCGCACAACAAACCAGCAAGTGTACTGGGTCGTCCAAGTAATACCTTACGTGAGTAAGTGTCGATCCCACAGAGATTGTTGGTATGAAGCAAGCTATGGTCACCTTGTAAATCTCAGTCAGGCGGATTTAACTAATTTAAGAGATTATTGTTTTTTGAATAATAATAATAAATTAGATAGAAAACAAAGATAAAGTTACTCATGTAATTCAATGGTGGGAATTTCAGATAGGTGTATGGAGGTGCTGTGTTCCTTCTGAATCTCTGCTTTTCTACTGACTTTATCATATCTTTGTCACTCCTTTCTGTGGCAAGCTGTATGTAGGGCACACCATTGTCAATGGCTACATACCATCCTCTCAGTGAAAATGGTCCATATACTTTGTCATAGGACGGCTAATCATCTGTCGGATCTCGATCATGTTGGAATAAAATCCCTTAATTGTTTTGCGTTTGTCATCACGCCCAGCAATCGCGATTTTGAAGATCGTCACAGTCATTCAATTCCAGAATCCTACTCGGAATACCACAGACAAGGTTAGACTTTCCGGATTCCCATGAATGTCGCCATCAATTCTGGCTTATACCACGAAGATTCTGATTAAGGAATCCAAGAGATATGCGCCCGGTCTAAGGTAGAACGGAAGTGGTTGTCAGTCACGCGTTCATAGGTGAGAATGATGATGAGTGTTACGGATCATCACATTCATCATGTTGAAGTGCAACGAATATCTTAGAATAAGAATAAGTCGAATTGAATAGAAAATAGTAGTACTTGCATTGAAACTTGAGGTACAGCAAAGCTTCACACCCTTAATCTATGGTGTGTAGAAACTCCACCATTGAAAATACATAAGTGATGAAGGTCTAGGCATGGCCGAATGGCCAGCCCCCAAAACATGATCACAGGATCAAAAATACAATCCAGGATATCTAATACACTAGTAAAAAGTTCTATTTATACTAAACTAGCTACTAGGGTTTACAGAAGTAAGTAATTGATGCATAACTCCACTTCCGGGGCCCACTTGGTGTATGTTTGGGCTGAGCTTGATCTATACAAGAGCTGAGGCTTATCTTGGAGTTGAACGCTAAGTTGTAACATGTTTTGGGCATTCAACCCTTGTTCGTGACGTGTTTCTGGCGTTTGACACCAGAATGCAGCATGGAACTGGTATTGAGCGCCAGTTTACGTCATCTAATCACGAATAAAGTATGGACTATTATATATTGCTGGAAAGCTCTTGATGTCTACTTTCCAACGCCGTTAAGAGCGCGCCATTAGGAGTTCTGTAGCTCCAGAAAATCCATTTCGAGTGCAGGGAGGTCAGAATCCAACAACATCAGCAGTCCTTTGTCAGCCTTTTATCAGAGTTTTGCTCAGGTCCCTCAATTTTAGCCAGAAATTACCTAAAATCATAGAAAAACACACAAACTCATAGTAAAGTCCATAAATGTAAATTTAGCATAAAAACTAATGAAAACATCCCTAAAAGTAACTAGATCATACTAAAAACTACCTAAAAACAATGCCGAAAAGCGTATAAATTATCCGCTCATCAAGAACTAAACTAGGAAGGAATTGTAAAATCATGCAAATCATATGAATAAGTGGGCAAGAATTTGATAAAAACCACTCAATTAAACACAATATAAACCATAAAATAGTGGTTTATCACGGACTGACATGAAAGTCGGACCAATCGACCAAGGCGATAAAAAAGTTATACAAAGTAACCCATAAAAAAGGGATTACTAAAAATAACTTTGAACGGACCGACATGAAAGTCGGACCAATCGACCAAGGCGACAAAAGAGTTATAAAAAGTAACCCATAAAAAAGGGATTACTAAAAATAACTTCGAACGAACCGACATGAAAGTCGGACCAATCGACCAAGGTGACAAAAGAGTTATAAAAAGTAACCCATAAAAAGGGATTACTAAAAATAACTTTGAACGGACCGGCATAAAAGTCGCCCCAAATGGCCAAAGCGATAAAAAGTTATAAAAAGTAATCCATAAAAATGGATTGCTAAAAATAACTTAGGATGTATTGACATGAAGAAGTGGGACTAGCCACTCAAAGCGACAATGTTATAAAAAGTAATCCATAACAAGAGGCCTGGCCAGCCCTGACTAAAAATGGATTACTAGAAATAATTTGAGAAGAATCGACAAGAAGTCGACCTCTAGAAGGCGTGCGCTAGAAAAGACACAGCTTAAAAAGCCACGACCTCCCCAAAATTATTTTACAAGTGTTCTATGAGAATGCTAAAAATAGTCGAACAAAGCTCGCCTCAAAGGTCACTTCGACTAACGCAGGAAACAAACAAACACGAAATCAATCAAAAAGAGGTTGAACATCAAAACTCCAACACTCTGAAGATTCCTGGAAGTGCCAAGAGGTGCAAATCAACATAAACAAAAGAAAGATACTACAATCAAAGCTCATAAGGAAAACCTTAGAGAGCCCAAAAGTATTTGTTTTCTAAAGTTGCTAAGAAAGGCAACCAAATGTCAAAAAAAGTCAAACCATTCAAGTTTAAAAAAGAAATAGAGTTCAATGACTCACAGGCCAGGTCATAAAACAAATCAGAAACTACTCCCCAGTGGCGGCATCTCGAGGTGAAGGAGGACGAGTTGCGAGTGGGACAGCATCAATGGTTCCATCCGGCCGGTTCAGGATCTGAACATCAGGGTCCGACTCGGGATGGCCGACCTCAGTTGTAGATATTGGAGAAATTGAGGAAACAGAAGCTTTGGCCGATGGCACATAAGGAGGATCTACATCTTCATTATCTTCATCTGGGGCAGGGACGATCTTACCATTCTCCACAATATTGTCCAAACTAAAGAGAGTCAGGTCGAGCTCGGGAGTAAGAACTCGAACTTGAGCCTTCAAATTCTCATAGGCAGCAGTCACACTGCCCACGAGATGGTCCTGAAGCTCAGTATAATCAGCTTGAGCAGACTCCAACCTCTCCCTGACCTCCAACAACTCGCTATAAGTCTAAACACAGCTCTCCTTATACTTCTGCGCCATCTCCTCAGCCAGAGTTGCAGAAACCACCGCAATAGTAGCCCGAGTCTTCTCATTTTCCAAATCTTTCTCCAGCTTTGCCACCTTTGCATCAAGTTTATCCTTCAAACCTTTGATCATATCATACTCCGACTTGGTGGTGCACGAAATTGCAATCACACTTTTGCAACTCCGCACAACTAACCAGCAAGTGCACTGGGTCGTCCAAGTAATACCTTGCGTGAGCAAGGGTCGATCCCACGGAGATTGTCGGCTTGAAGCAAGCTATGGTTATCTTGTAAATCTTAGTCAGGATATCAGAAATTATCAGGATTGTTTGTGAAAAGCAAAAGAACATGAAATGATTACTTGTTTTGCAGTAATGGGGAATAGGTTGAGGTTTGGAGATGCTCCATCTTCTGAATCTCTGCTTTCCTACTGTCTTCTTCTTCAAACATGCAAGTCTCCTTCCATGGCAAGCTGTATGTAGGGTTTCACCGTTGTCAATGGCTACCTCCCATCCTCTCAGTGAAAATGTTCCTATGCTCTGTCACAGCATGGCTAATCATCTGTCGGTTCTCAATCAGGCC
>NC_029776.3:72306707-72307547 GCF_000817695.3 Arachis duranensis | reverse complement strand
TCCAATTAGATGAGCGGGACTAGTAGCTTTTTGCCTCCGAACAGTTTTGGCATCTCACTCTATCCCTTGAAGTTCAGAATGATTGGCATCTATAAGAACTCAGAACTCAGATAGTGTTATTGATTTTCTTAGTTGAGCATAATGATTCTTGAACATAGCTAGTGTATGAGTCTTGGCTGTGGCCCAAAGCATTCTGTCTTCCAGTATTACCACCGGATACATACATGCCACAGACACATAATTTGGTGAACCCTTTCAGATTGTGACTCAGCTTTGCTAAAGTCCCCAATTAGAGGTGTCCAGGGTTCTTAAGCACACTCTTGCTGCCTTGGATCACAACTTTATTTCTTTCTTTTTCTTTTTCTTTCTTTCTTCTCTTTTTGTTTCTCTCTTTTTTTTTTCTTTCGAAAATATTTTTTTTTCACTGCTTTTTCTTGCTTCAAGAATCAATCTGATGATTTTTTTTTAGATCCTCAATAACAGTTCTCTTTTTCCTCGATTCTTTCAAGAGCCAACAATTTTTTTTCCTCATTCTTTCAAGAGCCAACAATTTTTAACATTCTCAAAACAACAAATTCAAGAGACATATGCACTGTTCAAGCATTCATTCAGAAAGCAAAAAGTATTGTCACCACATCAAACTAATTCAACTAGTTTCAATGATAAATTTCGAAATCCTGTACTTATTGTTCTTTTGTGATTAAAGCATTTTTCATTTAAGAGAGGTGATGGATTCATAGGACATTCATATCTTTAAGGCATAAAATTTCAATTTTATTAATTATGAATTAAAACAAGACTCAAAAATAGATATAAACTGAGACTAGAAAAACGAAAAAT
>NC_029776.3:72305925-72306572 GCF_000817695.3 Arachis duranensis | reverse complement strand
ATGCTCCCTCAGCTTGAGAGGAGAGCTTTTGGTGTTTCAACTCTTGGAGTTCACGCCCTTGCTTCTCTTGTTCCTTCAGCAATTTGCAGAGCATGCAGTTCTGATTCTGCTGTTCTTCCTTCAGTTGCTCCATAGTCTCTTGCAGCTTGGAGATAGATGCTTCTAGGTTGGTCCAGTAGTCAATTCTTGGGAATTCAGGGAGGAATTCCTGCGCCCTCCTCTTGATAGAGTTGTCTTGCACTTGTCCTTCCATTGACTTCTTGGTGATTGGGTGTTCAATGGGTATGAACTCATCTACTCCCATTTTCACCCCAGCCTCTTTACAGAGCAAGGAAATCAAGCTTGGGTAAGCCAATTTGGCTTCAGTGGAATTCTTATTTGCAATTGTGTAGATCTCACAAGCAATCACATGATGGACCTCCACTTCTTTTCCAAGCATAATGCAATGAATCATTACTGCTCTCTTGATGGTGACCTCAGAACGGTTGCTAGTAGGCAATATGGAGCGCCCAATAAAGTCTAGCCACCCTCTTGCAATTGGCTTGAGGTCTCCCCTCTTGAGTTGGTTTGGGACACCCTTTGAATTGGTAATCCACTTAGTCCCAGGGAGGCATATATCCTCTAGAACTTGATCCAACCCTTTATCT
>NC_029776.3:72304038-72304557 GCF_000817695.3 Arachis duranensis | reverse complement strand
TGGAAAGAAATTGAAAGAAGGGTGAGTTTTTGAATAAGATTTGGGAATGATTTGAAGAATGATTTTTAATTTTAAAAATTTGAAAGTGAATAATGAGAGATTGAAATGTATTTTTGTAGGAAAATATGGGTGAGAAAAGGAAAGTTTGAAAAAAATCTGATTTGAAGACAAAATTGTGGTCCCCCCACCTTTCTGGCGTTAAACGCCCATAATGGCACTCATTCTGGCGTTTAACGCCCAATTGGCACCCCTTTTGGGCGTTTAACGCCCAGCCAGGTGCCCTGGCTGGCGTTAAACGCCAAAAATCCTTTAGCACTGGGCGTTTTTCTGAACGCCCAGGATGCTGCACACCTGACGTTAAACGCCCAGAATGGTGCCCATTCTGGCGTTTAACGCCCAAAATGGCACCATTCCTGGTGTTAAACGCCCAGAATGGTACCTGTTCCGAGGGTTACCTGAAACGTGTAGCTCGGTCGTCTGGCAAGACCCGAGGTGAGGGTGCTGTGACCCGAGCTTGCT
>NC_029776.3:72302589-72303938 GCF_000817695.3 Arachis duranensis | reverse complement strand
ATCTGATTCCGAGACCAAAAAGGACTGCAGATGCTGTTGGATTCTGACCTTCCTGCACTCGAAGTGGATTTTCTGGAGCTATAGAAGCCCAATTGGCGCGCTCTCAACGGCATTGGAAAGTAGACATCCTGGGCTTTCCAGCAATGTAATAGTCCATACTTTGCCCGAGATTTGATGGCCCAAACCGACGTTGCAAAACAGCCTCAGAAATTCCAGCGTTTAACGCTGGAACTGGCATAAAACTTGGAGTTAAACGCCCAAACTGGCATAAAAGCTGGCGTTTAACTCCAGAAAAGGTCTCTACACGAAAATGCTTCAATGCTCAGCCCAAGCAAACACCAAGTGGACCCAGAAGTGGATTTTTACGTCATTTACTCATTTCTGTATACCCTAGGTTACTAGTTTACTATTAATAGGATCTTTTGACATTGTATCTGTACCGGATGACACTTTACACGTTTCTTTGTGTACTTTCCACGGCATGAGTCTCTAAACCCCATGGTTGGGGGTGAGGAGCTCTGCTGTGTCTTGATGAATTAATGCAATTACTACTGTTTCTTATTCAATCATGCTTGCTTCCATTCCAAGATAATACTTGTTCTTAACCCGGATGAATGTGATGATCCATGACAATCATCATCATTCTCAACTATGAACGTGTGTCTGACAACCACCTCCGTTCTACCTTAGATTAAGTAGTTATCTCTTGGATTCTTTAACCGGAATCTTCGTGGTATAAGCTAGAACTGATGGCGGCATTCAAGAGGATCCGGAAGGTCTAAACCTTGTCTGTGGTATTCTGAGTAGGATTCAATGATTGGATGACTGTGACGTGCTTCAAACTCCTAGCAGGCGGGGCGTTAGTAACAGACGCAAAAGAATCACTGGATTCTATTCCGGCCTGATTGAGAACCGACAGATGGATAGTCGTGCCGTGACAGGGTGCGTTAATGGGTCTGAGGTCAGTGATCCCGGAAGTTAAATTTGATCTGAAAGAAGATGAATATCCGGGGATCCAAGAACAAATTCGAAATAGAGGATGGGAAGTTCTGACCAATCCTGAAATAAAGGTTGGAAGGAACATGGTTCAGGAATTCTACTCAAATCTGTGGCTAACAGATAAGTAAAGAATGACTGGAACTGCCTACCATACCTACAGAACCATGGTCAGAGGGAAAGTTATGTACTTCCATCTGGACAAAATAAGAGAAATCTTCAAACTACCTCAACTGCAAGATGATCCTGATTCCTTCAATAGAAGGATGGTGAGAGCAGATAAAGGGTTGGATCAAGTTCTAGAGGACATATGTCTCCCTGGAACTAAGTGGATAACCAATTCAAAGGGTGTC
>NC_029776.3:72296958-72297939 GCF_000817695.3 Arachis duranensis | reverse complement strand
GCATAAGAAGGTATTTGCTCAAGTGCCTCTGCAAACGGAATCTTTATTTCAAGAGTCCTTAGATAGTCTGCAAAGCGGGCAAATTGCTTATCCTGTTCCGCTTGGCGGAGTTTTTGAGTATAAGGCATTTTGGCTTTATATTCTTCAACCTTAGATGCTGCAGGTTTATTCCTTACAGAAGTGGTTGAAGAAGCCTTGTTAGAGGGATTACTGTCAGCACTTTCAGGTGTCTGATCCCCCTTAGGCGTCTGAACGCCAGGATTGGGTGGAAAATGGGCGTTTAACGCCAACTTTTCCCCATTTTCTGGCGTTTGAACGCCAGAACTGGGCAAGGAATGGGCGTTTAACGCCAGGTTTCCTTCCCTTTCTGGCGTTTGAACGCCAATGATATTCCTCTCTGGGCTCTTACTGTCCTCAGAGGGATTTTGCACAGTAGTTTGGTTGTCCTCTGTCAATTGTTCCTTGTTTGGCTTTTTGCTCTTCTGAGCGATGTTATTCAGGGTCTTCCCACTCCTCAATTGAACTGCTTGACATTCTTCTGTTATCTGTTTAGATAATTGCTGTTTTGCTTGATTCAACTGCAGTTCTATGCTCTTGTTAGCAACTTTAGTTTCATAGAGCGTCTCTTTAAAGTCTGCTAACTGTTCTGTCATCAGGAGCATTTGTTGACTAAGCTCAATCATCTGTTTTTGAGGATTAGGATCAGTGGCTACTGCCCTGACTTCCTCTTTTGGAGAGAACTCATTGCCAGAGTACAAATATTGATTTCTAGCAACAGTGTCTATGAGCTCTTGAGCTTCTTCAATTGCCTTCCTCATGTGTATAGATCCACCAGTTGAGTGGTCTAAAGACATCTGAGCTTTTTCTGTAAGCCCATAGTAGAAAATGTCTAACTGTACCCACTCTGAAAACATTTCAGAGGGACATTTCCTTAGCATACCTCTATACCTCTCCCAGGCATTATAAAGGGATTCATTATCT
>NC_029776.3:72296181-72296665 GCF_000817695.3 Arachis duranensis | reverse complement strand
TTCCTGTGGAAGACCGGAATACTGGCAATTTTGCTGCACTATGATAATGAGTTGAGGATTTAGTTTAAAGCTGCTTGCTTTGATGGGAGGTGTACAGATGCTACTCCCATATGCAGCTGTAATGGGGTTAGCATATGACCCCAGGGTCCTTTTGGACTGATTGATCCCACTTAAGTCCATAATGGACAAAAGGGAAATGATAATGATTGCAAAGAGATAAATTTTGTTTGTTTTTTTTTTTTGAATTTACAAAAAAAAATAGAATAAAACAAAATAAAATTAAAATAAAAATTCGAAAATCAAAAAGAAAATAAGATCAAAGCAAATTGAGAACTGAATCAATTAGTTAATTAAAAAGATTTTGAAAATAGCAATTAGAAAGATTTGATTGAAAAATTTTTATGAAAAAGATTTGATTTTTGAAAAGAGGAAAGAGAAAAACACAAAAAGACATCAAACTTAAAATTTTAGAAAATCAAACACA
>NC_029776.3:72289197-72295185 GCF_000817695.3 Arachis duranensis | reverse complement strand
CGCCGGTTTGGGCCATCAAATCTTGGGCAAAGTATGGACTATCATATATTGCTGGAAAGCCCAGGAAGTCTAATTTCCAATACCGTTGAGAGCGCACCAATTGGGCTTCTGTAGCTCCAGAAAATCCGCTTCGAGTGCAGGGAGGTCAGAATCCAACAGCATCTGCAGTCCTTTTTGGTCTCTGAATCAGATTTTTGCTCAGGACCCTCAATTTCAACCAGAAAATACCTGAAATCACAGAAAAATATACAAACTCATAGTAAAGTCCAGAAAAGTGAATTTTAGCTAAAAACTAATAAAAATATACTAAAAACTAACTAGATCATACTAAAAACATACTAAAAACAATGCCAAAAAGCATACAAATTATCCGCTCATCACTTGGCCTCCTCTATAAAGGCCTCCGTTGCATAAACCAAAACATCCTGAGCGGTCCGGAATAAGGCTGCTCCCAAGTGCGCCATCTTAACGCTACTTCGAATAAAAAAGTCCAGATGGCGAAGAATGGACACATCATCTGTAGGAAGTCGGCCATAAGGAGCAATTTGATTGTCAACAAACCCTACAACATCAAAGTCAGGGGCATCCAAATCAAAGGATTCAACAGCTCTCTATCTTTTTGGTGGAGGGCCGACAGTAGGAGAAGAGGTAACACCAGAAGTTGATCGGGGAGGATCAACCAAATAGACCTGAGGAGTAGAGATAACCTTCCTCGGCCCAAGGCCGCTAGAGGACAGTTTCTTAGGAGAAACCTGAGAAGAACCTTCCCTGTAGCCCAGGCTGAGATATTTTGAGCCGCGGTTGCTTTCCTCGCTTACTTAAAGGCCTTCATGGAATCATTAGTCTTTACCATCTCTGAAAACACAGCAAAAACCAAAATTGTAAATAAGAAAGTGATGGATTGACAAAACAAAATAATAAAACAAAAAGAAAAAAAGCTAGCAAAGAAATCGGCAAACTACCCAATTCAGCTCGGAGAAGTGAGGGGTCCCCTAAAAACTTCTTTGTGTCGAGATGGGGAGGTTCCCCCCAATTCTCCTCCAACACACACACAAAGGCCTGCTTGACCTCATCCAACATATCCCACGAATATCTAGAAACTACCACATTCTTTTGCCAGCTTAAGGGGAAGGCCAGCTCATTGTACTACTCCAAGAAGAAAGGCCGAGCTCCTTCAACAGCTCGGACCTTGAAAAAATAGTTCTTAAAATCCCTAAAGGACTCATCATACATAGAAAAAACTTTTTTTCCTTGAGCGGCTCAGAAAGAAATCCAGGTGGCCTTCTTCTTAGCTATCCCAGGCTTTGTCAAGACAAAAAGATAAAGAAAGAGAGTGTGAGAAGGTCGGACATCTAATTCCTGACACAACAACTGAAAGATCTTTATGAAACCCCACGAGTTCGGATGGAGTTGGGATGGAGCTACATTACAGGACCACAACAAATTGGTCTAAGTAAAAGGAATGGTAATGTTCATTTGGCTGAAAAAGTAGTTATAAGCGTAAAAGAAGGGACATTCCACGTGAATCAGGGTCAGGCGCTATCAAATCGTAATTCTTCTCTTGATCTCTACTACTACAAATCATGTGATGTCTCCTAAGCTGAACGCAGTACTCAGAATTAACCACTGAAACACACATAAAAAACAAGGGAGTCCAGCTAGTCAGACATGCCCTCGGGGACTTTGGTGGATGTCTCGACAATGTTTTTGCGAGAAGACATGGGTCAACTAGTCCGACAAGTGAGAAAAAGGAAAAATGGGTTACTAATCAAACAAGCTCGGGCAAATCAAGAAAATAGCTCAGGACAAAAATAGAGATAGCTTGGACAAAAACATACAGATATAAGAAGAAGTAAAAAGGCAAGACCCCAGGACCTACAGCAAGGCCCAGGGGCACCCTTTGGGGGCAATAACAAAAAGAACCCAGGAAAAGAGGGAAATCTACATTCTATGCCAAGACATCTCTCAATAGACGACAACACTCCATAAAGAAACTCACAATTCACGAAAAAGTCATCAAAGTTGATATCCTTTCCACAGTTTATCAGCAAAGGCTAATGATAAAACACCTAAAGGAGATTACCCATGCCGTACAAAAACAAGCAAACCATCAAACGTCAAAAGAAATTACCAAAGATCCAGCCTTTTCTAAGTCAACAGTTCACTACTTCAAGCAACAAACAGAAAAGGATCGAAATCCTTCTCAGACAAAATAGCGATTCATGCAAATCAAAGAAACCATCAGAGCACACATTACAACGATGATCAGATGCAACAAACACAGAAATATGCAAGCTTTTCAATATGAACCCAAGCAAGATCAAAACTTTTTGAAAATCAGAACAAAGCAAACATGGAAAGAACGGGGTAGAAAGCAAAAAAGAGAGAGAAGAAGAAAGACCAACCTGTAGAAAAGAAGAAGACGATAAACTGATTGAAGATTGAAGCAAGCAGCCGAAACAACACCAGCAAAAACACCTTTGGAGCAAAAGGAGAGGGAAGTGCGAAGATGCAAAAAACGGAAAGGGTAAGGAGAAGAAAAGAAGTTACAGTGAACAAGGGAAGAGAAAACTGAAAAAAGCCTCGAAAATTAAAAAATGAAATAAGAAAGAGGGAAAAAAGAAAATGGCAAAAGAAAATTAATGAGTCCTTAAAAGCCTTTGCACGTTCCCTAGGAAAGCGCAGCGCACAATACAATTAAAGGAAACCACTCCGCATTCAACAATAGGAGCTATACAAAATGGGATCAACAGAACCACAAAATGCTCGAGCTCGAATTTCTAATGAAGACACGACCTCAAAAGAAAGACCGAACTCAAGCAGGGGCGCTGTTCATGCCCAAGGTCGAGCTCTATGACCCGAGCTAATTAACAACAAGTCGACCGACCTTTTTAGGTCAGGATTATCCAACCTCTTCTCAAAGAGCTCAGCCAAATCAACCGAGAAGCCCAAAGAAGGCACAAACGAAGGAACCCGGCCCAAATCTAAAGGCAGCTAAAGCCTAGAAAAAATAAAGGCGGATCCCCCTAAAGATAAGATGACTTCACTCAAAGATAAGATAAGATAATTATCTTATCTACAGAAAGGTCACTCCACACTATTATAAATACACTAGAGCACCCAAGTATAACTCATACTATGATTCTACTAAAAAAACCTACTTAAAGCCCGTGCTAACTTAAGCATCGAAGTCTCTTGCAGGTACCACCACCGTCCGGTGACGAAGGATCAATAGCTCTAGCCACCAGGTCAAACAAGTCAGACACGACAGCTCCGGCCACCACCGCAGATCTCGTCTGAGATTGACCTACAGTTTTAGGTAACCCTCGGAACGCTACTCTTTTGAGCAATCATGGTGGAAACATGTAATTGAGCAATCGAACCCTCACTGGATGTGTATCCGCTCTAGTCAATCAAGTGTTTAGGGGTTGATTCGCTCAATTCTCCTCTAATCATGCTTTCCAAGATTTGTTCTTCATCTAACAATCAACAATCATTCAATGCATGCATACAATCACCATGAGGGCTTTCCATAAGGTTGTAATGGGGTTAGTGTCAAGGTAGGGTCACATATGGTTAAGTGGACTAAAATTTGAATCCTTAATTAGCTTAGACTTCCCACCTAACCTATATAATAACCTATACAATTATGTGCTAACCTAACTACCCATTCTTCACTTTTCACATACTCATGCATTTTTTTTCTTCAATTACAACACTCATGCATTGATTTTATTAAACTTCTCCTTGGGGCATTTTTGTTCCCTGATTATTGCTTTTCTTCCTTTTCTTTCTTTTCAGAAATTAAATTAAATTTATTTATTTATTTTTTTAGAAAGAGATATGTACAAGAACATCAATGCATAAGGTCAACACATTCAATCTATACATGAGCACGCACCTAATTCCCAAATATGGAGATATAAAATACACCCTTTTATCCCAACCAATATTCCCAAATCTCCCCAAACTTGAATAATAAATACTCATCACTAGCCTAATCTAATCAAAGATCCAAACAAGGGACTTTTATTGTTTTTCACTTTAGGCTTGTAATGTGCTACAATAAAGAACAATTGGGTTAAGCATAGGCTCAAATTTGGTTAACAATGGCGTGTAAAATGTAGGCTATTTAGGTAAGTGAGCTAATGAAATAATGGCCTCAATCATATAAGTGCATGTATACAAGGAATGATGGACATATCGAATTAAACAAATCAATGGTCACAATCATAGGAAGAGAGCAATTACACATAAGAAAGAATATAAGTGGTTATAAAATGTAACCACACCATTAGGCTTAAATCTCGCGAGCTTGTGTTCTTAGCTCAAAACATGACCCACAAAGTGTATGATTCAATCAAGTTCTAAAAAAAAATTCAATCAATTGGGGTGGGTGGTGCCCTATAAATGAGTTTCTTGGAAAATTCCATCATTTTGACTGATGCCAGGTATCTTGGCCAGTTTCACTGACCTTTTCTTTACTATTTTAGGGTAGTTTCATGCATTTTCTTAATAAATAAGCAAGTTTTGGGTAAAAATACACTTACATCGTAATTCAAGCAAACACTGTGAACTTTACATGATTTCATGAGAATTATGCATGAATTGAATGATAAAATGGATGATGCATGATCTCAAGACTTGGAACAAAGCTTTGATGCATCCTGTTTGTTTGATTTCAGGACAAAGGAAGTAAAGAAGAGCCACGTTAGCCGCCACGTTAGTCTTACTAACGTGACCACTACTAACGTGGAATGGGAGCAAGCTTGCAGCGTTAGTGGAAAAGTTATCACCAATAACGCCTTCGAATGCCATCATAACCCATGTTAGTTGCTACAATAGTTACATTAACGTGGGAACTAACATGGAAGGAAAGGGAAGCTCCAACGTTAGTGGTAAAAGTAAACACCACTAACGTTCCAAAAGGCCACACATAGCCACGTTAAGAGTCACGTTAATTCAATTAATGTGAACTCTAACGTGGAATAAAGAAGAGATCGCCAACGTTAGTGACACTCACCTTTGTCACTAACACTGGATCAGGCTAAGATTGCCCACGTTAGTGGTCACGTTAAGACCACTAACGTGAATGGTAACGTGGAAAAATGAATGATGGGCCAACGTTAGTGACACTAATCTTTGTCACTAATATTGTAGATGGCAAGCACAACCACGTTAGTGGTCATGTTAATGCCGTTAATGTGAGGCACTAACGTGGAAAGAAGGGGGGTGTTCCGAGGGTTACCTAAAACTGTAGGTCGATCTCGGACGAGATCTTCTGTGTTGGTCGGAGCCGACGTGTCCGGCAGATGTACGGCGGTCGGAACTGATGTGTTGGACTTGGTGGTGGTGCTGATCCTGTGTCCCCAGAGGGTGGGGGGTACCTGCAAGGGACTCCAATGCTTAAGTTAGCAAGAGTATTAAGCAGGTATTGAGTAGAATCAGAGTATGAGTTATACCTGGGTGCTCCAGTGTATTTATAGTGTTGAGACGTGACCTTTGTTTGGATAAGATAAGTTAGCTATCTTATCTTATCTTTATCTTTAGGGTTGAGGTCAGCGTGTCTTCAGCGGAACCGCCGTTACCTCTATAAGCTTAGGCCGCCTGATGAGCGGATAATTTGTACGCTTTTTGGCATTGTTTTTAGTATGTTTTTGGTATAATCTAGTTAGTTTTTAGTATATTTTTATTAGTTTTTAGTTAAAATTCACTTTTCTGGACTTCACTATGAGTTTGTGTGTTTTTCTGTGATTTCAGGTATTTTCTGGCTGAAATTGAGGGACCTGAGCAAAAATCTGATTCAGAGACTGAAAAGGACTGCAGATGCTATTGGATTCTGACCTCCCTGCACTCGAAGCGGATTTTCTGGAGCTACAGAAGCCCAATTGGCGCGCTCTCAACGGCGTTGGAAAGTAGACATCCTGGGCTTTCCAGCAATATATGATAGTCCATACTTTGCTCAAGATTTGATGGCCCAAACCGGCG
>NC_029776.3:72287969-72288671 GCF_000817695.3 Arachis duranensis | reverse complement strand
GTGACAGACGCAAAAGAATCGATGGATTCTATTCCGGCCTGACCGAGAACCGACAGATGATTATCCATGCTGTGACAGAGCGTAGGCAACATTTTCACTGAGAGGATGGGAGGTAGCCACTGACAACGGTGAAACCCTACATGAGCTTACCATGGAAAGGAGTAAGAAGGATTGGATGAAGACAGTAGGAAAGCAGAGAGACGGAAGGGAAGGCATATTCATGCACTTATCTGAAGTTCCTACCAATGAATTACATAAGTACCTCTATCTTTATCTTTATGTTTTTATGCGTTTATCACCATATCCATTTGAGTTTGCCTGACTAAGATTTACAAGATGACCATAGCTTGCTTCATACTAATAATCTCCGTGGGATCGACCCTTACTCGCATAAGGTTTATTACTTGGACGACCCAGTGCACTTGCTGGTTAGTTGTGCGAAGTTGTGTAATGCCATGGTATTGAGCACCAAGTTTTTGGGGTTCATGTCCGGGGATTATGAGAGTTGTGAAAAGTATTGTTCACAATTTCGCACCACCAAGTTTTTGGCGCCGTTGCCGGGGATTGTTCAAGTTTTGAGCAAGCTTTTGGTCCGGTAACATCAGTGCCAAGGATTGTTCAGTTTGGACAACTGAAGGTTCATCTTGTAGCTTAGACTATGTATTTTTTTTCGAAATTCTTGAAGATGAATTCTAGAGTTTC
>NC_029776.3:72287498-72287837 GCF_000817695.3 Arachis duranensis | reverse complement strand
CTATCAATCTTGCTTTTGGAGCAGTGATCTGCTAAGGCTTGGCTGGCCTTTGGCCATGTCTAGTGTTTTGGACCGAAGCTTACTTTGAAAGCTTGGCTGGCTGTGAAGCCATGTCCAATTCCTGGACCGGAGTCTTAGACTAGCATTGCACTGATTCCTGGAATTCTCATCAAGAATTTTGATATCTTTTTCCATTTAATTTTCGAAAAACACAAAAAAAAATCATAAAAACCAAAAATTTCTTGTTTAAGTTTAGTGTCTCATCTTAAGTTTAGTGTCAATTGCATGCATTCATTCAATTGACTTGAGTGTTTTGTGTGTCTCATATGCATTCTCATT
>NC_029776.3:72285567-72287216 GCF_000817695.3 Arachis duranensis | reverse complement strand
ATACTTACTATCAATTAATGATTTGATTCAACATTTCAAGTATGTTGCCTTTTCTGTTGAGAAAGGTTTAATGTTTGAATCATATCTTTTCTTGTTAGTCAAGTTTTTAATCTTCAAAATCAAATCTTTTTAAAATGTTTTTCAAATCATATCTTCTCAATCACATCTTTTTTAAAACTAATCATATTTTCTTAACCACATCTTTTTCAAAATAATTTATCAATCTTCTTGATTTCTAATTTCAAAATCTTTTTCAAAAAATCATTTTATTTCTTTCCCACTTTCATTTTCGAAAATTAAGTAATGTTTTTCAAAAATGTTTTCAAATTTTTTACTTAATTTTCGAAGATCACTTCCCTTCTTCTCACATCCTTCTATTTATGGACTAACATTATCCCTTGATGCAAAATTCGAACTCCATCTCCTTTGATAAGTTCGAATTTTCTACTTCTGTCTTCTACTCTTCTTTTCCTCTGACACATAAAGGAATCTCTATACTGTGACATAGAGGATTGCACATTTTCTTGTTCTCTTCTCTTTCATATGAGCAGGAGCAAAGACAAAGGCATTCTTGTTGAAGCTGATCCTGAACCTGAAAGGACCTTGAAGAGAAAGCTAAGAGAAGCCAAAGCACAACTCTCTTTAGAGGACCTGACCGAATTCTTCAAAGAAAAAGAACACATGGCAGCCGAAAACAACAATGACAACAATGCAAGGAAGGTGCTGGGTGACTTCACTGCACCTACTCCCGATTTCTATGGGAGAAGCATCTCTATCCCTGCCATTAGAGCAAACAACTTTGAGCTTAAGCCTCAATTAGTTTCTCTAATGCAACAGAATTGCAAGTTTCATGGACTTCCTTTGGAAGATCCTCATCAGTTTTTAGCTGAGTTCTTGCAAATCTGTGACACAGTCAAGACTAATGGGGTTGACCCTGAGGTCTACAGGCTGATGCTATTCCCTTTTGCTGTAAGAGACAGAGCTAGAACATGGTTGGACTCTCAACCTAAAGAAAGTCTGGACTCTTGGGAAAAGCTAGTCAATGCCTTCTTGGCAAAGTTCTTTCCACCTCAAAAAATTGAGTAAGCTTAGAGTGGAAGTCCAAACCTACAGACAGAAGGAAGGTGAATCCCTCTATGAAGCTTGGGAAAAATACAAACAATTGATCAGAAAGGGTCCCTCTGACATGCTTTCTGAATGGAGCATCATAGGTATGTTCTATGATGGTCTGTCTGAACTGTCCAAGATGTCATTGGATAGCTCTGATGGAGGATCTCTTCATCTAAAGAAGACACCTGCAGAAGCTCAAGAACTCATTGAAATGGTTGCAAATAACCAATTCATGTACACTTCTGAAAGAAATCCTGTGAACAATGGGACTAGTCAGAAGAAAGGAGTTCTTGAGATTGATACTCTGAATGCCATTTTGGCTCAGAATAAAATATTGACCCAACAAGTCAATATGATTTCTCAAAGTCTGTCTGGAATGCAAAATGCACCAAGCAGTACTAAGGAAGCTTCATCTGAGGAAGAAGCTTATGATCCTACGAACCCTTCAATGGAAGAGGTGAATTACATGGGAGAACCATATGGAAACACCTATAATCCTTCATGGAGAAATCATCCAAACTTCTCATGGAAGGATCAAC
>NC_029776.3:72285033-72285431 GCF_000817695.3 Arachis duranensis | reverse complement strand
TCTAAGCAGAATACCTCTGACTTAGCAACCATGGTCTCTGATCTAATCAAAACCACTCAAAGTTTCATGACTGAAACAAGGTCCTCCATTAGAAATTTGGAAGGACAAGTGGGTCAGCTGAGCAAGAAAATTACTGAACTCCCTCCTAGTACTCTCCCAAGCAATATAGAAGAAAATCCAAAAGGAGAGTGCAAGGCCATCAACATGGCCGAATTTTGGGAGGAAGAAGAGGCAGTGAACGCCACTGAGGAGGGCCTCACTGGACGTCCATTGACCTCCAATGAGTTCCCCAATGAGGAACCATGGGAATCTGAGGCTCAAACTGAGACCATAGAGATTCCATTGGACTTACTTCTGCCATTCATGAGCTCTGATGAGTATTCTTCCTCTGAAGAGGC
>NC_029776.3:72284339-72284851 GCF_000817695.3 Arachis duranensis | reverse complement strand
TGCCTCAAAAGAGACAGGATCCTGGGAAGTTTTTAATACCTTGTACCTTAGGCACCATGACCTTCAAGAAGGCTCTGTGTGATCTAGGGTCAAGCATAAATCTCATGCCTCTCTCTGTAATGGAGAAGCTAGGGATCTTTGAGGTGCAAGCTACAAAAATCTCACTAGAGATGGTAGACAATTCAAGAAAACAAGCCCATGGACTTGTAGAGGATGTTCTGGTTAAAGTTGAAGATCATTACATCCCTACTGATTTCATAGTCCTAGAGACTGGGAAGTACATGGATGAATTCATCATCCTTGGCAAACCATTCCTAGCCACAGCAAGGGCTGTGATTGATGTTGATAGAGGAGAGTTGATCATTCAAGTGAATGAAGAATCCTTGGTGTTTAAGGCTCAAGGATATCCCTCTGTCATCATGGAGAAGAAGCATGAAGAGCTTCTCTCAAAATAGAGCCAAACAGAGCCCCCACAGTCAAACTCTAAGTTTGGTGTTGGGAGGTCCCAACAT
>NC_029776.3:72283574-72284036 GCF_000817695.3 Arachis duranensis | reverse complement strand
AAACCCCACCTACCTCACCATTCAAATTCAAACCACTTTCCCTCCCAAACCCACCCTCAAATGGCCGAACCCTCCACTCCCTCTCTCCTATATAAACCCTCCTTCACTCCTTCATTTTTAAACAACATACACACCACTTCTCCCCTTCTTGGCCGAAAATTAAAGCCATTCCCTTTCCCCTCATTTCTTCTTCTTCTACTCTCTTCTTTCTTCTTTTGCTCGAGGATGAGCAAACATTTTAAGTTTGGTGTGGTAAAAGCATTGCTTTTTGTTTTTCCATAACCATTTAGGGCATCCAAGGCCGGAGAAACCTCTAGAAAGAGGAAAGGGAAGGCAAAAGCTTCCACCTCCGAGTCATCGGAGATGGAGAGATTCATCTCAAGGGTGCATCAAGACCATTTCTATGAAGTTGTGGCCTTGAAGAAGGTGATCCCCGAGGTCCCTTTTTCACTCAAAAAGGGT
>NC_029776.3:72277745-72278188 GCF_000817695.3 Arachis duranensis | reverse complement strand
CCCGTTCTTTGATTTCCTTGTTCTTTATTCTTCTGTTTTTCGAATTCTAGTGCTTATGTTTATCTATGTTTGTGTCTTGTGATCATTAGCGTCTTAGTGTCTATGCCTTAAAGTTATGAATGTCCTATGAATCCATCACCTTTCTTGAATAAAAACGTGCTTAAATTGAAAAGGAAAGAATTGCATGAATTTTTGAATTTTATAACAGTTTAATTAATTTGATGTGGTGGCGATATTTTTGTTTTCTGAATGTATGCTTAAACAGTGCATATGTATCTTGAATTTGTGGTTCATGAATGTTGGCTCTTGAAAGAATGATGAAAAAGGAGACATGTTACTGAGGATCTAAAAAATCATTACAATGATTCTTGAAGCAAGAAAAAGCATTGCTATTCAAAAAAAAAATTCGAAAAAAAAAGAAAAAGAAAAGAAAACGAAAAAAA
>NC_029776.3:72270156-72276324 GCF_000817695.3 Arachis duranensis | reverse complement strand
GGCTAGAATTGATGGCGGCATTCAAGAGAATCCGGAAGGTTTAACCTTGTCTGTGGTATTCTGAGTAGGATTCAAGGATTAAATGACTGTGACTGCTTCAAACTCCTAGCAGGCGGGGCGTTAGTGACAGACGCAAAAGAATCACTGTATTCTATTCCGGCCTGACCGAGAACCGACAGATGATTATCCATGCTGTGACAGAGCATAGGCAACGTTTTCACTGAGAGGATGGGAGGTAGCCACTGACAACGGTGAAACCCTACATGAGTTTGCCATGGAAAGGAGTAAGAAGGATTGGATGAAGACAGTAGGAAAGCAGAGAGACGGAAGGGAAGGCATCTTCATGCACTTATCTGAAGTTCCTACCAATGAATTACATAAGTACCTCTATCTTTATCTTTATGTTTTTATGCGTTTATCACCATATCCATTTGAGTTTGCCTGACTAAGATTTACAAGATGACCATAGCTTGCTTCATACTAACAATCTCCGTGGGATCGACCCTTACTCGCGTAAGGTTTATTACTTGGATGACCCAGTGCACTTGCTGGTTAGTTGTGCGAAGTTGTGTAATGCCATGGTATTGAGCACCAAGTTTTTGGGGTTCATGTCCGGGGATTATGAGAGTTGTGAAAAGTATTGTTCACAATTTCGCGCTACCACCGCCTTAGGATTTGGGTCGTGTTCCTCCATTTGGGCCCTTTACTGGGCTCTCTTGTCGATTTGGCCGAGCTCTCTGAGAAGAGATCGGATAGTCTGACCTAAAGAGGTCGGTCGCTTTATCTTCAATCATCCCAAGTCGGATAGCTCGACCCAGGGTATGAACAGTGCCCCTGCTTGAGCTCGGTCTTCTTTCCTGAGGTCGAGTTCTGGACTTCGGTCCTTCTTGAGGCCGAACTCAAGCATTTTTGTCGATTCCCCTTGTAGAAGTTTTTGAATGGAGAACGTTTTCTTCTAAAAGCGCGCGCTTTTATATCGACGCTTTGGAAACGTGCGAGGGTTTAATGCCTTTATTTAACATTAATTGCCCCGTTTCTCCTAGGCCCTTTTACTTTGATTTTGAAAACCCAGAAACAGTTTTTCTTCTTCACGCATTTCGTAACTTCTTCGCATTTCTCTCTTCTCCCGTTTTTAACTTTTCCTCTGTGTTTGCTCTGTTTTGCCTTACTCTTTCTCTGTGCCGTTTCATTTTGGTACTCCGTTGGTGCTTCCTTTGAGAGACGTTTTCTTGCCCCAGCTTTCCATTTTCTTCAGAACTTTCCAGGTTTGGTTTCTACTTTCTGTTTCCTTTCTTCTTTTACTTTTTGACCTTCGGTTTATGATAAAGTTTTGGTTTTGCTTGCATGCTTGTTTGGAAAACTTGAATCTTTTTGCATTTGTCGTGCCTGTTTATCGCCGTGTGTTCTGGAGCTTCTTCATTTTCTGCATGATCGCTTTTTGCTTAATGCCTTTAGGGCTTTCACTTGTCATTGCCTTTCCTGTTTGTACTTTTGATGGTGTTTTTTGCCTAATTCTAGAAAAGGTTGTATCTTTGGTGTTGTTCTGTTTGGCATTGTTGACGTTGACAGTGCTTTTGCTGGTAGACTGTAGAAAGATAGTTGCTTTAATGACTTTTGTGTTTTTATCTTGCTGGATGAAATGCTTGTTGCTTTAGGCCTTGTTTCATTTTTTCATTTCGTAACTTCTTCACATTTCTCTCTTCTCCCGTTTTTAACTTTTTCCTCTGTGTTTGCTCTGTTTTACCTTACTCTTTCTCTACGCCGTTTCGTTTTGGTACTCCGTTGGTGCTTCCTTTGAGAGACGTTTTTCCTGCCCCAGCTTTCCCTTTTCTTCAGAACTTTCCAGGTTTGGTTTCTACTTTCCGTTTCCTTACTTCTTTTACTTTTTGACCTTCGGTTTATGATATAGTTGGCCCTATGTCTTCTCGCAATAACATCGTAGAGATGTCTTCCAGAGTTCCTGAGGGGATGTCCGACTGGCTGGACTCCCTTGTCTTGTTGTGTGTTTCTGTTGTGGATGCCGAGTTCTGTGCTGAACTGAGGAAGTGCCATAGGATTTCTGGTAACAACGCTCGTGAGGAGGATTATGAGCTTGTTGCCCCTGACTCTGACGAGAGAGTTTGCTTTCCGACTTCTGTCGAGGGAGAGCGTCCCTTCTTTTATGCTTACGAGTACTCTTTCAGTCAGTTGAACGTTTCTTTTCCTTTTACCGCTTTTGAGACCGACCTGCTGTGGTCGTGTAATATTGCTCCTTCCCAGCTTCACCCCAATTCCTGGGGTTTTATTAAGATTTTTCAACTTCTCTGCCGTGAACTAGATGTAACTCCTTCCCAGACTTTGTTCCTTTATTTGTTTGTTTCCGCCAAGCCTGGTGGTTCCTCAAAAAAGAAAGCTTCTTGGGTTTCTTTTCGGTCCGCCCAGGGGCACAAAGTGTTTGCTATGTATGATGAGTCTTTCAAGGACTTTAAGAACTACTTTTTCAAAGTTCGAGCTGTTGAGGGGGTCCGCCCCTTTTTTCTTGATGAAAACGACGAGCCCTCCTTCCCCCCTAGAGTGGCAGAAAGATGTTCGAGTATCTCGCTACACTTGGGAGATGCTAGATGACGTTGAACGCGCTTTTGTGGTTGTCCTCGAGGATCTTTGGGGGAAACCACCTCATCTTGATACGAAGAGATTCTTGAATGATCCTTCCTTGGTTCGAACTGTTCTGGGTATTTTGTTTGGCTTTGCTTTTATACTTGTTTTTCCTTTCTCTACATTACATTTGTAACTCTTGGATGTTGCTATATTTGCAGAGATGTCGAAAAATACTGATTCTTTGAAGGCCTTTAAGAAGGCGAAGAAGGCCACTGCTGCTCTGAACATCTCGGCCAAGGTGGCCGGAGAGGGATCTTCTCAGATTCCTTTGAAGCCTCCTGTACCGAGTTCCCCTGGACCGAGGAAAGCAATTCCTGTTCCTCGGGTCTGCCTAGTTGATCCTCCCCAATCATCTACTGCAGCTTTTGGTCCCCCTCCTAGTAAAAAGCAAAAAACAATTGAACCCTTCAATCTGGATGCCCCCGACTTTGATGCCGTTGAATTTATTGATCAGCAAATTGTTCCCTATGGTGTACTTCCCATGGACGATGTGTCTCTCCTTCAGCACCTGTATTTTATGGCCAAGAATAGTGTGAAGATGGCTCATATGAGTGCGGCTATTTTTTGGACAGTTCAGGGGATTCCGATTCATGCCACCAAGTCTTTTATGGAGGAGGCCAAGTCGGAGTTTGATCGGATCAAGGGCCTGAAAGAGGAGTTGGAGGTGAAGTTGGCAAAGGTGGAGAAGGAGCTGGAGGGTGAAAAGGCTAGTTCTATCGCCCTTGCTGCTTCTTTGAGGCTGGCTAAAGACATGGCCCTGAAGCATAAGGACAGCTATGTCTCAGCTTATAGGGAAATCATGCGCCTTCGGAGTGAGTTGGAGACTGCTCGGGCTGATTATGGTGAGCTTCAGGGCCATCTTGTGGGTAGCGTAACTGCTGCCTCCGAGAATCTGATGGAGCAGTTTCGCGTTGTTGCCCCTGATGCCGACCTGTCTCTTGTCAGCTTGGATAATGTGGTGAGGGATGGCAAGATTGTCCCTGATGACCAAGATGATGATAATGCTGACCCTCCTCCGGTTCCTTCTCTCAAAGTGTCAACCTCCTCGGTTTCTCCTGTTACAGCTGATCCAGATTGTCAAATCTTGAACCGGGATGATGGAACTGTTGACGCTGTGCCTATTCAAGCTCGCCCTCCTTCTCCTGATTCTGATGCCACCAAGAAAGCTCCCGATGCTGCCGAGAAAACTTCTGTTGATTTGTAGTTGGCCCGACTTGTGGGCGTTTTGTGGAAACTTTTTTATAACTTTTTGTGTAGATGGCCCAATGTGTGGGCTTTTTGAACTCTTTATTTTTCTATTTCTCGTTTGACATTTTTAAGTTGCCTGCCTAGTAACTTCATTTTGAAAAACAAAAGGCCACTTTCTGAGGTTGATTATAGTGGCTTTTTGAAGCTTCGCATTTATGCTCTCTTTGGCGTAATATCCCTTTTCAGATTTTTGCATTTTGTTTCTTGGCCTCTTTGGATTGCTTTGCACTTATTGCTTGTAGCTCGGATCCTTTGAGGCTGTGGTTGCGTGGGTCTGACATGTTTCCTAGTTTTTTTGCCATTGCTTTGTATTTTAGTGCTTTATAGCCAGCTTATTCGCGTTGGTCCCTTTATGAGTTATTTTTGTAATCCTCTTTCTTAGACCTCTGTTAGGTCTCTTTCAGGGATTACTTTTATAACTTATCTTTGTAGGAGACCGACTTCGTTAGGTCGATCTCTTCTAAGTTATTTTTGTAATCCTCTTTCTTGGACCTTTGTCAGGTCTCTTTCAGGGATTTCTTTTATAACTTATCTTTGTAGGAGACCGACTTCGTTAGGTCGATATCTTCTAAGTTATTTTTGTAGTCCTCTTTCTTGGACCTTTGTCAGGTCTCTTTCAGGGATTACTTTTATAACTTATCTTTGTAGGAGACCGACTTCGTTAGGTCGATCTCTTCTAAGTTATTTTTATAATCCTCTTTCTTGGACCTTTGTCAGGTCTCTTTCAGGGACTACTTGTATAACTTTTTTAGTGATAGGAGTCTGACTTGGTTATGTCGGTCTCCTTTAAGTTATTTTCGTAGTTGGTGGACGAAATTGTGATCACTACAACTTCGCACAACTAACCAGCAAGTGTACTGGGTCGTCCAAGTAATAAACCTTACGCGAGTAAAGGTCGATCCCACAGAGATTGTTGGTATGAAGCAAGCTATGGTCACCTTGTAAATCTTAGTCAGGCAGACTCAAATGGTTATGGATGATGAATAAAACATAAAGATAAAGATAGAGATACTTATGTAATTCATTGGTGGGAATTTCAGATAAGCGTATGGAGATGCTTGGTCCCTTCCGTCTCTCTGCTTTCCTACTGTCTTCATCCAATCCTTCTTACTCCTTTCCATGGCAAGCTGTATGCAAGGGTTTCACCGTTGTCAGTGGCTACCTCCCATCCCCTCAGTGGAAATGTTCAACGCACCCTATCACGGCACGGCTATCCAGCTTTCGGTTCTCGATCATGTCGGAATAGAATCCAGTGATTCTTTTACGTCTGTCACTAACGCCCCACAATCGCGAGTTTGAAGCTCGTCACAGTCATTCAATCCCTAAATCCTACTCAGAATACCACAGACAAGGTTTAGACCTTCCAGATTCTCTTGAATGCCGCCATCAATTCTAGCTTATACCACGAAGATTCCGGTTAAAGAATCCAAGAGATAAACATTAGAGCCTTGTTTGCTTGTAGAACAGAAGTGGTTGTCAGGCACTCGTTCATAAGTGAGAATGATGATGAGTGTCACATGGTGTGTAGAAACTCCACCGTTGAAAATACATAAGAACAAGGTCTAGGCATGGCCGTGAGGCCAGCCCCCAAAACGTGATGAAAAGATTCCAAAGAACCAAAGATGATCCAAGGATCTAAAGATGAAAATACAATAGTAAAAGGTCCTATATATAGAGAACTAGTAGCCTAGGGTTTACAGAGATGAGTAAATGACATAAAAATCCACTTCCGGGCCCACTTGGTGTGTGCTTGGGCTGAGCAATGAAGCATTTTCGTGTAGAGACTCCTCTTGGAGTTAAACGCCAGCTTTTATGCCAGTTTGGGCGTTTAACTCCCATCCTTGTGCCAGTTCCGGCGTTTAACGCTGGAAATCCTAAGGGTGACTTTGAACGCCGGTTTGGGCCATCAAATCTTGGGCAAAGTATGGACTATCATATATTGCTGGAAAGCCCAGAAAATCCACTTTGAGTGCAGGGAGGTCAGAATCCAACAGCATCTGCAGTCCTTTTTAGTCTCTGAATCAGATTTTTGCTCAGGTCCCTCAATTTCAGCTAGAAAATACCTGAAATCACAGAAAAACATACAAACTCATAGTCAAGTCCAGAAAAGTGAATTTTAACTAAAAATTATTAAAAATATACTAAAAACTAACTAGATCATACTAAAAACAATGCCAAAAAGCGTACAAATTATCCGCTCATCACAACACCAAACTTAAATTGTTGCTTGTCCTCAAGCAACTGAAAATCAAATAAGATAAAAAGAAGAGAATATGCAATGAA
>NC_029776.3:72268434-72270026 GCF_000817695.3 Arachis duranensis | reverse complement strand
TATCCTTTGAAATTCAGAATGATTGGCTTCTTTAGGAACTTAGAATCCAGATAGTGTTATTGATTCTCCTAGTTAAGTATGATGATTCTTGAACACATCTACTTATTGAGTCTTGGCCGTGGCCCAAAGCACTCTGTCTTCCAGTATTACCACCGGATACATACATGCCACAGACACATAATTGGGTGAACCTTTTCAGATTGTGACTCAGCTTTTCTAGAATCCCAAATTAGTGGTGTCCAGGGTTCTTAAGCACACTCTTTTTGCCTTGGATCACAACTTTATTTCTTTCTTTTTCTCTCTTTTTTTCGTTTTCTTTTCTCCCTTTTTTTTTCGTTTTTCTTCTCTCTTTTTTTTTTGTATTCACTGCTTTTTCTTGCTTCAAGAATTATTTTTATGATTTTTCAGATCCTCAGTAACATGTCTCCTTTTTCATCATTCTTTCAAGAGCCAACATTCATGAACCACAAATTCAAAAGACATATGCACTGTTTAAGCATACATTCAGGAACCAAAATATTGCCACCACATCAAAATAATCAAACTGTTATAAAATTCAAAATTCATGCAATTCTTTTCTTTTTCAATTAAGAACATTTTTCATTCAAGAAAGGTGATGGATTCATAGGACATTCATAACTTTAAGGCATAGACACTAAGACACTAATGATCACAAGACACAAACATAGATAAACATCAGCACTAAAATTCGAAAAACAGGAAAGTAAAGAACAAGGAAATTAAAGAACGGGTCCACCTTAGTGATGGCGGCTTGTTCTTCCTCTTGAAGATCCTATGGAGTGCTTGAGCTCCTCAATGTCTCTTCCTTGCCTTTGTTGCTCCTCTCTCATGATTCTTTGATCTTCTTTAATTTCATGGAGGAAGATGGAGTGCTCTTGATGTTCAACCCTTAATTGATCCACATTGTAACTCAAATCTTCTAGGGAAGTGTTGAGTTGTTCCCAATAGTTGTTGGGAGGAAAGTGCATCCCTTAAGGCATCCCAGGGATTTCTTGCATCCCTTGAGGAATCTCAGGGATTTCATGATGAGTGGGATCTCTTGTGTGCTCCATCCTCTTCTTAGTGATGGGCTTGTCCTCATCAATGGGGATGTCTCCCTTTATGTCAACTCCAACCGAATAACAGAGGTGACAAATGAGATGAGGAAAGGCTAACCTTGCTAAGGTAGAGGACTTGTCCGCTACCTTATAAAGTTCTTGGGATATCACCTCATGAACTTCTATTTCTTCTCCAATCATGATGCTATGAATCATGATAGACCGATCTATAGTAACTTCGGACCGGTTGCTAGTGGGAATGATTGAGCGTTGGATAAACTCTAACCATCCTCTAGCCACAGGCTTGAGGTCATGCCTTCTCAATTGAACCGGCTTTCCTCTTGAATCTCTCTTCCATTGGGCGCCCTCTTCACAAATGACTGTGAGGACTTGGTCCAACCTTTGATCAAAGTTGACCCTTTTAGTGTAAGGATATTCATCTCCTTGCATCATGGGCAAGTTGAATGCCAACCTTACATTTTCCGGACTTAAATCCAAGTATTTCCCCCGAACCATAGTAAGCCAATTCTTTGG
>NC_029776.3:72265284-72267865 GCF_000817695.3 Arachis duranensis | reverse complement strand
GGAAAAGTCATCCCTGCACCAAGTGGCGAGCAAAATTGCTCTTTGTGCCAATTCTGGCGTTAAACACCGGGCTGGTGCCCAATTCTGGCGTTTAACGCCGAGTTCTTGCCCTTCTTTGGTGTTTAACGCCAGTCTGGTGCCCCTTTCTGGCGTTAAACACCCAGAATGGTGCCAGACTGGGCGTTAAACGCCCATCTGCTAGCCTTACTGGCGTTTAAACGCCAGCAGGTTCTCCTCCAGGGTGTGCTGTTTTTCTTTCTGTTTTTCATTCTGTTTTTGCTTTTTCAATTGATTTTGTGACTTCTCATGATCATCAACCTACAGAAAACATAAAATAACAAAGGAAAATAGATAAAAACATAACATTGGGTTGCCTCCCAACAAGCACTTCTTTAATGTCAATAGCTTGACAGAGGGCTCTCATGGAGCCTCACAGATACTCAGAGCAATGTTTGAACCTCCCAACACCAAACTTAGAGTTTGAATGTGGGGGTTTGGTGCACGAAATTGCAATCACACTTTTGCAATTCCGCACAACTAACCAGCAAGTGCACTGGGTCGTCCAAGTAATACCTTACGTGAGTAAGGGTCGATCCCACGGAGATTGTTGGCTTGAAGCAAGCTACGGTTATCTTGTAAATCTTAGTCAGGATATCAGAAATTATCAGGATTAATTGTGAAAAGTAAAAGAACATGAAATAAGTACTTGTTTTGCAGTGATAGAGAATAGGTTGAGGTTTTGGAGATGCTCTATCTTCTGAATCTCTGCTTTCCTACTGTCTTCTTCTTCAAGCACGCAAGGCTCCTTCCATGGCAAGCTGTATGCAAGGGTTTCACCGTTGTCAGTGGCTACCTCCCATCCTCTCAGTGGAAATGTTCAATGCACCCTGTCACGGCACGGCTATCCATATGTCGGTTCTCAACAGGCCGGAATAGAATCCAGTGATTCTTTTGCGTCTCTCACTACCGCCCCGCCTTTAGGAGTTTGAAGCTCGTCACAGTTATTCAATCATTGAATCCTACTCATAATACCACAGACAAGGTTTAGACCTTCCGGATTCTCTTGAATGCCGCCATCAGTTCTAGCTTATACCACGAAGATTCTGATTAAAGAATCCAAGAGATATCTACTTAATCTAAGATAGAACGAAGGTGATTGTCAGGCACACGTTCATAGTTGAGAATGATGATGAGTGTCAGGGATCATCACATTCATCCGGTTTAAGAACAAGTAATATCTTAGAATGGAAGCAAGCATGATTGAATGAAAAACAGTAGTAATTGCATTAATCCATCAAGATACAGCAGAGCTCCTCACCCCCAACCATGGGGTTTAGAGACTCATGCCGTAGGAAGTACACAAGGAAACGTGTAAAGTGTCATCAAGTACAGATACAATGTCAGAAGATCCTATTAATAGTGAACTAGTAACCTAGGGTATACAGAAATGAGTAAATGACATAAAAATCCACTTCTGGGTCCACTTAGTGTGTGCTTGGGCTGAGCATTGAAGCTTTCATGTGTAGAGACTTTTTCTGGAGTTAAACGCCAACTTTCATGCCAGTTTGGGCGTTTAACTCCAGATTTTATGCCAGTTCCAGCGTTAAACGCTGGAAATTCTGAGGCTGATTTGCAACGCCGGTTTGGGCCATCAAATCTCGGGCAAAGTATGGACTATTATACATTGCTGGAAAGCCCAGGATGTCTACTTTTCAACGACGTTGAGAACACGCCAATTGGGCTTCTGTAGCTCCAGAAAATTCACTTCGAGTGCAGGGAGGTCAGAATCCAACAGCATCTGCAGTCCTTTTCAGTCTCTGAATCAGATTTTTGCTCAGGACCCTCAATTTCAGCCAGAAAATACCTGAAATCACAGAAAAACACACAAACTCATAGTAAAGTCCAAAAAAGTAATTTTAACTAAAAACTAATAAAAATATACTAAAAACTAACTAAAATATACTAAAAACATACTAAAAACAATGCCAAAAAGCGTATAAATTATCCGCTCGTCACAACACCAAACTTAAATTGTTGCTTGTCCCCAAGAAACTGAAAATCAAAGTAGGATAAAAAGAAGAGAATATACTATAGACTCCAAAATATCAAAGAAACTTAGCTCCAATTAGATGAGCGGGACTAGTAGCTTTTTGCTTCCGAACAGTTTTGACATCTCACTTTATCCTTTGAAGTTCAGAATGATTGGCATTTATAGGAACTCAGAACTCAGATAGTGTTATTGATTCTCCTAGTTAAGTATAATGATTCTTGAACATAGCTAGTGTATGAGTCTTGGCTGTGGCCCAAAGCACTCTGTTTTCCAGTATTACCACCGGATACATACATGCCACAGACACCTAATTGGGTGAACCTTTTCAGATTGTGACTCAGCTTTGCTAGAGTCCCCAATTAGAGGTGTCCAGGGTTCTTAAGCACACTCTTTTTGCCTTGGATCACAACTTTATTTCTTTTTTTTCTTTCTTTTTCTTTTTCTTTCTTTCTTTTTTTTTCGAATTTTTTTTATTCACTGCTTTTTCTTGCTTCAAGAATCAATCTGATGATTTTTTTAGATCCTCAATAT
>NC_029776.3:72262959-72265213 GCF_000817695.3 Arachis duranensis | reverse complement strand
CAACAAATTCAAAAGACATATGCACTATTCAAGCATTCATTCGGAAAACAAAAAAAGTATTGTCACCACATCAAACTAATTCAACTAGTTTCAATGATAAATTTCGAAATCCTGTACTTCTTGTTCTTTTGTGATTAAAGCATTTTTCATTTAAGAGAGGTGATGGATTCATAGGACATTCATAGGTTTAAGACATGAATTTTTAAATTTTATTAATTATGAATTAAGAACAAGACTTAAAAATAGATATAAGATGATACTAAAATAGAAAACAAAAAAAACAAAAAATTAAATAGGCTCCTAATGATAGAGGTTTTCACAGAGTTAGGACTCAACAACCTTGATTTTGAGAAGTGGAAGCTCCCTCAAATTGAGGGGAGAATTTTTGGCGTTTCAGTTCTTCAAGTTCACGCCCCTGCTTCTCTTGTTCCTTCAGCAATTTGCAGAGCATGCAGTTCTGGTTCTGCTGCTCTTCCTTCAGTTGCTCCATAGTCTCTTGCAGCTTGGAGATAGATGCTTCTAGGCTGGTCCAGTAGTCAATTCTTGGGAATTCAGGGAGGAATTCCTGCGCCCTCCTCTTGATAGAGTTGTCTTGCATTTGTCCTTCCATTGACTTCTTGGTGATGGGATGTTCAATGGGTATGAACTCATCTACTCCCATCTTTACCCCAGCCTCTTTACAGACAAGGAGATCAAGCTTGGATAAGCCAATTTGGCTTTAGTGGAATTCTTATTTGCAATTGTGTAGATCTCACAAGCAATCACATGATGAACCTCCACTTCTTTTCCAAGCATAATGCAATGAATCATCACTGCTCTCTTGATAGTGACCTCAGAGCGGTTGCTAGTGGGCAGTATGGAATGCCCAATAAAGTCTAGCCAACCTCTTGCAATTGGTTTGAGGTCTCCCCTCTTGAGTTGGTTTGGGACACCCTTTGAATTGGTTATCCATTTAGTTCCAGGGAGGCATATGTCCTCTAGAACTTGATCCAACCCTTTATCTGCTCTCACCATTCTCCTATTAAAGGATTCAGGATCATCTTGCAGTTGAGGTAATTTGAAGATTTCTCTTATTTTGTCCAGATGGAAGTATATAACTTTCCCTCTGACCATGGTTCTGTAAGTATGGTAAGCAGTTCCAGTCATTCTCTGCTTATCTGTTAACCACAGATTTGAGTAGAATTCCTGAACCATATTCCTTCCAACCTTTATCTCAGGATTGGTTAGAACTTCCCATCCTCTGTTTCGAATTTGCTCTTGGATCCCCGGATATTCATCTTCTTTCAGATCAAATTTAACTTCCGGGATCACTGACCTCAGACCTATTATTTTGTGATAATGGTCTTCATGTTCATTGGTTAAGAACTTCTCTTGATTCCAAAAATTCTTTGGATTATTCTCTTTCTTTCCTCTTAAATTGGTTTGTTTTCCCTTAGGAGCCATGATCTTGATGAATCTTGGCTTAGTTGTGATAACGGAAAAGCACACCAAACTTAGAGGTTTGCTTGTCCTCAAGCAAAAAAAAGGAAAGAAGAGGGAGAGGAGAAGAGCAAATTCGAATGGTTTGGGGAATGAGGAGGCCGAACGTGTTTTTAAAGGGGGGAAGGAGATTTCGAAAAAAATTGAAAGGAGATTTGAGAAGATATGGAGAGAATTTGAGAGAAGGGTGAGTTTTTTTTTTTTAATAAGATTTGGGATTGATTTGAGAGAGATTTGAAGAATGATTTTGATTTTTGAAGATTTGAAAGTGAATGATGAAAGGATGAGATGTGTTTATGTAGAAAAGTATGGGTAAGAAAAGGAAAGTTTGAAAAAAAATTTGATCGGAAAGCAAAATCTTAGTCCCCCACCTTTCTGGCGTTAAACGCCCAGAATGGCATCCATTCTGGCATTTAACGCCCATTTGCTGCCCATTGTGGGCGTTTAACGCCTAGCCAGGTGCCCTGGCTGGCGTTAAACGCCATAATTCCCTTTATCACTGGGCGTTTTGCTAAACGCCCTGGATGCTGCACACCTGGCGTTAAACGCCCAGAATGGTGCCCATTCTGGCGTTTAACGCCCAAAATGGCACCTTTACTGGCGTTAAACGCCCAGAATGGTGCCCATTCTGGCGTTTAAAGCCCAAAGTACCCCTTACTGGCGTTTTTTCGCCAGTAAGCTCTTTTTCTCTGCTTTTTGCACTGAATCCTTCTGTAACTCTGTGAATTCCTTCATTTTTGATACTTGCCTTTGTAAAAATAAAACATATAACTTG
>NC_029776.3:72260459-72261171 GCF_000817695.3 Arachis duranensis | reverse complement strand
TAGTCTCTTGGCACCTTTTCAGGACAAGTGCTAGGTGATTAAGACAGGAGCTGAATGAGTCTCCATATACTGAGAAGTCATCTATGATGACTTCCAGGAATTTATCCACCATATCAGAGAAGATGGATAACATGCATCTCTGAAAGGTTGCAGGAGCATTACACAGACCAAAAGGCATCCTCCTGTAGGCAAACACGCCAGAAGGGCAAGTAAATGCTGTTTTCTCTTGGTCCTGAGGATCTACTGCAATTTGGTTGTATCCTGAATAGCCATCCAAAAAGCAGTAATAATCATGACCAGCTAGTCTTTCTAGCATTTGGTCTATGAATGGTAAAGGAAAATGATCCTTTCTGGTGGCTGTATTGAGCCTTCTGTAGTCAATACACATACGCCACCCTGTGACTGTTCTTGTAGGAACCAGTTCATTTTTTTCATTATGAACCCCTGTCATGCCTCCCTTCTTGGGGACAACTTGTACAGGGCTCACCCAGGGGCTATCAGAAATAGGATAAATAATCCCAGCCTCTAGTAATTTAGTGACCTCTTTCTGCACCACCTCCTTCATGGCTGGATTTAGCCTCCTTTGTGGTTGGACCACTGGTTTGGCATTATCCTCCAACAGGATCTTGTGCATGCATCTAGCTGGGCTAATGCCCTTAAGATCACTTATGGACCACCCAAGAGCTGTCTTGCGTGTCCTTAGCACTGGAAT
>NC_029776.3:72260048-72260282 GCF_000817695.3 Arachis duranensis | reverse complement strand
TTTTCGAAAATTCCTTTGTTTCCTCTGGTTCTTCTTGATCAGATTGAGCATCCTTGAAGATGTCCTCAAGCTCTGATTCTAAGCTTTCAGTCATATTGATCTCTTCTACCAGAGAGTCAAAAATGTCAGCGCCCATGCAGTCATTTGGTGTGTCTGGATGCTGCATAACTTTTACAGCATTCAACTTGAACTCATCCTTATTGACTCTCAGGGTTACTTCCCCTTTTTGTACAC
>NC_029776.3:72259707-72259875 GCF_000817695.3 Arachis duranensis | reverse complement strand
TGATGGATATTTAATGGAGCCATCAGCAAGTTGGAGGCATATCCGGGTTGGTTTGACTTCTTCAGTTAACCCAAGCTTTCTAATAGTGGATGCAGGTATTAGATTGATACTTGCTCCAAGATTACATAGGGATGTCTTGGTGCAAGCACCTTCTAATGTGCATGGTAT
>NC_029776.3:72258747-72259439 GCF_000817695.3 Arachis duranensis | reverse complement strand
CAATTGTTCCTTATTTGGCTTTTTGCTCTTTTGAGCAGTGTTATTCAGTGTCTTCCCACTCCTCAATTTAACTGCTTGACATTCTTCTGTTATCTGTTTGGATATCTGTTGTTTTGCTTGATTCAACTGCAGTTCTATGTTCTTGTTAGTAACTTTAGTTTCATGGAGCATCTCTTTAAATTCTGCTAACTGTTCTGTCATCAGGAGCAATTGTTGATTAAGCTCAATCATCTGTTTTCGAGGATTAGGATCAGTGGCTAGTGCCATGACTTCCTCTTTTGGAGAGAACTCATTGCTAGAGTACAAATATTGGTTTTTAGCAACAGTGTCTATAAGCTATTGAGCCTCTTCAATTGTCTTCCTCATGTGTATAGATCCACCAGCTGAGTGGTCTAAAGACATCTGAGCTTTTTCTGTAAGCCCATAGTAGAAGATGTCTAATTGTACCCACTCTGAAAACATTTCAGAGGGGCATTTTCTTAGCATACTTCTATACCTCTCACAGGCATTATAAAGGAATTCATTATCCTCTTGTTTAAAGCCTTGGATGTCCAGCCTTAGCTGTGTCATCCTATTTGGAGGGTAAAAGTGATTCAGGAATTTGTCTGATAACTGTTTCCATGTCTTTATGCTTGCTGTAGGTTGGTTATTTAACCACCTCTTAGCTTGATCTTTTACAGCAAATGGAAACA
>NC_029776.3:72258204-72258588 GCF_000817695.3 Arachis duranensis | reverse complement strand
GTGGAAGACCGGAATACTGGCAATTTTGCTGCACTATGATAATGAGTTGAGGATTTAGCTCAAAGCTGCTTGCTTTGATGGTAGGTGTACAGATGCTACTCCCATATGCAGCTGTAATGCGGTTAGCATATGACCCCAGAGTCCTTCTGGACTGTTCAATTCCACTTAGGTCCATGATGGATAAAGGGAAATGATATGGATTGCAAGTAGATAAAAATATATTTATATTTTTTTTTGAATTAACCGAAAAATAAAATAAAAACAAAAGGAAAATAAAAAAATTCGAAAATTAAAAGAGAATAAGATCAAAATAAATTGAAAACTGAATCAATGAGTTAATTAAAAAGATTTTGAGGTTAGCAATTAGAAAGATATGATTGAAAA
>NC_029776.3:72257782-72258072 GCF_000817695.3 Arachis duranensis | reverse complement strand
AAAATTTTTAGAAAATCAAACACTAATTTTCGAAAATTTTAAGGGAAAAACACAAAGAGGACACCAAACTTAGAATTTTTACGGATCAAAAAGGGACTTAAGACATGCAAATTCGAAAATTAGAAGAAAAACAAAAGCATGCAGTTGACACCAAACTTAAAATATGAAACTAGACTCAACTAAAAGACTCTAAAACAACAAAAATAAAACAGTCCTAATCTAAGCAACAAGATAAGCCGTCAGTTGTCCAAACTCGAACAATCCCCGGCAACGGCGCCAAAAACTTGGTG
>NC_029776.3:72233897-72256365 GCF_000817695.3 Arachis duranensis | reverse complement strand
ATGCCAGTTTGGGCGTTTAACTCCAGATTTTATGCCAGTTCCAGCGTTAAACGCTGGAAATTCTGAGGCTGATTTGCAACGCCAGTTTGGGCCATCAAATCTCGAGCAAAGTATGGACTATTATACATTGCTGGAAAGCCCAGGATGTCTACTTTCCAACGCCGTTGAGAGCGCGCCAATTGGGCTTCTGTAGCTCCAGAAAATCCACTTCGAGTGCAGGGAGGTCAGAATCCAACAGCATCTGCAGTCCTTTTCAGTCTCTGAATCAGATTTTTGCTCAGGACCCTCAATTTCAGCCAGAAAATACCTGAAATCACAGAAAAACACACAAACTCATAGTAAAGTCTAGAAAAGTGAATTTTAACTAAAAACTAATAAAAATATACTAAAAACTAACTAAAATATACTAAAAACATACTAAAAATAATGCCAAAAAGCGTATAAATTATTCGCTCATCAGTTGGCCCCCTTATGGTCTTCCTCTTGGTTATACCCCACCGGTGGGTGATTTTATGCCAATTGTCCATTTTGGGAATGTAAATGGAGTGAATAATGTTCAAAACCCACAACAACACTCTGAGTATTCTCGTGATTATCATGTGGGCTCTACTTTGAATTCTACGAATTTGATAGCAGTATATCGACAACAAGTGGAGGAAAGTCGCCATGATTTGGTGAATTTGCTGATTCAGCAAATGAATACAATTCTGAATCCCATGATGGCTGATCATGAATCGACATTCGAGCGTCTTGCTAGACAAGTCGAGAGGATTGCTCGAATCGTCGATTATGATGAGGGTGAGAGGCATAACACCCGAGGAAATAACGAGGGGATGGAAAATATTTTTCAAAATGAAAACGATATTTCAAATCGAGAAAATCCTCGCGTGGATCTCCGAGGTCAAAATGCTGATGATGTTGTAGCCGGATTGCACGGTGAACGCTATCAGGTCACTAGAATTGTAGAAGAGGTTTTAAATCGGGTTGGGCTGAATGTTGGTTTTATGAATCAACCACATTTTGTGTCTGCTTTTCTCCAAATAGTTCAAATGGCTGAAGTTCCAATAAGGGTGAAAAAATAACCACAAAATTTGCTGGAGAAGTTGGAGAATCAACTACTGAACATGTTGCTCGTTATTTGGTCGAGATTGGGAATCTAGCTAATGATGAAAATTTGAAAATGAAATTTTTTCCTTCATCATTGACGAAGAATGCATTTACTTGGTTTTCGAATCATAGACCAAATTCGATCACAATATGGAATCAATTAGAAACTGCTTTTCACGCTCAGTTTTATCGAGGGAAAATGAACGTAGCAGTTACGGACTTAGTGGCTTTAAAACGTGAAGATGGTGAGACCATCAATAAACCACTATTTTGTGATTTATCTTGTGCTCAATTGAGTGATTTTATCAATTCATCACCCACTTATTCATATGAATTTACATGGTTTTACAATTCATTCCTTATGATATGATATATGTGAAAACATATTTTCTATGCTTTAGAAATATTAAATTTAATTATCCTTTATTACCATTCGATACCGTGATCTGTGTGTTGAGTACTTTCAGCCTTTACAGGGCAGGAATGACTTAGAGGATGGAAAGGAAGCATGCAAAAGTGGAAGGAATACAAGAAGTTGAAGAAATTGCTAAGCTGTCCAGCCTGACCTCTTCGCGTTCAAACATTCATAACTTGAGCTACAGAGGTCCAAATGATGCGGTTCCAGTTACATTAGAAAGCTAACGTCCAGGGCTTTGATTTGATATATAATTGGCTATAGTGGCCATACAGCAAAATGACGCGCACGCGTGAATCACGCGGACACATCGTTCCACAGAAATTCCAGCGACCTGCACGTGTTTGAATTCGGTCCCGGCGATTTCTGGGCTATTTCCGGCCCAGTTTCAAAAGCAAGGTTTGGGACCCTGGAAATCATTCCAACAATCAACACTCGTGGGGCCTTGTCACTTGCTTTAACTTGCTTGAAGGCTTTCCGCGCCTAGTTTGGGATCTCGGAGGCTACTGGAATTTCAAACATTGGTGGAGATTCCTGGATGAATACAAGCACAAGCCGCCATAACAGGGAACTCACCAAATGTCCAACTTAAGGACTCTAACTAAAAGCACTAGGTGGGAGACAACCCACCATGGTATAATTCTAGTCTCTAACTAAAAGCACGGCTGGAGGCGTGCTTTAGGCACAAACACGCCCACGCAGACGCGTCCCTGTGTACGTGTCAAGGATGCGCACGCATGCCTTGCAAATTCGACGTAAAAGGTATATTGGCCGAAAGTTGTCCTGGCCTGGTGCGGGCACTGTGCCCAAGGCACAAAATCACCCATGCGTACGCATAATTGATGCGTGCGTGCCATTTTTAAATTCTGACCACCCACATGTACGCGTGGGCGACGCTTACGCGTCACATGGTTAATGCAGTTTTCACGCGCACGCGTGCCCTGCGCGTGCGCGTCGTCCTCCGTTTCTACATTCTTACTCTTTCCTTCTCTCCTTTCTTCTTTCTTTTTCCTCCTTTCTTACTTTCTTTTTCTTCTCCATTGGTGTTAAAATTCTCTTCTTCAACTATTGCATCTTTTCTTGAATTATTCTGGTACTTCATGACTTGTTTTATTCTGATTGGGTATTATTATTCATAAGTCAATGCTATTCTTTTATGATACTTGCATTTCATTTGCATTGATATTCACTTACACTATTTTGCATTACCCACACCTTCTTCCCCATTGTTGCAATTCTTGCACTATTGATATGCCGTATGCTTCTACTGCTTTCTCACTGTATGTTGTAGCTACCATGTAATTGAGAGCTTTATTATTTGGCATTAACACCCATATTTTATTTATGTTCTTATCTTTATTTCCGGGTTACTTTCTTCCTTTTCCTCTTCTTTTAGGATGGCCATCGAGAGGGGCAAGGAAGAATTTCTATATGGAGAGACAAACAAGTCAATCTACACAATCTATAGAGAAAGGCATCAGTTGGAGCAGCCCATCCACTTGTACATCTTAGCATGCACCGAGGACAGTGCAACCTTTAAATGTGGGGAGGTCGATACCGACTTTCGCGGGTTAGTTACTTTCTGACTCAACACCAATGTTTAAATTTCTTTGTAGTTAGTTCTCGCATTTGCATGTTTGATTGCATTATAGTTAGATTTTGTGCATATTTTACCACCACTTGGTTGAAGTAATAAATTTCTTTTCAAGACTCTATTTTATAATATTTCACTAATTTAAATTAAAAATTAAAATTTTCTGTGTTAAACTTGTTTGGAAATTGTATTTGGAACATAATTTTTGAGCCAAAGAACACACAACCTGTGAGATTTTGAGCCTAATTACATGGTTACATTATTTAACCATAAATTTTTATTCTTGTGTGTTTCCTTCTCTATAACTGCAATCTAGATTTTATTCCAGTCTATATTTCCACTATTTAGTATATTTATATGCTTGCATATAACTGAGGCCATTATTTGTATTTTTGCTCACTTATCCCAAATAAACCTACCTTTTATCCCATCTTTGTTAGCCCCCTTGAGCCTTTTAACCCACTTCTATTTCATAACCACATTACTAGCCTTAAGCAGAAAAACAAAATAAAAATCCTAAGTTGAATCCTTGGTTAGCTTAAGATAGATATTGTGTATAATTTAAGTGTGGGGAATTTTATGGAAACATGAGATAATAGAAAAAAAGGAAATTAAATTGAATAAGTTATTTCAAGGTTTGGGAAGCATGCTCATGTGAAATCAAAATAATTAAATTACCATGTGCATTGATAAAAAAATTTATTAAGTAATTAAATAAGGGGATACAAAAAAAATTACCCCAAATGCAAAATAAAAAGAATCAATGCACATGGGACAAAATTCAAAAAATAAGTTTGATACATGAGCATGTAATAGAAAAGTGGGAAAAATTTGGGTAGCTAGGTAAAGCATTTTAAATTATATAAAGTATGTATATGTTAGGTGAGATCTTAGACTAATCAAGGATTCACTTGGTTAGCTCACTTAGCCTTATATATATATCCTTACCTTTACCTCAGCCCCATTACAACCCTAAAAAGACCTCATGATGTTTGCATTGGTATGCTAAATATTTGTTGATTGGTTAGATGAAGAACAAAGTTTAGAAAGCATGACTAGGGAAGAATAGAGTGATTGACCCTAGACACTTGAGAGATTAGAGTGCATATACACTACTAGTGAGGGTTCAATGCTTGATTCTATGTTCCCTGCTTTCATGAGCTATCTTCTTATAAGTTTACTTGTTTTTTACTGTATGATTTGAATTAGTGGAATTTGATTCATATTTGTCTTAGAGGACTTATTTACTTTAAACAAGTAGGTAGAAACATTTTGCATATAGTTGCATTCACATAGATAGGTTGCATTGTATACTCTCTATCATTCCTCTTCACTCCTTTATAGCTTCTCTTGAGCTTAGCATGAGGACCTTCTAATGTTAAAAATTGACGTGGCAGAAATTAGCAGATTAATAATTTGCTATGAGTGATACGTTGCGTGTACAGTTCTTAACCCACAAAAATCTGCTTATCAATTTAGAAAGGTTGTCACAAAATCAGAATTAAAATACTGGGAGTATGAATCCCAGGTCGTCTCCCAACGAGTTACAGGGAAATGTGCTATCTTATTAATCAGAGGTTTTCCAAAATGGTTTTGAGTTGATAAACGGGAAACTAAATTAGAGAATTAATGTAATTTAAATAAAGGTCTTGACCAGGAGTGGATTAATCGGAAGTTCTATCCTTGTTGGAGTTTTCCCAAGATCAATTGATAATTGAAGGTTGTTCTACTTAGTTATCCTTTACCAAGTAAAGGAAAGTCAAGTAAGTTGGAAGTCTATTTCTATTCACAAGTTCTAATCCCCCCCCTTGGGAAGAATTAGTGTTAGTGACTAGAGAGCCATCCAACAATAAACCCAATTACAATTTTACTCTTGAGCATTCCAACTCAAGGGTCTCCTTTTAATCAACTCCCAATCAAGTCAGAAAACTACTCACTCATCATGGGTATAGATTCCACAAAGTAAAAATAAGAAATAAAGAAAGACATGATAGTCAATAATCAAAGAGATCAATTAAAAATAAAAATGGTTCTTGTATTAATAAATTCTAAAAATAATCCAATTGTAACTCTGAACAAATTAAGGATATGAAAGAGTAAGCAACAAGTAAAGAGAGCAAACTAGAGTGATGAAGTCTTGCGGAGGTAACAACTCTTCTCAATATCCCAAGCCAAAAAGCAATAAAAGTCAAATCCTAAGAATTATGAATATGTAGAGAGAAAACCTAAAGGAGGAGTGGAAATCAGATCTAAAAACTAAAAATTCTCTAGAATGAATGTTGTCCCTTGTCTCTACATGTTCCCTGGCTCTAATCTGTGTTTCTGGGCCAAAACCTGGGTTGAAACACGGCCCAGAATCTATGCCAGTGACTTCTGTAATTCTGCAGATCACGCACGTCACGCGGCTGCGTTGCCCACGCGTTCGCATCACTCAGCGTTTCCCGTGCCATGCGTGCGCGTCGTCAACGTATTCGGGTCACTCATGCAGCTTTCAATCCACGCGGTCGCGTCAGGCATGTGAGCGCGTCACTGTGATTTCCTCCATTTCGCAAGGTCGCGTGAGCCATGCGCCCGCGTCACTTCTCGCTGGTCATCTCTTCAATTCCTTGTGTTCCTTCCATTTTTGCATGCTTCCTCTCCATTCTCTAAGCCATTCCTGCCCTATGAGGCCTGAAACACTTAACATGCACAGATCACGGCATCGAATGGTATAAAGGAGGATAAAAATATACAATCAAAAGATCTTTGGGAAGCAAGTTTTAAATCATAGAATATTTTTAGGAAGGAATTGTAAATACATACAAATCCTATGAATAAGTGGGTGAAGACTTGATAGAACCACACAATTGAACACATTATAAATCATAAAATAATGGTTTATCAACCTCCCCACACTTAAACATTAGCATGTCGTCATGCTTAGTTGAAGGAGATAAATATAAATGAATAGGGACATGCAAGACTCATGAAATGCAATGCGACCTACATATATGAATGCAACTATATGATTTTGTCTATCTAATTAAAAATAAATAAGTTCCCAAAGACAAAAAATGGAGCAGATTCCACTAGTTCAAATCATACAGTAAAAGCAGGTAAATTCGTAAGAAGATAGCTCGTGAGAGCAGGGGACATGGAATCAGGCAGTGAACCCTCACTGATGGTTTGCGTGTACTCTAATCTCTCTAGTGTATAGGGTAATCACTCTATTCTTCTCTAATCATACTTTCTAATTTTTTTTTCACCTAATCAATCAACAACATTTAATGTATCAATGCAAACATCATGAGGTCTTTTCAAGGTTGTAATGGGGCTAAGGTAATGGTAAAGGTATATATGGTTAAGTGAGCTTATAAATTGAATCTTTAATTAACCCAAGCTTTCACCCTATCATATATGTATATTCTATATAACTTCCAATTTCATACCTAGCTACCCAAAATTTCCTTTTCACATTCCATACTCATGCATCAACCTTTATTTTAATTTTATCATATGTGCATTGATTATTGAACTTTACTTATCATTGGGGTAATTTTATTCCCTTATTTACTAAAATATATTTTTTTATGGCTTATCAATGCACATAGATTTGTAATTTTGTTTTCTTTTATGGTTTCACATGAGTAGGTACCCAAATTCCCCTTATTTTATCATGACATATTCTTTTATTAACCTTTGTTCCCATAATCTTCCCACACTCAATTAACACACAATTTCTACCTTAAACTAACCAAATATTCAATTGGGATATTTAATTATTTTTCTGCTTAAGGTTAGTAATGTGATAAAATATAGAATACATGGGATTAAAACGGCTCAAAGTGGCTAACAACGGTAATTAAAAGGGTAGGCTTGTTTCGGATAAGTGAGCTAGACAAACAATGGCCTCAATCATATGCATGCATATAACACATTAACATTGGATATATAGGATAAAACAAAAATTCAGATTACAATCATAGAGAAGTAAACACACAAGAAAAAAGTATTTATGGTTAAATAATGTAACCATGTATTTAGGCTCAAAGTCTCACAGGTTATGTGTTCTTAAGCTCAAAAACCATATTTCGATTACAACTTCAAACAAATTTAACATGAAGGTTTTGATTTAAATTAGTGAAAATTTTCAAAAATAGGGTCTTACAAGAAACTTATTATCTTTTCAATCAGGTAGAACAAGCATGCAATTAATCCTATTATTATGCAATCTATCCTATTCTGAAAAAGAGAAATTTGGTGTTAGGAAAGAGAAATTACCTCTGGAAGTCAGGTACTGACCGACCTCCCCACACTTAAGGCTTTGCACCATCCTCGATGCCATCTGTCAGGAACAAAGGTGGGCTGGTAGCAGTATCTCCACAATCGGGACCCTCATGGCTCCCTGTGCTGGTAAAGGAAGTGGAGTCTGGAGTGCCTGGGTCATTGTCAGCTCTGTGGTTGCCTGTGAGTAGCTCCTTGAGGTATTTGAATCGGCACTGGTTGTGGCACTTTCGTAACTTCACTTTCTGTTCTTGCCGATCTAACCTCTCCAGTATTTGATGCAGTAGCTAACTTGTAGAAGATGCTTGTGGTGTTGAAGAAGGAATGTCCGTAGCTTGTTCAGCGGACTGGGCGGTAGTGGCTTATGGTGGCCTGAGATATTTTCCGATGGGGACGTATTGATCATCCCGTGGGAGCATGGCTTTGGTGTCCCCAGCTCTGTAGGAGACTCCAACTGCAGAGACAAGATCGGAGACTAAGGCAGGAAAAGGTAGGTTGCTCACAATTTGTACGTGTCCCATGGCATTCCGGATGTGCCTCGGTAGGTTTAGAGGCTGGTCTGTAAGGATGCACCATAGTAGAACGGCTATGTCTGCAGTGAAGGAGGACTCACACTACAAGAAAACCAGGATTTTGCCACGCTTTTAAAGTGTGGCGAAAAGTGGGAAAAAGCGTAGCAATAGCTTTTTGCCACGCTTTTTGAGCAACCAGCACGCTTTTGAAAGGGTCACAACTGCTAGCGTGCCGGTTGCTCTATCGCTACGCTTTTAGTGACCTATGGCCACGTTTATTTTGTCGCCACGCTTTTATCTATTGCCACGCTTCTAAACGTGGCCGTGTGTGAGAAGATATGGCTACGCTTTTAAAGCGTGATAGTAGCTAGATATGGCTACGCTTTTAAAGCGTGACAATAGCAAGAGATATGGCTACGCTTTTAAAGTGTGCCAATAACTAGAGATACGGCTACGCTTTTAAAGTGTGGCAAAATCATGAGATATGGCTACGCTTTTAAAACGTACCAGTAGCTAGAGATATGGCTACGCTTTTAAAGCGTGCCAATAGCTAGAGGTATAGCTACGCTTTAAAGCGTGGCAAAAAGTGGTTGCTGTATGGAATAGCTACCTTTTTAAAGCGTGGCTATAAGTTTGTTCTAAGTTCAATTGTTTTTTTAATCTTCATAATAAAATCTAACAAAATTCATAAATAATGTAAAATTTAAACAATATAAAACCTTCATAAACTTGTACACCAAATATAGTGGTTGATCACATGACAAGCTCTAACAAAAAATCAAAGTGATAATAACTACCCATAAATTTGTAATACATACATTACAATTCCAACAACTATTACATTATCTACATCCTCTAAAAACTACAAAATACCCTTCCTTCTTGTCATGTCTTGTTGGTCATCTGAGATATCATAGACCAACCCTTTCCATCTGTCTGTATCTATCTGCTTGTCCTCATCGATCGCCACAATCTTGAAGTCTTCCGGAGGAAACCTTGCTACTGCTGTGGATTCTTGATGTAACCTTCTTCAAGCTGCTTTCGAAGAAAGCTGATGAATTGGGAACTGATGAAGCCACAGCTCCAGAACCATTCAAACTCACCTGCAATGTAAAATTACATTATTCTCTTGTTATTTAAGAGTTACTACTCTATTCAAAATTCTAATCTAGTTTTTTTAAATATACAAGAAATCATGAACCGCATCTAAATATATTGATAACTCACAAATTAATGATATGTATGTATCCATAGTCCGCATGATCATTATTTTTGTAATTTGGTATCTATAACTGATTACTAATTCACACTGCATCCAATCCAATTACTATCCTAATCTTATACATAGTTTAAAACTAGAAGTGATAAATTGAGCGAATAGACTTAATTGAAAGTAACAAAGTAAAGTAAAAGTATCATTTTGGAGTTCCTTTGACAGGTCCTATGGTTGAAACTGAAGTAGCCATGGCTGTGTTATTGTCCTTGTAGCAGCAGAGAGTAATTGCACTTACTACAGAGGAAATAATGAACACTATAATGAATACTCATGAGTTGGGAAAGCAGTCCCAACCATGCTCAAACCCCTTTTCCCTATTTTTTAGCAACTAGAATCTGTGACGACTGGTCAACCTTAAGTTCAAACTATAGTAATCTAATTATATACTGCACGGGTAAGACAAATCCATTTTTCCCCAATATTCAACCAAATGGCTAAGTGGACAGAAAAGAAAGTAAAAGAATAAGGTGGAAACAGAGTTCGTGAACTCACAGATCTGTCAAATTCCAACATGAAGTATCTTTTTACATCTTCTTTGGTAGGTTTGCAACCACAGCGATCACGTCTGAAAGTGAGATATGAGAATTTAGCATGTGTAATGCAAAATAACAACCTCCTCTAACTTGATCTCACTAGCCTAATTCAGGAGAGCATCATGGAACTCATAAGTGAAAAAACATCAAGGGGAGACATAAATATAAAGAATCAACAGAATATACTTTGGGGATTTCATGTAGTTATCCCATCTGTGTGCACCATTTACGACTATCTTTTCTAACTAAATTAAGTGATTCATTTCCCTCTACTAAGGCTTAAAAGTAAAACCAAATAGAAAAATAGATCTTCATGATTATAAAAGTCAAAATTCCTTTTGTTATTCACTGATTCTACAAACTCAAGTACTCCAAAGGGTTCTTTGTTAAGTAATAAGTAGAACAGAAACTTCTGGCAAAGGACTATGTACAGCCTCAGTAACTTACCTCACTAAAAGGTTCTTTAATATCATCTCGCTCAACACTGCTCTCCTAAAAACCCTAGAAACAAGCATTATTACACCACTGAAGTTCTTACCAGTTCCATCAAGGAAGCATGAACCAGCAAATTCTACTCACATAGTTGGGAAATATGACCATGTCTACATTTCCTGGAACCTCAAGAAGTAACTGCCTCAAAGAATACTCTGGAGCACCCGCTGGGTGTATTAATTCATCCATATCAAGGTAAAGAATCCACTCCATACCAGCATCCTGATGTTTAAACGTGGAAAATATTGTGTTAATTATTTAAAGTAGGCACCAAATGATAACAACATTTATTGAACAATGTGTGCTACAAGACCATTTTTCCATGACAATAGCCATCTCCATATTGAAGGATTGCTTCACAAAAAGTTCGTAATTGCATGATTTATAAAAGAAACCTGCTAGCCATGTCTCATTCTAACTTCAGCTGATGCAACCAACAATGTAAAGAATAATAATAACAAAACTACTCAGGAGCTAAAGATTTAGGGTCTCTCAGGAATTGAAAACCTCAAGAACAATCTACAATTTGTAAACTAAAAGAAATAAACTCAACAGATAAGAGTTGTTAAGAAATTGGTAAAAACCTCTTTGCTTGTTGCTCTTCCAGCTCCTTTGTTCTATATACAACCTTGACACCCTGATGAAATAAGATAACTAAATAAAAATAATATATTATTAAGGATTAGAAAATTAGGAAAGAAAAATAGATCCAAAGCGGCCACATCTTGACTTACTTGTCACAGCCTCCGGAGAAAACCGGTGTTCCATCATCCTTAAAAGTGGAGCACAAAACCTTAAACAATAAAAGAGAACACTAATTATAATGCCATCTCAGTCCAAAAGAAATTTCCAGTAATACCACTAATAATAATTATTTCTTTTCTTTTTTTTAATAAAATGAGCTAAAATTCATTACTGGTTGGTCATGAGATATTGAAGCCTTGGGTGTGCTATTGATAATAGTTCCATTCCTTGCAATCTCCCAACATCGAACCTACGGTATTGACAAAAGAAATTCACCAAAAAAAACATTTGTCTATCAAACAATTAAACACAACATAAGAGCCTTTTCTTCCCATAAATTTAAAGAGCTGGTTTAGTTTCAGAAGTATTTTTTGTCACCATTTCTTCTTTCTAATACTAATTACAAAAAACATCATATCACTTTCAGTTTTTGAAGTTAATTGTAAAAGCAAGAAACACCAAAAAGATAACATTGTGACAATTTTTCTTTTGTGAACTAACATTAAAAGATAGAAATAACACAAAACATTAACAATAAAATATGCCCTAATATCCAAGTCAAACTCAAACCTAGTTATCCCATGAAGTAGCGACAACAAAATTTGCCTTGGGACTGAAACAAAGGCTGGAAACTAAATCACCAGGCGGCTGGGTTACCTAAAAAAATTGCAACCACAAATTAACAATAACCAAAATGATAATAATAAAGAAAGTGAACATTTTGAAGAAAAACAAAGACAAAATCTACCGAAAGAAAGAGAAAAAAGATTTTAATAAATCAATTCAGATTTTAATAACATCAGTTCTGTTCTATTCGATAATTCCAAGCACCCAAAAAAAATATTAACCAGAAAAAATAAATCGATTCAACTAACACATTCAACACAACACAACCACAACCAACTCATATGCACTGATTTGATTACAGAGACTTGCTACTTAAAATTAAACTTCAACTCTCTTTTGTTATATGGTTTGATTACAAAATTTAATAAATAGGGCTTACCAACTCTCAAAACCAGCAATGAAGCATCGATGCAAGGGGCCCCGACCTGTACGAAAAAGGGAGCGACGCAGAAACGGTTAGGGGTTTGCAGCGACGGAAGGGAGCAGTGGAAAAGGGAGCATCGATGGCGGGTTTGCGATGGCAAGTGAGTAGAGGGAGTCACCGCCTGAGAAAATCACCACAGAAAGAGGGTTAGGGATGCCGGAAGAGGGATTTTCGGCGGAGGCATTACGAGCGCAGCGACATTCTTCACAGAGTGTCGTCCTCGCAGAGTTAGGGTGAGGGTGAGGCACGATGAAGAGAGGGTTAGGGTGAGGCACAATGAAGAAAGGGCTTAGGGTTATCTTCTGAACGAAATGGGGCTTAATGTTTAAAGGAGGAATTTGGACTTAGGGTCTTTGAATGAAGATGGAGCGAGCTCGTTGAAAGATTTTAATTTGAAGTTATAACTTTATGACATTTTAATTTGAAGGGTACGTATGAGCTCTTTGAAAAAAAATTTTTGGGGGAATCTTTTGGCCACGCTTTTGAAGCGTGCCAAAAGGCTTTTTGGAAACAGCTACGCTTTTAAAATGCCACAATAGTAAACTCCTGTCGCCACGCTTTAAAAGCGTGCCGGTTTCTCTCTATGGCTACGCTTTTTAAGTGTGGCAAAAAAAACGTAGCCGAATCTCGCATCAATTGCCACCCTCATAAAAGCATGGCCATTGATCCTTTTCGCTACGCTTTTGAAGCGTAGCAAAAGAAAATGTGGCCAAATCTCTATTCAATCTCCACTCTCATAAAAGCGTGGCCATAGACCACTTTTGGCCACGCTTTTGAAGCGTAGCAAAAAAAAGTGTGGCCATAGGCCTTTTTTCTTCTAGTGTCATGAGTGCTCGGAAAGACATAATGGGACATAATCTGTGCCCATACGCGAGCCTCCAAGGTGAGTGTGGAAGCCGATATTCCCTTTGGACGGGAACGATGGTAGCCAAAAATCCAGGTTGTGTGATAACTCTGAGAACAGCGTCCCAGTCAAATTTGTACATTTGGCGCTTGAGTGCGGCTTCTTGAAATGCGTCCAGTCCTTCTGGAGCAAGGGGAAGATCTAAGGCTCGCTGAATGGCCTCTTCTGTAATGGGGACTTGCTTCTAACGGACATAAACAGACTACAAGGTCGGCATGTGAAAATTGGAGTAGAACTCAACTACCCAAAAAAGATTAACCTGTCGTAACTGTCTCTATAGGAATCCCCAGTGTCTTTGTGTAAGTCGCGGCTCAACAAATTTGGCAATACGAGGTAGAAGGATAAGAAGGTGTTCGTTGTTGTATTTCTGAGCTGCTAGAATGGGAAACATCTACTCATAGTAGCGATTGGGAAATCGTGCAGTGTCCTTTGCTGGGAAGGCTTTCTCCTTTTCATCGACCTTTATAATCCTTTTAATTCTTTTTGTTGAGGGCTTAACTACAGTTGAAGATGGCTCTACCACTAATGCTCTTTTGGTTCCTCTTCTTGCTGTTGATTTGGGGGTAGCTTTCTCCTTGCCTTTCTTGGTGGCCATCCTAAAAAAAGGAAAAAGAAGGTACGTTAAAACATCAAGGGTTATAGCAAGGAAAAAAATGGGAAAGGTGGTAATCAATGCACAGTAAAGAAGAATGATGTTAACACATGGTCATGACTACATGTGAAAAATCATCAATGTAAATATAACAAGTGTATGTGATGACAGTTAAATGCAAGACGTTTATTGGCATGCCGGCAAGGGCATGATTAGCATAGATCAAGCATACAATGTCCAAGTTAGATTACGAAGTCTTTCAAACTAATAATCTGTTTGTAATAACAATTATATTTAAGCAATAAAATATAGAAGGGGTATTTGTGAAAAGCAAGCGTTTAGTGTAGTCTAAAAATAATGCATAATGCCATACGGGCGTTTTCACAAACACATAGCATGCATGGTGAATAAGGTATAGAAAGTATTAAATTGAACATGCAAGAAATCCTATAAAAATAATATATAATTGTCAAACAATATCTCAACAATCCACGAGTAAAGTATAGAAAATAATTAATGACCCAAATAAATATCCAACACCAATTACAAGAAGAAGATAGAGGAAGAAAATATATATAACGAAGGTAAAAAGAAAAAGAAAGAAGAAAAAAGAAAACATAAAAATAAGAATAAGAATAGAAGAGGGAAGAAGAAAAGAGAAACCTTGATAATGGTGGTGAGAGATAGAGAGGAGGGGGAGAAAGAGGGAAGAATGAAGAAAGGGGGAAAGAAAGAAGAAGAGGGAAAAGTAGGATTTGGGGAAGAAAAAGATAAGATAATCTGGCAAATTTGAAAAGTGGTGCGGCACATGTGACGCGGACGCTTGGGGCACGCGTTCGCAAGGGTAGCACGTAAGTGAGCTGACACGGAAGCGTCGGCCACGCGGACGCATGATCTTGTTTGTGCTAGTGGCGTGAGGGCAGCCTAGCGCTCGCACAACTCTCTGTTCGGAAATCATATTGCCACTTTTGAGGGTGACACGTTCACGTGGTTGACATGATTGCGTGGATGGCCAAATAATGAAAATGGCGCGGATGCGTGGGGTACGCGTACGCGTGGTAGGTGCGTGCGTCAAGCACAGGTCCAGCCCGGCTCTAGCGTAACTCATTACCATTCACCCTTTTACGTCGAATTGCAGGGCCACGCGTTCGCGTGGCTGACGCGGACGCGTGGGGAGGCCTTTTTACAAGTGACGCGATTGCGTCATCCACATGGTCGCGTGGGTCAAATGATGCCAGGGGCACGCCTCCAGCCACACTCTCGCGTGACTCTCTGTTAAATTTACTTATCTTCCCATTGCACAGGTGACGCGGACGCGTTAGTGATGCTGGCGTGTCGCGTGCATTTTTTTTTATGCAATATGCAAATGGGATGCAAAATATAGGCAGTAGTACCGAGAAGAGTTATTGTAGAAGGAAATACAGGAGGGAGAAAGGAACGATCATACCACGGTGGGTTGTCTCCCACCTAGCACTTTGCTTTAACATCCTTAAGTTGGACGCTCTACGAGCTCAGTCTTCTGCTGTGGGTGGATCTTCCAAGAGGAAGATCTCTAACTCCTTCTTGTTCTTCATCTGCTCACCATGATATAGCTTCAAACGATGTCCATTGACTTTGATGAATTCAGAGCATGACGGATGACTCAGGTGGAAAATTCCGTATGGCTCAGCCTTCTCTACTCTATAAAGGCCATCCCATCTGGATCTCAACTTACCTGGCATGAGCCGTAATCTAGAGTTGTAAAGGAGGACTAAGTCCCCAGGTTGGAACTCTCTCCTCTTGATGTGCTTATCATGCACAACCTTCATCTTTTCCTTGTAAAGCCTGGAGTTTTCATAAGCTTCTAGGCGAAGGCTTTCTAATTCATGCAGTTGCAACTTCCTTTTAGCTCCGGCCTTCTCGAATCCCATGTTGCACTCTTTCACTGCCCAAAAGGCTTTGTGCTCTATCTCAACTGGGAGGTGACAGGATTTTCCATAGACTAAGCGGAAATGACTCATCCCAATGGGTGTCTTGTATGCCGTTCTATATGCTCAGAGTGCATCTTGTAGTCTGGTGCTCCAGTCTCTTCTATGAGGTTTGACTATCTTCTGTAATATACGCTTTACCTCTCGGTTAGACACCTCGGCTTGCCCATTAGTCTGGGGATGATAGGCTATTTTCGCTTTATGAATTATTCCATGCCTTTTCAGTAATCCTGTTAGTCTCCTGTTACAAAAATGGGTGCCTTGATCGCTCATGATTGCTCGTGGAGATCCAAAGCAGCAAATAATATGGTTTTTAACAAAGGAGACAACAGTGTTAGCATCATCAGTGCAGGTAGGAATTGCTTCCACCCATTTAGAAATGTAATCCACAGCTAACAATATATAAAAGTAACCATTAGAATTTGGAAATGGACCCATGAAGTCGACGCCCCAAACATAAAAAATTTCACAGAAAAGCATAATCTGTTTAGGCATATCGTCCCTCTTGGATATATTTGATGCCAGGGCATCTAGGCCAGTTTCACTGACCTTTTCTTTACTGTTTTAGGGTAGTTTCATGCATTTTCTTAGTGAATAAGGCAAGTTTTGGATGAAAATACACTTACACCTTGATTCAAGCAACTATTGTGAATTTCATATGATTTCATGAGGATTTTGCTAGAATTGCATGATAAATTGATGATGCATAATCTCATGACTTTGGCTAGAGGTTTGATGCACTTTATTTGCTTGATTTTAGGGCAAAGGAAGCAAGGAAGAACCACGTTAGTACTCACGTTAATCTAGTTAACATGAACACTAACGTGGAATGGTAAATAGCTTGCAACGTTAATGAGAAAAGTGATCGCCAATAACGCCTGCGAAGCCATCAATAGCTCACGTTGCTTGCCACGTTAACTAAGTTAACGTGGTAGTTAACGTGGAAACAAAAGAGAACTCCAACGCTAGGGGAAAACCTGAACACCAATAACGTTCTGCTCCAACGTTAGTGGTAAAAGTGAACACCACTAACGTTCCAAAACTTGGCAACGAGCCATGGTAAGAGTCACGTTAACTTAGTTACGTGAACTCTAACATGGAAGAGAAGAACAATGCCAACGTTAGTGACACTCACCTTTATCACTAACGTTGGATGAACTAGCATTGCCTACGTTAGTGGTCACGTTAAGACCACTAACGTGAGAGTTAACGTGGAATTGAGGATTGATGAGCCAACGTTAGTGACACTTACTTTTGTCACTAACGTTGGAAGATGGCATTCTCTACTACGTTAAGAGTCACGTTAACTTAGTTAACGTGAGCTCTAACGTGGAGAGTAGGGGCATTTGGAGCGTTAGTGACAAAGGTAAGTATCACTAACGCTCTCGAAAGTGAAGCATACCCACATTAAGAGCCATGTTAGTTACACTAACGTGAACTCTAACGTAGGGACAAAAGGCACACAGCAATGTTATTGGGAAAGGTGAGTCCCGATAACGCTTGCGAAAGGGGTATAAGCCAATGTTATTGGGAAAAGTGAGTCCCAATAACGTTAGCAAATATTTAGAAGGCAACGTTAGTGGTCACGTTAGTGCCACTAACGTTGGAGTTAACGTGAGGTATTTGAGGGTGGAAAAAATGATTGCCACTAACGTTCTCGAACCCACAATGTCACTTAACGTTAATCTCACTAACGCCCATGCCTAATTCATACGTCTCTGCAAGCTGGACCCACTAAAGATTAGAACTGCTTCGACTTAAGATCCAGAGCCCACATCCAATACTTGAAGAACTCACTAGAAGATCAAGAGGAGTAGTATATATAGGAGTAGTTTTGAACTATAGAGAAGCTTGGCACTTTGGAGAACTACCTCTGTATATTTACTTTTCTGCACTTTTAGCATGAATTCTTCTTTTCTGCCATTTTTGATTTCTAGAGCTTTGAACAACTAAACCCCTTTCATTGGGTTAGGAAGCTCTATTGTAATTTGATGGATCAATTATAGTTTTCATTATTCTTCTTCTTTCTTTTCTCTTGATCTTACTTGAAAGCTTTCGATCTTCATCTAATTGGATTGTTATCTTGGGTAAGAAACTCTCCATAATTGGATCTCCTCTGAGCCTTGGAAAAGGGATGAGGAGTTCATGCTAGAATGCTTTCTCATGTTGGACCAAATTGGAGTTTGGGCGGATATAGTGACATGTAATCCTCCCAACACTTTGATTTGGAAATACATGTGGTATAATCAGTGACCACACTTCATCTCTTCCCATGAGCAATTAAATCAAGGAATTGGGAAATTGTTCAAGCTTAGAGAGATTGGATTGCTAAGGAATTGGGATCCAATCACTTAAGATTGCCAAGGAGATCAATGAATGCATTCATTGAGGAAGAGATGTGAATGAACTTGATCCGGAGAATGCAACATCTCCTGAACCCAATGATTTCCCTATTTATGATCTTACCCATTCTCTTTACTTTCTGTCATTTATTTTCATGCTCATTGCCCCAAATCCCCATTTAAGATTTTCTGATGACAAGTCATCATATACCCATTTTTCAAGCTAATTTCACTTGTTTTATTAGTCTTTATGCACTTTCTTGCATCCTAAGTAAGTGATTTGGAATGAAAATACATAACTTCTTTAAATCAAGCAACTACCATTAAATTGATGCTAACTGATGAGGTTTGAGCTAAATTTAATTGATTAATTTTTAATTGATTTATAAGCCTTGTGAATTTCGTGATACTTTGAGTGGTTGTTTTGATTATTTGAAGGTGAAGAAAAGAAGAAAAGAGGAAACGTGGCTTAAGAAAGCATGGCCCAAGGAGAAAAGAGTGTGGCGCATAGAAGGAGGAAGCAAATGTTGCCCTCCACAAGGGCACGCTGCCCTCCAGGAGAGCAACATAATGAGCCAAGCCTTGAAAAGCAACATTGCCCTGCCCACAATAAGGGCGGAGCACAATTTGATGCCAAGGACCAAAGGAAGCAAAAACTCTGCCCTGCCCTCCTCAAGAGCAATATCGGGCTCCAATCAAGAATAATTCAAAGGAAATTGCTTCCTAGTGCTTCCTATGGGTTTTGAACCCAAGGACAAGGAGGGAAGGAGTAGCGTTCAAACAAAAAGAAAACAAGCTTGCTTTCATTCCCCATGAATCGAACACGGCACCATGAGGAAGTAAGGAACTAGGCGTGACTTTGGTGCCAAGAAAACCAAGGAAAAGAAGCAGCGTGCGCCTCCACCAAGTTTTGAACTTGGAACTTCACTTTTGGAAATATTGCCCTGCCCTCCGCGAGGGCAGGGCAGCATTTTGTGGTGCACAGCCAGCGCACCAGATTGGCACGCACCAAGGACTCTCGGCAGCATCAGCACGCATGGTCAGCAGAATCTGGCGCACCAAAAAACTCTGCCCTGCCCTCCACAAGGGCAGGGCAGCATCCTGCAGCATCACACACCAAGCACGCATGCACGAGGGCCACACACACCATTTTCTGCCCTGCTCTCCACAAGGGCAGGGCAGCCTCCTGGAAGCCAATTTTTCATGGGCTGAAAATTGGATTAAAACTCCAATTTAATTCATTTCTTCACCAAATCAAAAGCCCATCCAAATTCCAAGATCCAAGAATAGAAAGTGTATAAATAGGAGATAGTTTGATGTAATTAGAAAACCTTTCTTTTGAGCTTTGAACTTTTGCTTTACTTTTGACTTTTGAACCTTCTTTTGATTTTTTAGACTTCATTGAGAGCTAGGAACGGAGATTTCAGAGAATTGGGGAGGAGAATTGATCTCTCTTCTTCCTCGTTCTTGCTTGAGCATTTTTTACTTTTCTTGTTTGAGTCTTGGGTGTGAAGAATTGAGGAATTTCTGTCTCAATCTCCATTCAAGATCTCTTTAATTTCTCTTCTGCATAATTGAGTTCAATTACATTTCCTTTACTGCTTTCTCTTAAATTTTTTGTTAATTGCTTTGTGAACTTGGATATGGGAAGGCAATTGAGATCTAGGCTTTGCTATCTAGTCTTTGGAGTCCTGAGATCCCATTTTCCTTTTGGTTCTTCGGTGAACCCCTGCTGCAAGTTAATTTCCAATTCTGTTTGAGATCTAGTCTATTTTAATTCATCTCTTGTTTAGTTAATTGTTGCAATTTAATTTCCCTTGTTTGAATTCTGAATTCCCAGTCCTCAATTCCCTTTTTCCATTCAAGCAATTTATATTTCTTGCACTTTAAGTTACTGCAATTTACATTTCGTGCACTTTAAGTTTTAGTCATTTAATTTCTTGTTCTTTAATATTCATCACCTTTACTTTCAAGTCTCATTAATTTCTCCAATTCATCCCTCTCCCTTTACATTTCCTGCCATTTACTCACTGTTAGCTACAAAATCACTCAACCAATACTTGATTCGCTTGACTAAATCAACCACTGAACTAAAATTGCTCAATCCTTCAATCCCTGTGGGATCGACCTCACTCCCGTGAGTTTTATTACTTTATGCGACCCGGTACAGTTGACGGTGAGTTTTGTGTTGGATCGTTTTCCACACATCAAGTTTTTGGTGCCGTTGCCGGGGATTGAAATAGATTGACAATGATTAAGTGAAGTGGAGGTCTAGATCAAGCACTTTTTCTTTTCTGTTTCTTTAATTTTTGACTAACACACTAACTGTTTGAATTTTTGCTTAAACTAAGTAAAACTTCATTCTAGCAATAGATTGAAGTTTCACTGGTTTTCTGGATCTGTGCGTTTATTGTTGTATGTTTGTATGTCAGGTACAGGAAGATCTTCCCCTATTCTCTCTGAAATTGACCAAAGAACTCTTCGAAGAATAAGAAGAGCTAAAAGAGGGAAGAACGTTATTGGAGAGGAAGAATCTGAGGAGGAATTCCAAGAGATGGAAGAAGATCCATCAAATCCCAATCAACCAGAAGGAGGAGCCAACAATAACCCACAACAAAGAAGAGTATTAGCTTCCTACACATTTGCAAATGCTAGACACTGTGGGAGTAGCATTCTTACTCCTAATGTCAATGCAAACAACTTTGAACTAAAGCCACAACTCATCACTTTAGTCCAAAACAACTGCTCTTTTGGAGGAGGACCATTGGAGGACCCGAACCAACATCTATCCACTTTCTTGACGATTTGTGACACTGTCAAAACCAATGGTGTGCCTCCTGACAGCTACAAGCTGCTGTAGTTCCCATTCTCTCTCAGGGACAAAGCCACTCAATGGCTAGAAACATTTCCAAAGGAGAGCATCAACACTTGGGATGATTTAGTGAGCAAGTTTCTTGCCAAATTTTATCCTCCTCAAAGGATCATAAGATTAAAAACTGAGGTGCAGACATTCACTCAAATGGAGGCTGAAAATTTATATGAAGCATGGGAAAGATATAAGGCACTGCTGAGGAAATGTCCACTGATTCATTGAAGATCTCATTTTCGTTGTTGGGGGAGGAGAAGTGCGCGACTGCGCAATGCTCGTTGCGCATTAGGTTATCATCTTTTTGAAACGACGCGGGCGCGCACCATGCGCGTCCGCGTGCATTGAAGAATCTAGGGACCTACGCGTGCGCGTACAGCGCGCTTAGGCGCGGAAGATCGAAATGGGTAAAGACGCGTGCGCGTACCGTGCGCGCACGCGTGCAAGGAGTTAGGCTGTAGGCTTAAGGTTGGCCCATTTGAGGCCTAACTCTCTGGTCAATGGCCTGGAGGTTGCACTACTTAGGCCTGCGCGTACGCGGCATGTACGCGTCCGCGCAAGTTGAATTGGGCCAGGGCTTAAGGATGGCCCAGAGCTGGCTCAACTCTCTGGGCTTGGCGTAAGATCTTGCAGCAGCAATTCGACGCGTACGCGGCAGGTGCGCGTACGCGTGCTATTCCCTATAGTTGTATGGCGCGCACGCACGTAGTGCGCGTCAGCGTGGAGTGAATTGGGCTCGAGGCACAACGCTGGCCTAGGAGAGGCCCAACTCTCTGGAATATAGGTGATGATGCATCCGCTCATGGACGCGTGCGCGTGCAGCGTGCGCGCGCGTCCACCCCCTCTTTTTTTTTTTGAATAGGATAATGCCTAAAAGCTCTACTTGCCCAAAGACTCCCCATGGTGCCTACAACTCCTTATTTAGTCAAAAACCTACACTTTCTAAAATGCAAGTTGGTTTTTGAGATTTATTCTATTTCTACTAATCACAACATACATGTTAATATTCTAGCTACTAATGTATACAAACAAGCTAATTATGATATGCAGACATACCTACAATGGTAACTCAAATCACTTATTAAACAAGGTTAGAAGAGAGTGGAAAGAGTTTACCATGGTGGGGTGTCTCCCACCTAGCACTTTTAGTTAAAGTCCTTAAGTTGGACATTTGGTGAAGTCCTTGCTAGGGTGGCTTATGCTTAAACTCTTCTTCGAATCCCCACCAATGTTTGCACTTCCAATAGCCTCCGGGATCCCAATTTAAACGTACAAGGCTTTCAAGGGGGCCTAAGCAAGTAACGAGGCCCTTAAGTTGATAGTGGTCTATGTATGTTCCGGGGTCCCATACTTCATTTGTTAGCTCCTTTTCTTCTTGATCTTCATGCTTCCAATAGGGTAACAAGCTTATTGAATTCTCCTTGTAACTCATACTCATCATCCTAATCCCATTGAATTTGGCTTCACTCCACCTTTGAGATTCAAAGTTTGATATTCCATCCTTTATGCACCTTGATTCAAATTTTCTACCGACATCTAATCCGTTCTTACTCTCTAGCCCAAAAAGAGCTCTAAGTTGGCCGTCCGTTTCTAACAATGCATATTGATATGGGCCAAGAAAATTAAAGGATGAGATGATTACCCACTCAATTTGTGATTGGGACGGCGACTTAGCAAGGAAGATATCCAATGGTCTTGACATTGTAGGTTCCACTTCCTTTGGCTCCTCCATGATGATTTCCATCTTTTGATAACTCTTTTTAAATTCTTCTTGTTTGCTAACTTCCTTCAAACCTTTATCATTGATCAC